>NC_091977.1:447733960-448048994 GCF_044704955.1 Pristiophorus japonicus | reverse complement strand
GTCGGCCTTTCTAGGCCCAGAGTTGCTTGAGGTTGACCTGCAAGGCCATCTGCCATCTCCTCCACTGAAAATCAGCAGCCTTCCACCAGCCTTGCTGCAGCCACTGGGGTAGCATTGTGTAGGAACACTAGGGTAGGTAAAGGCACATGGAAGACAGGCTCTAAGGGAATGCACAAGGGTGATTAGTTTGAGTTCATGTGCAATATGGCATGAGTTCATTGATAAATTTGGTTTGGATTGTTTATCTTGTGGTGGCTTTTATTTTTGAATTTTGGTCAAGAGGATGATGTAATGGTCAGTGAAAGAGGGAAGGTAAGGAGTGTGGGACTGTTGATGAATGGGGAATTGGGGTTGGGGTTACTGGTATCGCACAAATTAATTCTTCACATACAGCCCAGGCAGAAAGGGACTGCCTAGGTTGCAGCCTTCCTTTCTCTTCCTCTTCTTCCGTCTCCTCCTCTTCCATGTCCTCCTCTTCCACTTCCTCCTCCTCATGCTCCTACACCTCAGCTTTGCAGCTGATAGGTGGTGGCAAGGGCTGTTCCCTCATGATGCAAAGGTTGTGCAGCATGCAGCATACTACCACAAAGCTTGAGACCCGCTCAGCCGAGTACTGCAGGGCTCCTCCAGAACACAATCATTGTTTCCGCAAACCAATGGTCTGCCCTATCACATTTCCTGTGGCAGCATGGCTCTCATTGTATGCATGCTGCACATGTGTGCATGGTTTGTGAACCGAAGTCAAGAGGCATTTCGTCAGCGGATAGCCCTTATCGCTCTGAAATACAGCTAGTACAGTAGACTACCGTAGAAGGAAGGCATCATGACTGCTGCCAGGATACAGGGCATTGACCTGCATGATGCACTGCCTTTGGTCAGACACCAGTTGGATGTTGAGGGACTGGAATCCCTTTCAGTTCCGATACATAGCAGAGTTGACAGACAGTGTCTGCAAAGCAATGTGCATTTTGTGCGAGATGTTGCTAATATCTCCGGCACCAGCCTGGAAGGAGCCAGACACATAAAAGTTAATTGTCACGGTCATCTTCACAGCCACTGGCAATGCAGTCCTTGCCCTGCTCTGAGGTTGGAGTTGTGGCTGCAGTAGTTGGCAAATTTCAGTGATGACCTGCTTAGTGAAGGGCAGATGTAACAAATATTGGTCGTTGCTGAGGTTCAGGTAGAAGGAATGCTCCCTGAATACCCTGGGTGGATATGGCATCCAGCTGAGACCTTTTTCCCCTCCTTATTCTTCTAGCAACTTGTCCTGTTCTTAATGGCCTCTGCTCATTCTTCCAGTCATCCGATATTCCAAGAGGAAGGCATACTAGTGCACCCATGTCTGGGAGCAACTGTTTCATGTAGAAGCCTTGAAGTCAACAAACAGTACTTCAGGACTTGCCGCACCATGCTCTGTAGACAGTTGAAACTTGAAACAACTATGGAAAGCACCAAAAACATGTAGAATTGTAGCAACAACCAGAAGAAATCAACCAGCAACTAACCTGTATGTAGTTGATGATCCCTTTAAAAAGTGCTGGTGGGAGGGTCCTTCCTGATTGACATCATATTCTGCCTGCTCCGCATACATCCAAAGGACGTTAACTGAGCGTGTGCATACCCCTTTACCAAGATGGCGACCGGTGCGCCTCGCAGCAGAAGTGTGCACATGTGCCGCGGACCCCATTGTGGATCTATAACGGCATTCGTAGCGCCCAAAAAACGGACACTACCAAGCCCAATATCTCGTCCAATTACTTTTCAGTGAAGGTGATTGGGTATTGGAAACACTATGGGTAGAGTTAAGAAACAGCAAAGAATGCAAGACTCTTGTAGGAGTTGCTTCCTTAGTACCTTTCATGACCACCAGCAATCCCAAAATGCTTTAAAGTCAATTAAGTACTTTTTGAAGTGCAGTCACTGTTGTAATGTAGGAAATGCGGCAGACAATTTGCACACAGCAAGCTTCCACAAACAGCAATGTGATAATGACCAGATTATCTGTTTTAGTGATGTTGATTGAGGGATAAATTTTGGCCAGGACACCAGGGATAACTCCCCTGCTCTTCGAAATAGTGTCATAGGATTTTTTTACATCCACCTGAGAGAGCAGACGGGGCTCGATTTAATGAAAAACGGCACTTCTGACAGTGCAGCACTCCCTCAGTACTGCAATGGAGTGTCAGCCTAGTTTTTGTGCTCAAGTCTCTGCAGTAGGACTATGAACCCACAACCTACTGGCTCAGAGGCAAGGGTGCTACGCATTGAGCCACGACTGCTGGAAGGATGTATAAATACAGAGATCAGGAAAGTATTTTACAAAAACAATGTGGTTATAATGGGAGATTTTAATTTCCATATTGACTGTTAGTTTAACATCTGTAATGGGAAAATGCTTGAAGCTATCATTAAGGAAGAAATAGCGGGACATCTACATAGGAATAGTGCAATCAAGCAGACGCAACATGGATTCATGAAGGGGAAATCATGTTTAACTAATTTACTGGAATTCTTTGAGGATATAACAAGCATGGTGGATAAAGTTGTACCGATGGATGTGGTGTATTCAGATTTCCAAAAGGCATTCGATAAGATGCCACACAAAAGGTTACTGCAGAAGATAAAGGTACGCGGAGTCAGAGGAAATGTATAAGCATGGATCGAGAATTGGCTGGCTAACAGAGAGCAGAGAGTTGGGATAAATGTGTCCTTTTCGGGTTGGAAATCGGTGGTTAGTGGTGTGCCACAGGGATCGGTGCTGGGACCACAACTGTTTACAATATATATAAATGACCTGGAAGAAATGAGAGAGTGTAGTGTAACAAAATTTGCAGATGACACAAAAATTAGTGGGAAAGCGGGTTGTGTAGAGGACACAGAGAGGCTGCAAAGAGATTTAGATAGGTTAAGCGAATGGGCTAAGGTTTGGCAGATGGAATACAATGTCGGAAAATGTGAGGTCATCCACCTTGGGAAAAAAAACAGTAAAAGGGAATCTTATTTGAATGGGGAGAAATTACAACATGCTGTGGTGCAGAGGGACCTGGGGGTCCTTGTGCATGAATCCCAAAAAGTTAGTTTGCAGGTACAGCAGGTAATCAGGAAGGCGAATGGAATGTTGGCCTTCATTGCGAGAGGGATGGAGTACAAAAGCAGGGAGGTCCTGCTGCACCTGTACAGGGTATTGATGAGGTCGCACCTGGAGTACTGCGTGCAGTTTTGGTCACCTTACTTAAGGAAGGATATACTAGCTTTGGAGGGGGTACAGAGACGATTCACTAGGCTGATTCCGGAGATGAGGGGATTACCTTATGATGATAGATTGAGTAGACTGGGTCTTTACTCGTTGGAGTTCAGAAGGATGAGGGGTGATCTTATAGAAACATTTAAAATAATGAAAGGGATAGACAAGATAGAGGCAGAGAGGTTGTTTCCACTGGTCGGGGAGACTAGAACTAGGGGGCACAGCCTCAAAATACAGGGGAGCCAATTTAAAACTGAGTTGAGAAGGAATTTCTTCTCCCAGAGGGTTGTGAATCTGTGGAATTCTCTGCCCAAGGAAGCAGTTGAGGCTAGCTCATTGAATGTACTCAAATCACAGATAGATATATTTTTAACCAATAAGGGAATTAAGGGCTACGGGGAGCGGGCGGGTAAGTGGAGCTGAGTCCATGGCCAGATCAGCCAAGATCTTGTTGAATGGCGGAGCAGGCTCGAGGGGCTAGATGGCCTACTCCTAATTCTTATGTTCTTATGTGAGAAACAGAATATTTCAAGCAGAAAAGACGATGGGGGAGAAATTATTTGGGCACTAATATTTTAAATTTTGAAAATTTAGCGCGAGGTGCAAAAGAATCTTAACTTCTTCTAAATTGGGCTTTGATGCCCCAGGAAAGTAGGAGTCAGTAAATCAAGTGCTAATGACTTCAGTGGAGTGCTTACACCAGAGCACTACCCAATTTCAGATGACCTGCAATCAGCAATCATTCTTCAATCCTTCACACTACCTCATTCCAGCTCTGAAAGGGAAATTTATATCAAACTGCAGCTGTGCATTTTAACCAGTTCTGCATGTGAAGGAGACCTGAGAGGTACTGCAAAAACTTTTTGCTATGGCTGCTGCTAATCCAGCTGTAAGGGGGAGAGTTCGTCCTTTCAATAACATAGCATTGAAGCCATTGGTGGGGGCAGTCAAACGAAGGAGGGGAGCGCTCTTCTTGGCAACTGGAAGGAGGCCCCAGGTCTACAGGGCCATGTGAAGGGAAGTGGCAGAGGACATATTGGCCAGCACTGTCATTCAGCGAACCGTCACACTGTGCCAGAAGAAATTCAACGACCTCAGTCAGGTGGTCAACACAATTATATGCTTCGATACCTCCTGCATACCAGCCTCTGAACCCTTGACTGTGCACACTGAGCAAACCACCAATCACCCACCAAACATGTGCAGCTACTCAAACTCACATCATCATCTCATGCCTTGCCTACATTCACAGCTGTCTGACCTGGAGGAGCAAGAACTGCAACTTATTGGGTAGCAGATGGTGGGCGCCGTGGTCATCGACGACATCAATCCCATAGGGAGCAACAATAGTATCTTCATCCCCTCCTTTTCTCATCCCACTTCCCCCTCACCAGAAGCCTTTATCACTTTCCAGCTCTGCCTTCCTTGATCCATTCCTGCCCCACCCCCCCCGCGAGTTTTGTGCCATTTATGCTTTCAGATAATCAGCAACCCTGTCCCTGAGCCTCCCAATGATAGTGAAGAAGGGAGAAGAGGAGGAGGACCTAAGCACTGCATCATTGCATCTCTCACCCACAGGCACCAGCTCAGAGACTGGTACTACACGTTCATTAGAGGTTAGCTTAGTGGAGGGGTCTGCAGTAGGTGATACACTGAGGCCAGCAGGTTGCAGCAAGGCCAAGGGGAAATGGTAGCTCAGGCTGCAGTTCCCCAGAGGGAGAGTTCGCTCGCAAGTTGTGCTGCACAGGACTCAGATGAGGACGTTGATGGGGAGGCATTCACGAGAAGGGTGATGGCCATGCACTCCGATATGATAGGTGCAATGGCAAGGGTGCCCGAGAGCCTCTCAGCAATAGTAAGGAGCATGGAGGAGCCATCCCCAGCATTGCACAGGGCTCTGCGCACACCATGGAACCAATCATTTCCAGTCTGCTGACAATGGTGGACTCCCAGAGAGACCGTGGGGACCCAGACCTCATGGCGCATGTCATGGGCAATGTGCCAGGTCCCATTGCAGCACAGGCAGGAGCAATGCAACTTCTTAGTGCTGTAATGCAGTCAATGGTTACTAGCATCGAAGCTCAGACTGCTCTCATGCAGTCACAGCTGGATGCCACGTGAGCTCTGACTGCTGTCATCACTGCTGGGTTCACCACGGTCCACCGGGGATCTCATGGCGTCACAGCAGGCCACCAATCTGTGCTCCAGCAGATTGGGAAGAATGCTGATGTGCTTCCCTGGGGGAGTGGCAGTGGGTCAGTGGAGCAGGAACCTGCTGTACTCTCTCAGGATGACGGTATTCCTAAGCCCATCACTGCTGCTCCACCTTTCCACTTGTCACTGCCTGTCATCCAGCCAGCCTAGACTGCTGCCGCCCAGCCTGAAGTGGTGCAGTCTATATCCGGGCCTTCCAGGCCCAGAGCTGGTCGAGGGCATCCTGCAAGGCCATCTGTAGTCTCTGGCCCCGACACACAGCAGCCTTCCACCAGCCGTGCTCCAGCCACAAGGGACATGCTATGAAGGAGCAGTAGAATAGGTAAAGCCATAGAAACATAGAAACATAGAAATTAGGTGCAGGAGCAGGCCCTTCGGGCCTGCACCGCCATTCAATAAGATCATGGCTGATCATTCAACCTCAGTACCCCTTTCCTGCTTTCTCTCCATACCCCTTGATTCCTTTGGCCGTAAGGGCCATATCTAACTCCCATGTTAAACCAATGTTAAGAGGGGATATAAGGTTTTGCACATGGGTGATTCGTAAATTTAATAGTTGTTTATAATTGTGGTGAATGTTATGAGATAAATTTTAATTGGAATGTTGCATATTTGCTGCTGTCTCTCATTTCAGTTTTGGGTCTGTGGTATGGAAGGTGAAATTGATGTCCTGATGGGGACGTGTAGAGCAACCGGGAAGTGGGCTGGAATTCACTGGAACCATAGTCAAATGAGGCGGTTGCGGCCACCCTTGCAAAATGCCAATTCAGTGGCTGCCTCATCCATCGATGCTGTTGCTCCTCCTCCTCCACCTCGTCCTCGTCCTCCTCCTCCTCCTAATCCTCCTCTTCCTCCTCATCCTCCTCCTCATCCTCCTCTTCCTCCTCATCCTCCTCCTCATCCTCCTCTTCCTCATCCTCATCCTCATCCTCCTCCTCCTCCACTTGAGGTGGTGGAGCAATGCTTGGTGGCTCTCAGGTGGCCGAGTTGTGCAGCATGCAGCAAACGATGAGGAAAAGGAACACCCGCTCAGTCGAGTAGTGGAGGACGCCTCCCGAGATGTCAAGACAGCGGAACCATTGCTTGAGCTCAATGATGTTCCTGATGGCAGCATGGCTCTCATTATATGAGTGCTGGGCAGGAGTGTTGGGGTTGCGGAGGGGTGTCATTAACCAGGTGGAGAGCGGATAGCCCTTGCTGGAATTCAGAAGAATGAGAGGTGATCTTAAAGAAACATATAAAATTATGAGAGGGCTTGACAAGGTGGATGCAGAGAGGATGTTTCCACTGGTGGGGGAGACTAGAACTAGAGGGCATGATCTTAGGATAAGGGGATTAGAACAGAGATGAGGAGAAAGTAGAGCTGAGTCCATGATCAGATCAGACATGATCTTATTGAATGGTGGAGCAGGTTTGAGGGGCCTTATGGCCTACTCTTGTTCATATTTATTATGTTCTTATGTCTCCGGCCAGCCAACAAGAGCTTGATGTGATGGCTGGATGTGAGTTGGCATACTGGTCTGGCGCTGGATGAATGCATCGTGGCTGCTGCCAGGATAGCCGACATGGACGGTGAGGATTCAGCGTTTGTGGTCGCACAGCAACTGCATATTTAGTGAGTGGTAGCCTTTGCGGTTACGAAATACCTCAGGTTTGTTATGCGGTGCCCACAAAGCGGCGTTGGTGCAGTCAATGGTGCACTACACTATGGTAAAGCCTACTATCCTGGCAAAGCCACATGCATGCTCACGCTGCTTCTCTCTAGTCATGAGGAAGGAAATGGATTACCTTCTCCTTCTGTAGAGAGCTTCTGTGACTTTGCGGATGCAGCAAAGGTCTGCAGACTGGGAGATGTTGGAGATACAAAAGCAAAATACGGCGGATGCTGGAATCTGAAATAAAAACGGAAAATGCTGGAAAATTCAGTTGGTCAGGTAATCTGTGGAGAGAAGCAGAGTTAACGTTTCAGGACGATGACTCTTCATCAGGACTGGCAAAAGTTCTGTTATATTTTGAACTTGGTGTTGGTGACATGTTTGATCCCATTGCGGGTCATGAACTCTTTAAATTCGGCACTGGTGAAACATGGCCCGTTGTCACTGACCAGTATGTCAGGCAGGCCGTGGGTGGCAAACATGGCCCTCAGGCTTTCAATGGTGGCGGTGGCAGTGCTTCCCGACATTATTTCACATTCAATCCATTTTGAAAAAGCACCCACCACCACTAGGAACATTTTACCGAGAAACGGGCCCACATAGTCGACATGGATCCTTAACCATGATCTGGAGATCCAGGACCACAAACTCTCTGGGTGCGTTGCTCAACTGAGCACATATGCTGCATTGCCATACTCAGGATTCTAAGTCAGAGTCGATACCGGGCCACCACACGTGGGATCTGGCTGTCGCTTTCATCATTACTATACCCGGGTGTGTGCTGTGGAGATCCGAGATGAACGTCTCCCTGTCCTTTTTTGATAGCACTAAGCGGTTACCCCACAACAGGTAATCTGCCTGAATGGACAGCTCGTAATTTCGCGACTGGAACGGCATGATTAGCTCTTGCATTTCAACGGGGATGCTGGCCCAGCTCCCATGCAATACACAGTTTTTTACTTGGCTGGTCCAAGTCCTAATCTGGCGGGCCATGACAGGTGATGTATCATTTTCAAATGCTTCCATGACCATCAACAAGTCTGCGGGCTGCGCCACCATCAACAAGTTTGCAGGCTGCGCCATTTCCACCCCCATGGTGGGTAATGGTTGCCGACTGAGACCATCCGCACAGTTCTTGGTACCTGGCCTGTGGCGGATGGTATAGTTATACGCTGATAGCGCGAGTGCCCACCTTTGTATGCGGGCTGAGGCATTAGTATTTATCCCCTTATTTTCAGCGAACAGGGATGTGAGGGGCTTGGATCGGTTTCCAGCTCAAATTTGAGGCCAAACAGGTACTGATGCATTTTCTTTACCCCTAACACACACCCTAATGCCTCTTTCTCAATCATGCTGTAGGCCCTCTCGGCCTTAGACAAGCTCCTGGAAGCATAGGTGACAGGTTGCAACTTCCCCGCAATGGTAGCTTGTTGTAATACACACCCGACTCCGTACGACGATGCGTCACATGCTAGCACAAGTCTTTTACTTGGTTTATACAATACAAACAGCTTGTTGGAGCATAAAATGTTTCTGGCTTTCTCAAAAGCAATTTCTTGTTTTTTTCTCCATACCCAGTTCTCACCTTTGCGCAATAACACATGTAGGGGCTCTAAAAGGGTGCTTAACCCCGTAGGAAGTTACCAAAATAGTTGAGGAGTCTCAGGAACGACTGCAGCTCATTGACGTTCTGTGGCCTGGGCACGTTCCTGATAGCCTCTGTCTTGGCGTCTGTGGGCCGAATACCGTCTGCCGCGATCTTTCTCCCCAAAAACTCCACTTCTGTTGCCGTGAAGATGCATTTCGACTTCTTCAGCCGCAGCCCTACGCGATCCAGTCACTGGAGGACCTGCTCCAGGTTTTTTAGGTGCTCGGCGGTGTCCCGACCCATGACCAATATGTCGTCCTGAAAAACCACTGTGTGTGGTACCGACTTGAGTAGGCTCTCCATGTTTCTCTGGAAGATCGCTGTAGCCGACCGAATTCTAAACGGGCATCTGTTGTAGATGAACAGTCCCTTGTGCGTGTTGATGCAGGTGAGACTCTTGGAAGACTCCTCCAGCTCCTGCGTGATGTACGCCAAAGTAAGGTTGAGCTTGGTGAACGTCTTGCCTCCTGCCAGCGTAGCAAATAGGTCATCTGCCTTAGATAGCGGGTATTGGTCCTGTAGCGAGAAACGATTAATAGTTACTTTATAATCGCCGCAAATCCTGACGGTGCCATCACTTTTGAAGACTGGAACAATCGGGCCGGCGCACTCGCTGAATTCCACTGGGGAGATGATGCTCTCGCGTTGCAGCCTGTCCAGCTCGATTTCCACTCTCCCTCATCATGTAAGATACCGCTCGCGCCTTGTGGTGAATGGGTCGTGCCTCTGGGACCATGTGGATCCGCACCTTCGCTCTGGAAAAGTTTCCAATGCCTGGCTCAAAAAGGGAAGGAAATTTGTTAAGAACCTGGGTACATGAGGCCTCATCGACATGTGATAGCGCTCGGATGTCATCCCAGTTCCAGCAGATTTTGCCCAGCCAGCTCCTTCCAAGCAGTGTGGGGCCATCACCCGGGACAATCCAGAGTGGCAGTTCATGCACCGTGCCCTCATAGGTGACCTTGACCCTGGCGCTGCCCAGGACAGTGATAAGCTCTTTGGTGTACGTTCTCAGTTTTGTGTGGATGGGGCTCAGGGCTGGTCTGAATGCCTTGTTGCACCACAGTCTCTCAAACAGCTTTTTGCTCATGATGGATGGATTGGCTAGCGTCAGTGTCCAGTTTCATGGCTACGGGTAAGCCATTCAATTTTACATTTAGCATTGTAGGTGGACATTTCGGTGAAAATGTGTGCACCCCATGTCCTTCAGCATCGGCCTCCTCTCTCTGAGGCTCGAAATTGCTTTGATGCACCATGGACCAATCTTCCTCTGCCACGTGGTGGTTAGCAGGTTTTGCAGAGCTTGCACCTCGTTGGAGGTGCCCCATTGTTCCACAGCTCTTGCAAACATACCCTTTGAAGCGGCATGAATAGGCTGAATGGAAGCCTCCACAACGCCAACAAGGTGTGAATTGCCTTGCATTCATCCTTTGTTGGGGACTCTGAGTCATCTGGGTCACCTGGGGCCTGCTGGCAGTTGCAGACTCATGGCTTCTGCCCTGTACATTTCTGCTCGCAAACACAGTTCCAGTTAATTTATGAACATTGCTAGCACTTGTGTGCTGAGAGATTTGTTTGGTGTTATCAGTGGTAGACATAAACGCCTGTGCTATTGCAATGGCCTTACTGAGGGTCGGTGTCTCTACAGTCAAAAGTTTTCGTAGGATGGTCTCGTGGCCAATGCCAAGTACAAAAAAGTCTCTGAGCATTTGCTCCAGGTAGCCATCAAACTCACATTGTCCTGCAAGTCGCCTTAGCTCCGCGACGTAGCTCGCCACTTCCTGACCTTCAAATCGCTGGCACGTGTAGAACCGATACCTCGCCATCAGTATGCTCTCCATCGGGTTAAGATGCTCCCAAACCAGTGTACACAACTCCTCATATGACTTATCTGTAGGTTTCACAGATTCTTCATGAGGCTGTAGGTCGGTGCCCTGCAGACTGTGAGGAGGACCACTCTCCATTTTGCAGCGCTTCCTTCTCTGTCCAGCTCGTTGGCTACAAAGTACTGGTCTAGCCGTTCGACATAGGCTTCCCAGTCCTCACCCTCCGAGAACTTCTCCAGGATGCCCACAGTTTGCTGCATCTCTGCGTTGGATTTGTATACTCATCGCCAGTTATTGTGTTCCTAACACAGATGAGGCTGCACACAGGGAGGTTAACGTAACAGTGAGACAGTCTTTAATAAGACACTCCAGAGTGAGGAACAGGCTTATATACAGTGCTCCCAAGGGATGCTGGGATCCCTTCAGGGGATGAGCACTCTGGTGGCAGAACATGGGAGTACATGGGCGTGCATGCTTTACAGATACACAACACCCTGAACCGAGAGACCCGAGGATATAAGGACACTGATTCTGGGGTCTCATCAGCATACTCATTGCGACCTGCTGCTCGCACCTATACTGGCTGCTCGCCCATGCAAAGAAATCAATGCAGGACTACCTACCTCACTGGTAGTGGTCATAGAATCATAGCAATAGAAATTTACAGCACGGAAGGAGGCCATTTCGATCTATCGTGTCCGCGCCGGCCGACCAAGAGCTATCCAACCTAATCCTACTTTCCAGCTCTTGGTCAGTAACCCTGTAGTTTACAACACTTTTAATGCACATCCAAGTATTTTTTAAATGTGGTGAGGGTTTCTACCTCTACCACCCTTTCAGGTAGTGAGTTCCAAACCCCCACTACCCATTGGGTGAAGAAATTCCCCTCATATCTCCTCTAAACCTCCCCCCAATTACTTTAAATCTATGTCCCCAGGTTGTTAGCCCCTCTGCCATGGGAAACAGGTCCTTCCGATCCAATCTATCCAAGCTCCTCATAATTTTATTCATCTCAATCAGGTCTCCCCTCAGCTTCAAGAGGGGTGATGATAGTGGGCTGTGGGTTGAGGAAGGTGGGGATGGGGTGGCGGGTAGACTCCTGCTCCTCCTGACTCCACAGGAATTGTTTAAAAAAAATGTAAACCTGCCCCTCGTTGGCAACTGCCAAAATCGCTGAAGAATTATGAGCGGGAAGGCCCAGCTCTGTCCCAGCTCATTGGGGACTAATTTCAACAAGGGGCCCTTCAACAGGCCTTATGCCCCTTGTTTACATACATAAGTGGCTTGTTGTGTGTCATGTATGCAACCTTCATACAATTGTAACCTTCATGTAACTGTAACCTTCATGTAACCACACTGTACACTGTATATATGTCCTGGAAATGCACACCTTGACCATAGAGGGTGAACTTGTGGGAGACACTCCTCACCTCAGCACTCAGGTATTTAAAGGGAGGTCCCACGCAGGGTCATCACTTCTTGGTCCTGGGAATAAAGAAAGGTCACGCAGTGACCATGTCTGCAGTACATGCCTCATGTGATTCAGTAGCAAGGTGCAGGGACACTACATTTGGCGACGAGAAACGTGAATCACCGAACCACGAGGATGGCCACCGGTAGCATAGAGGAACGTTACTGTGTGGGTGAGGACTGGGATGACTTCGTTGAGAGACTCTAGCAGAGTTTCTTCACGAAGGACTGGCTGGGAGTGGCAGCGGCTGATAGCAGAGGGCGCATCTACTGACGAGCTGCGACCCAAAGACGTATGCGCTGATGAAAGACCTGCTCGCACCCGAGAAGCCGGTGGACAAGTCCTTCGAAGAGCTCAGCCAGCTGATCAGTGAGCATCTCAAACCGGCGAGTAGCGTACACATGGCCCGGCATTGGTTCTACACACACCGGCGTCGGGAAGGACAAAACATCTCGGATTTCGTTGCGGACCTGCGGCGCTTGGCCAGTCTCTGAAAGTTCATTGATGTCTGCAGGGGGGAGATGTTAAGGGATTTCTTCATTGAGGGCATTAGTCATGCCGGGATTTTCAGGAAGCTCATAGAGACCAAGGACTTGGCTTTAGAAGGGGCGGCATTGATAGCTCAGACCTTCATGGCAGGGGAAGAGGAGACCAAGCAAATTTCCGCGCGCAGCTCTGGTTCCAACGTGGCGATGGACCAGGGAGTTAACATTGTGAACGCGGCTCAGGACCCCGCAGGCAGGCAAGGGCATTTTGAAACCGGCCAGGCAACAACAGACGCTAGGGTCGGCCTGCAACAGGGACAATGGAAAGGGGATCGGCATTTCAATCCATCTCGAGGAACATTGCGTCCCGTGATGGGACTATTGACACCCACCATCAGAGCACTTAGAAACAACCAAAGGGACAATCAGAGAGGAACGCCTGGTAACAGCCCTTTTGTTAACAACAACCTCAGCTCATGTTGGAGGTGTCGGGGTAGACATACTGCGAAAAGCTGCAGGTTCCAGCAATTTACCTGTAGGAATTGCAACATCAGTGGACACTTGGCCAGAATGTGCAGGAAGGCTGTAGCGAGGCTAATCTACGAGACAGAGGAACCAGACGAGGGGTCTGCAATGCAGGATGATGCTTGGGGCAAAGCCATGGATGCTGAAGTTCAGTGGGTTTATGTGGCTGACATCCACAGCTCATATACCAAAACGCCACCCATGACGATGAAAGTTTTATTGAATGGCATCTCGGTGCGCATGGAGCTGGACACAGGAGCCAGCCAGTCCCTTATGAGCACCCAACAATTTGAGAGACTATGGCCACACAGAGCTAGCAGGCCAAAACTGGAATGCATTGACACGCAGCTACGGACGTACACCAAAGAGATCATCACAGTGCTAGGCAGTGCAAACTTGGTGGTAACACATAATGGGTCAGAGAACCGGCTGCCACTCTGGATTGTCCCGGGAAACGGCTCCGCACTTTTGGAGAGGAGCTGGCTAGCCGAGATGAACTGGAAATGGGGGGATGTGCATGCCATTTCATCTCTGGAAATAAGCTTATGTTCACAGGTCCTACAGAAATTCGGGGCACTGTTTCAACCAGGTGTCGGGACTTTCAAGGGCACCAAATTAGTGATACGCATCAACCCGGATGCCAGACCAGTGCACCACAAAGTCAGAGCGGTGCCATATGTGATGCGTGAGAAAATTGAAAGTGAATTGGACAGGCTGCTCAGAGAAGGCATAATCTCGGCAGTTGAATTCAGTGACTGGGCAAGTCCCATCGTTCCAGTTCTCAAAACGGATGGCTCGATCAGGATTTGTGGTAACTACAAGGCCCCCATCAACCGAGTGACACTGCAGGACCAATACCCGCTTCCGAGAGTGGAGGACCTTTTTGCCATGCTGACAGGTGGCAAGCTGTTCACCAAGATGGACCTCACTTCGGCCTACATGACTCAGGAACTGGCTGAAGAATCCAAGCTTCTGACTACCATCACGATGCATAAGGGGCTATTTATCTACAACAGGAGTCCATTTGGCATTCGTTCGGCGGCTGCTATCTTTCAGAGGAACATGGAAAGCTTGCTCAAATCCATCCCGGGAACGATCGTATTCCAAGACGACATCCTAATAACAGGTTGAGACATCGAGGAACACCTCCAAAACCTGGGGGAGGTGCTACGCCGACTGGACCGGGTAGGCTTGCGGTTGAAAAAGCCCAAGTGTGTATTTTTGACCCCAGAGGTCGAGTTTTTGGGCAGGAGAGCTGCCGCAGACAGGATCCGGCCCACTGAAGCTAAAACGGAGGCGATCCGTCGGGCGCCCAGGCTCGGCAACACATCGGAGTTGCGATCATTTCTGGGACTTTTGAACTATTTCAGGAACTTTCTGCCGAACTTAAGCACACTGTTGGAGCCATTACACGTGCTTTTGCGTAAAGGTTGTGAATGGGCTTTCAATAGAGCGCAGAACCTCCTTTGTTCTAACAAGCTGTTGACCTTGTACGACCCCTGTAAAAAACTGGTTTTAACATGTGATGCATCATTCCAAGGAGTTGGGTGCGTGTTGCAGCAGAGTAATTATGATGGCCGACTCCAACCGGTGGCTTTTCCCTTCAGGTCGCTCTCCCAGGCAGAGCGTGGATACGGCATGGTCGAAAAGGAAGCACTCGCTTGTGTTTACAGTGTGAAAAAGATGCACCAGTACCTTTTCAGTAGGCGGTTCGAGCTAGTAATGGACCACAAGCCATTAACATCCCTGTTGTCCGACAGCAAGGCTGTCAATGCTAATGCGTCAGCTCACATACAGCAATGGGCTCTCACGCTGGCTGCGTATGACTACACCATACGGCACCGGCCAGGCACCGAGAATTGCGCTGACACGCTCAGCAGGCTCCCACTGGCCACCACTGAGGGGGCGTCAGAGCAAAGCGCTGAGATGGTCATGGCCATTGAGGCTTTTGACACCGCAGGCTCCCCCATCACAGCCTGCCAGATCAAAATCTGGACCAACAGGGACCCCCTTCTGTCCATGATAAAGAAATGTGTTCTGACTGGGGATTAGGCGCCCGCACACAGGGCGTGCCCCGAGGAGGTCAGACCATTTCACAGGCGGATGGATGAGCTCTCCATCCAAGCCGACTGCCTGCTATGGGACAGCCGGGTAGTCATGCCCCAGAAAGGAAGGGAAGCGTTCGTCAGGGAACTCCACAGCGAGCACCTTGGCATCGTGTTAATGAAGGCCATTGCCCGGTCACATGTATGGTGCCCGGGAATTGACTCAGACCTGGAACACTGGGTTCGCAGGTGCACGACGTGTGCCCAGCTGGGCAATGCCCCCAGAGAGGCCCCACTCAGTCCATGGCCCTGGCCCACCACGCCATGGTCACGTGTTCACGCAGACTACGTGGGCCCATTCATGGGAAAAATTTTCCTGATCGTTGTCGATGCATACTCGAAATGGATCGAGTGCATCATATTAAACTCGTGCACGACATCCATCACAGTGGAGAGTCTGCGCACGGTTTTCGCGACCCACGGCTTGCCGGACATTCTGGTCAGCAACAATGGCCCGCGTTTCACCAGCCATGACTTCCAGGAGTTTATGTTGGGTAATGGCATCAAACACGTCCGGACAGCGCCGTTCAAGCCGGCTTCCAATGGCCAGGCGGAACGTGCAGTCCAAGTCATAAAACAGGGCATGCTTCGTATCCAAGGACCCTCCCTTCAGCACCGCCTATCGCGCATCCAGGGTAATCACTTCTTGGTCCTGGGAATAAAGAAAGGTCACGCAGTGACCGTGTCTGCAGGACATGCCTCGTGTGATTCAGTAGCAAGGTGCAGGGACACCACATTGTGTCTGGAGAAAGAGCCAGACTGAACACTGTGAGCTCAAAGTAAAATGTGACCTTAGTCCTTTATTGTAGGTCTCCAGAGTGCCTCTCCAATCTGTGAAACTTCCTTAAATACCTGTGCTCCCAAGGGATTATGGGATCCCTTGGGACTCCAGGGGATGAGCCCTCTGGTGGCTGTACAGAATAATTATAAGTCCACAGATATAACTACACTCCTCCCCCAGAGTCAATAGTGCAACTATTTACAATGTGAGTCGATCCGGGGCCCTTCTTCCCCTGGTTTCGGTGTGAAAGCTGGTGTTGTTGAATTATTTGTTGGGCCCTCGCTGGGCTGCTGTGCAGCTGGCCTTGCTGGGCTTCCTGGTGTGTTGGGCCCTGCAGGGCTGCTGTGTTTGATGGGTTCTGCTTCGTGGTCAACTGTGGTGCCGGTTGCCACTGGTGTGTATGTTGGGGGATCAAAAAAGTTAGGGTCTAAGGTGGGTTGCTCAGGATAGTCCGTGAATCTGAGTTTGAATTGGTCCGAGTGTTTCCGGTGAATGAGTCCATTTGAAAGTATGACCCGAAACATCCTGCTCCCCTCCTTGGCCACGACAGTGCCGGGAAGCCACTTGGGAACTTGTCCATAATTTAATACAAATACAGGATCATTGATTTCAATCTCGTGTGACACATTTGCGCTATCATAGTATGCACTTTGTTGAAGCTGCCTGCTCTCTATCTGTTCATGTAGATCAGGGTGAACTAACGAGAGCCTTGCCTTAAGTGCTCTTTTCATGAACAGTTCAGCAAGTGGGATCCCAGTGAATGAGTGGGGTCTTGTGTGGTAGCTAAGCAGGACTCGGGATAGGCGAGTCTGCAGTAAGCCTTCAGTTACCCTCTTCAAGCCTTGCTTGATGGTTTGCACTGCTCTCTCTGCCTGACCATTGGTCGCTGGTTTAAACGGGGCAGATGAGACATGTTTGATCCCATTACGGGTCATGAATTCTTTGAACTTGGCACTGGTAAAACATGGCCCATTGTCACTCACCAGGACATCGGGTAAGCCGTGTGTGGCAAACATGGCCCGCAGGCTTTCAGTCGTGGCAGCGGACGTGCGAGCCGACATTATCTCACATTCAATCCACTTAGAGTACACTTCTATAACCACAAGGAACATTTTACCCAAGAACGGGCCTGGATAGTCGACGTGTACCCTAGACCACGATTTGGAGGACGAAGACCATAAACTTAGCAGCGCCTCCCTGGGTACATTGCTTAACTGCGAGCATGTATTACATCTGTGAACGCAGGACTTTAAGTCTGCATCGATACCGGGCCACCACACGTGGGATCTGGCTATCACTTTCATCATTACGATGCCTGTGTGGATACTGTGGAGGTCATTGATGAAGGTGTCTCTGCCCTTCTTGGGGACCACTTTGCGACTGCCCCACAGAAGGCAGTCTGCCTGTATAGACATTTCATCTTTGCGCTGCTGGAACGGCTTTATTATGGCTTGTCCAGAATTTGATCTGCTGGGCAGTGATGGGTGATTGCTCACTCTCAAATGCTTCCATAACCATGGCTAGATCTGCGGGCTGTGCCATTTCCACCCCCGTGGTGGGCAATAGCAGCCTACTGAGAACATCGGCGCAGTTTTCTGTGCCTGGCCTGTGGCGGATGGTGTAGTTGTATGCGGAGAACGTGAGCGCCCGTCTCTGGATGTGGGCTGATGTGTTGGTATTTATCCCTTTACTCTCAGAGAACAGGGATATAAGTGGCTTATGGTCAGTTTCCAATTTGAATTTTAGCCCAAACAGGTATTGATGCATTCTCTTTACCCCATAGATACACGCATCTTTTTCAATCATGCTGTAGGGTCTTTTAGCCTTAGACAGACTCCTGGATGCATAAGCAACCGGTTGCAGTTTCCCAAAATCATTGGCTTGTTGCAATACACACCCGACGCCATATGACGATGCATCACGTGCTCGTACCAAACGCTTACATGGATCATACAACACAAGCAATTTGTTTGAGCATATAACAATTTTCTCGCTTTTACAAAGGCATTTTCTTGGCTTTTTTCCCAAACCCATTCGCCCCCTTTTCGTAGTAAGACATGTAGTGGTTCTAGCAGTGTGCTCAGACCCGGTAAGAAGTTATCAAAGTAGTTCAAGAGTCCCAGAATCCACCGCAGCTCCGTCATGTTCTGTGGCCTGGGTGCGTTCTCGATTGCCTCCCTCTTCGCGACGGTGGGCCTGATGCCGTCCGCCGCAATCCTCCTTCCCAAGAATTCCACTTCAGACGCCAGAAAAACGCACTTCGAGCGTTGTAAAGTCCTGTCCCCTCAGTACAGATTCACACGAGGTATATAGTGAAGTCAAGGTCACTCTGGGCCTGCACCTTTATTTCACAGCTCTGGAATACTGCACTTACCTGAGACCTGCCCTTATATACCTGTCTCTTGCAAGTGCACCCCTGGTGGTAAGGTATGCTGGTGGTTACAGGTCATATCTTATTATAGTCATGTATAGCATGTTGGGATACAGATATATATAATAATGTACGATACATGACATCACCCTCCCCCAAGGTCTTATTGTCTTTATAGGTTCAGTCTCTCAGGGGCTCTACGCTCTCGCATGGAGTGTCTGAGTTGTGGTTCAGTTGTTTGCCTTGGTGTCTGTTTTCCTTTGGGTGTGATTGCTGGTATCTCGCCTGGGCTGTCTGTTTTGATTGGTGCGATTGTTGTTGACTCGCCTGGGCTGTCTGTTGGGATTGCCCTTTCCTCAGGTTGTTCCCTCGGTCTGTCCACCAGGTGTGGTGCGAGTTCCACATTGTAGTCTGCTCTGGTTCCGCAGTGTTGTTGGTAAATCTGCTTTTGACTTGGTCTACATGCCTCCGGCAGGTTTTGCCATTGTCCATTTGTACTACCAATAGCCTGTTTCCTTCCTTGCCCGTTACTGTCCCTGCAAGCCATTTGGGAACCCTGCCATAGTTTAGTACAAACACGTTGTCCCCTATCTCATTCCATCTCCCACTCGAATTTCTGTCATGGTACTCAGTCAACTTACGGCGCTTTGCCTCAATGATTTCGTGCATGTCTGGGAGGATTCATGAGAGCCTTGTTTTTAAAGTCCTTTTCATCAACAGTTGCGCGGGGGGGATCCCAGTCAGTCTGTATGCCAGCAGCAGTCGCGACAGGCGACCCTGCAGCGTGGGACCTTGGATTTTAAGCATGCCTTGTTTAATGATTTGCACTGCTCTCTCCGCTTGGCCGTTGGAGGCCAGCTTGAACGGTGCCGTCTTGACATGATTTATATCGTGGTCAATTATAAAGTCTTGGAATTCTGCGCTGGTGAAGCACGGACCATTGTCACTGACCAATATGTCAGCGATTCCGTGCGTTGCAAACATAGTTGCGAGGCTCTCCACAGTGGTGGAGGTTGTGCTCGAGTTTAAAATGGTGCATTCGATCCACTTTGAGAATGCATCTACAACTACGAGGAACATTTTGCCCATAATGGGCCCGCATAGTCTACGTGCACCCGCGACCACGGTTTGGTCGGCCAGGGGCTCAGTGGAGCCTCCCTGGGGGCATTGCTGAGTTGGGCACAAATGGTGCACCTTCGGACGCAGAGCTCCAAGTCCGCATCAATACCAGGCCACCAGACGTGGAATCTGGCTATGGCCTTCATGAGAACGATCCCCGGGTGCTCGCGGTGGAGCTCTCAGACAAATGCCTCTCTGCCTCGCAGCGGCATAACTACTCGGCTGCCCCACATCAGGCGGTCTGCTTGTAGTGATAGCTCATGCATGCGCCTGTGAAAAGGTTTTAATTCCTCAGCGTAGGCATCGCGAGCCTCTGCCCAGTCACCGGTTAGGACACATCTTTTTACTAAGGATAACGTGGGGTCGCTGGCCGTCCAGGCTCTGATTTGGCGAGCCGTCATGGGCGAACCTGTGGACTCAAAGGCATTGATTGCCATGACTATCTCACAGTCCTGTTCGTCAGACCCATCCGTGGTCGCCAGGGGTAGCCTGTTGAGCGCGTCGGCACAGTTGTCTGTGCCTGGTCTGTGCCTTATGGTATAGTCATAGGATGCCAGCATGAGTGCCCACCGTTGAATTCACGCCGAGGCGTTGGTGTTTATTGCCTTGCTCTCAGATAGGAGGGACGTGAGGGGCTTGTGGTCAGTTTCTAATGCGAACTTGGCCCCGAAAAGGTATTGGTGCATCTTTTTGACACCGTACATGCATGCGAGCGCCTCCTTGTCTACCATTCCGTACCCGCGCTCCGCCCGCGAAAGTGACCTGGAGGCATAAGCTATGGGTTGTAATTTGCCCGCACTATTGACATGTTACAAAACGCACCCGACCCCATACGCTGACACATCGCATATGAGAACTAGCTTTTTATCTGGGTCAAAGAAAGTCAAAACACTGTTGGAACACAGAAGGTTGCGTGCCTTATTGAAGGCACGTTCCTGGGCGTCCCCCCAAAACCAATCGCACCCCTTCCTGAGTAGCACGTGGAGATGCTCCAGCAGCGTGCTTAAGTTCTGCATAAAGTTCCCAAAGTAATTGAGTAGCCCGAGAAAGGCGCGCTGTTCTGAGACATTCCGGGGCCTGGGTGCCAGGCGAATTGCTTCTGTTTTGGACTCTGTTGGGCGGATTCCATCAGCGGCAATCCTTCTGCTCAAAAATTCAACCTCGGGTGCGAGAAACAGGCACTTGGATTTCTTGACTCGTAGGCCTACCCGGTCCAACCGCTTTAGTACTTCCTCCAAATTACGGAGATGGGAGTCGGTGTCCCTGCCCATGATAAGTATTTCTTCTGGAAATACAACCGTCCCCGGGATGGACTTGAGCAGACTCTCCATGTTGCGCTGGAATATGGCAGCTGCCGACCTGATGCCAAATGGGCATCGATTGTACATGAAAAGGCCTCGATGTGTGTTGATGGTGGTGAGTAGCTTGGATTCCTCGGTCAATTCTTGCATCATATACGCAGATGTGAGGTCTAATTTTGAGAAAAGTTTACCTCCAGCCAATGTGGCTAATAAGTCCTCCGCTCTGGGCAGTGGGTACTGGTCCTGTAGGGAGACTCTCTTTATGGTAGATTTGTAGTCCCCACAGATTTGTACGGATCTATCAGGCTTCATGACTGGGACGATGGGACTTGCCCAGTCGCTAAATTCCATAGGTGATATAATGCCTTCCAGCAAAAGCCTGTCTAGTTCGTGTTCAATCTTTTCCCTCATCACATAGGGTAGAGCTCTGGCCTTGTGATGGACATGTCGAGCATCCTGTGTGATGTAGATTTTGACTTTGGCCCCTTTGAAAGTGCCCACACCTGGCTGAAAGAGATGTTCAAATCGCTTTATAACTGTTGAGCAGGAGATCCGTTCCTCTAATGACATGGCATGGACATCATCCCATTTCCAGTTTAGTTTTGCCAGCCAGCTTCTCCCCAGCAGTGCTGGGGGGTCTCCGGGGATAATCCACAGGGGAAGTCGGTTCACTGACCCTTTGTGTGTGACAGAGAGCATGGCACTGCCGAGGACTGGTACGATTTCTTTGGTATAGGTCCTTAGTTTGGTGTCGACCCTTTTGAGTTTTGGTCTGTCTCTTTTATGCGGCCACAGTTGTTCAAATTGTTGAACGCCCATGAGAGATTGACTCGCTCCCGTATCCAGCTCCATGTTGACAGATATCCTGTTGAGTAGGATCCTCATCATTATAGGAGGCATCCTGTTGTCGGAGCAGCGACCATTGATCGTGTTGACCCGCTGTACATCGATGTCCCGGGTACTGTCCCCACCATCTTCTGGTCCGCTTTCCGACCCATCTGACTCATATACCAGCCGAGCTGCCATTTTTTTGCACATGTGGGCCAAGTGTCCTGTATATTCACAATTTCTGCAAACAGCCTGCTGAAATTGACATCTCCTTGACGAGTGCCCACCCCCACACCTCCAGCACAGACCTGTTCCATTGTTCAAAGTGTTTCCAAAGAATGAGCTGCGTCTGGCTGATCTCTCTTGAGCTTCTCTCAGTTTATAGTTGGTTGCTCGCACTGTGGGTTGATGAGGTGTGAACGGCCATTCCTGTGGCCCTTGATGGCTTCTGCCCGCTGTCGAGAGCCTGTTCTCCCAGTTTTGTCTGTGTGCGGGGGTAGCAGCTTGTTTAGTGCTGTGAACCCTTGTTCCGATATTTCGTTAGTTGTCGTACCTGCATTGTAAATCAACCTCGTTTCTTCTTCCCCTACCAGGAATGTCTATGCAACCAGTGCTGCTGCCTCTAAGGTCAGGTTCTTGGTCTCTATGAGCTTTCGGAATATGCTTGCATGGCCTATTCCTTCAATGAAAAAGTCTCTCAGCATTTCTCTCCTCAGTTCGTTGGAGAACTCACATAAACTAGCCAACTTCCGAAGTTCTGCCACGATGTCGGGTATGCTCTGGCCCACACAGCGTCTGTAGTTGTAGAACCTGTGTCTGGCCATGTGTAGGCTGTTCGCTGGCTTCAGGTGGTCTCTTACCAGTGTGCTCAATTCTTCAAACGACTTGCTTGCTGGTTTCTCGGGTGCCAACAGATCCTTCATTAAAGCGTATGTTTTCGAGCCACAGCTGGTCAAGAGATGGGCCCTTCTCTTGTCTGCCTTATCGTTGCATAACCAGTCTTTGGTTACAAAGCTTTGCTGGAGCCTTTCTATAAAGTCCTCCCAATTGTCTCCCGCATTGTACCTTTCATCTGATCCATTGTTCGCCATTCCGTGGATTCTGTAATCCCATAACTCGTCGCCACTGTAAAGTCCTGTCCCCTCAGTACAGATTCACACGAGGCATATAGTGAAGTCAAGGTTACTCTGGACCTGCACCTTTATTTCACAGCTCTGGAATGCTGCACTTGCTTGAGGCCTGTCCTTATATACCTGTCTCTTGCAAGTGCACCCCTGGTGGTAAGGTATGCTGGTGGTTACAGGTCATATCTTATTACAGTCATGTGTAGCATGTTAGGATACAGTTATATATAATAATGTAAGATACATGACAAGTGTTTTAACCTGAGCTCCACGTGGTTGAGTCAACTAAGAACCTCCTCCAGGTTCTACAGATGCTCGACTGTATTCCGACCTGTGACCAAGGTGTCATTCTGGAAGACCACGGTGTGCGGGACCGACTTCAGTAAACTTTCCATGTTTCTCTGGAATATCGCCGCCGCTGATCAGATTCTAAATGAGCATCTGTTATAAACAGATGCTGTTGATGCAGGTGAGGCCCTTCGATGATTCCTCCAGTTTCTGCGTCATGTAGGCTGAAGTCAGATCCAGCTTCGTGAGCATATTTCCTCCCGCCAGCGTTGCAAAGAGTTCATCGGCCTTTGGTAGTGGGTATTGGTCCTGCAGGGAGAAACGATTGATAGTTAATTTGTAATCACCACAGATTCTGACGATGCTCTCTTAATTGAGGACTGGGATAATAGGACTGGCCCACTCACTGAACTCAATCGGTGAAATGATGCCCTCTCATTGCAGCCGGTCTAGCTCGATCTCTACCCTTTCATCATGCACAGTACTGCTCTCACCTTGTGATGAATGGGTCGTTACCCCGAAATTAGGTGGATCTGCACTTTTGCTCCTTGGAATTTCCCAATGCCTGGTTCGAACAGTGAAGGAAATTTGTTTAAGACCTGGGCACATGAAGTGTCGTCAGCGAGCGATAGCACTCTGATGTTGTTCAAGTTCCAGCGTATCTTTCCCAGCCAGCTGCTGCCGAGCAGTGTGGGACCATCGCCCGGTACCACCCAGAGTGGTAGCTTGTGCACCGCTCCATCGTAGGAGACCTTTACGGTAGCACTGCCGATTATAGGAATCAGTTCTTTTGTGCAAGTACTTAGTTTCGTGTGAACTGGAGTTAAAACTGGCCTTGAGGCCTTGTTGCACCACAACCTTTTGAAAGTCTTTTGCCCATGATGGACTGGCTCGCCCCTGTGTCCAGCTCCATTGACACCGGGAGTCCATTTAGTTCAACATACAGCATTATCGGGGGACAATTCGTGGTGAATGTGTGCACCCCATGTACCTCCGCCTCCTCGGTCTGAGGCTCTAGTTCATCGTGATCCTTCAGGGATCTGTCCGCCTCTGCAACATAGTGGTTTGCAGGTTTAACAGGTTTTGCAGCTTTCCTGCACACTCGTTGGAGGTGTCCCATTGTTCCACAGCCCTTGCAAACGTACTCTTTGAATCGGCATGAATGGAAACGATGATCACCCCTCGCAGCGCCAACAAGGTGTTAATGGCCTTGCATTCATCACTCTTGATGGTGGACTCTGAGACATCTGTGGACGTGCAGCTGCAGATATGTGTGACCTGCCCTGTATGTTACAATTCGAAAACAACATCACTTTGTTCACAGTACTTGTAGCAGCACTTGTGTGCTGAGAGATTTGCTTCGTATTGTCACTGGTGGCGATGAACGCCTGGGCTATCGCTATGGCCTTACTCAAGGTTGGGGTCTCTACAGTCAAATGTTTGCGAAGTATGGTTTCGTGGCCAATGCCAAGTACGAAAACGTCTCTGAGCATGTGCTCCAAATGTCCTTCAAATTCGCAATGTCCTGCAAGGCGTCTTAGCTTAGCAACATAACTCGCCACTTCCTGGCCTTCAGACCTTTTGTATGTGTAGAACTGGTACCTCGCCATCACAACGCTTTCCTTCGGGTTCAAATGCTCTCGGACCAGTGTGCACAAATCGTCATACGATTTCTCCATGGGTTTCGCTGGAGAGGGCAGATTCTTCATGAGGCCATACGTTGGTGCCCCACAGAGGGTGAGGAGGATCGCCCTTCGTTTGGCAGCGCTCTTTTCCCCATCTAGCTCGTTGGCCATGAAGTATTGGTTGAGTCACTCCACAAAAGTTTCCCAATCATCTCCCTCCAAGAATTTCTCCAGGATGTCCACTGTTCCCTGCAGCTTTGGGTTCTCTATCTGTATCTCGTCGCCAGTTGTTGTGTATGGAGAAAGAGTCAGACTGAACACTATGAGCTCAAAGTAAAGTGTGACCTTAGTCCTTTATTGCAAGTCTCCAGAGTGCCTCTCCAACCTTGAAACTTCCTTAAATACCTGTGCTCCCAAGGGATTGTGGCATCCCTTGGGACTCCAGGGGATGAGCCCTCTGGTGGCTGTACAGAGTAATTACAAATCCACATATATAACAGGGCCTAACTTCTGTTTTAGGTATCCGCTCGGGATGTCTGACAAAAGACCCCCACTAATTTAACAGTGGGACCAACGACTGTGCCTATTGTTCAGGCAATCCCGCTGCAAAATTGCTATGTTTTTCACCCATTTTACACCCGAAAGCGAGCGCAATGCCTACCGATTTCTACCCCAAGATATTTTGGAACTGACAAGAAACAGGCCATTCTGTATTTAGTGATGAAAAACAAAACAGAATTAATTAACAATCTGGCAGTAAGCATCTTGTGAATCGTGACCATATTATAATTGACTTTGATATTAGGTTTAAGAGGGAGAGTCACAAATGGCCTTCAGCTGTGCTGTAAACATCTATGGTTCTATGATCATATTGTTTAGAATTATTTAATTAATTAATGTTTTTGGAGGCAGGTTGTTGAAAGTATGACTTAAAGTAACCTCTCTTAGAACATAAAATGGACTGAAACATATAGATAGGAACAAAATATTTTTATGGTGCTATTAAATTGAGTATGAAACATAATAATGATTTTACAAGAAGACTGTAAAAACGGAGACCAATTAAATCGTTTTTTCTTTGGCAGAAGTAGCCTGGATTTCTGCTGCTAATAAAGTTTTAAAAATTGACAAAAGCAATTCTATTATATAGCGTTGTTTGAAATGACACCATCTTAAATACTTACAGCATCTGTTACTCGTAAAAAAGCAACTAAATCATTACATGTAAAACTCTGTCAGAAGCGAAGACTTGACAGTTCTATTACTGTGTGCTTATGAGCAATTAATTCAAGGGTCAGATCCCATTACTGTATCCAACGCAGTCAAATAGGTGGGAGGAAGGTTGCTGGGTGACAGCTGTAACTGCAGAGGCATCAATCTCATGTTGATTCAATCTGTGCATAATCTGCAAGAGGCTAAAAGAAACAATTATAGCATCTTGAGCCACTGAGACTCCACACCCCAGCAGAAAAAGACTTGATTCCTGCCGCAGTTTGGAATGTTATAAGGCTATTATCCCATTACACGCCTTCATGGAGGCTCTGATGTAATGCTGAACACTTAAATTGATTGCGCCTGCTGTTGATGAGGAACAAAACATGCTTTTTTGTCTTTTTCCTTTGTGTTTGGCAAACGCAGACTACAGTGACAAAAGATCCCTGATTTTATTAAGCTGTAGATCTTGCAGCCTGAAAAATACTGGTGTAAATGATTATCACTAAATCAGCTATTAATTGTCATTGGCAATGCAGCGATAATGTCAGCTTCACAGGAGAATTGCCTCTGCATCTCAGACTCTGAAAAATCTCATCAATATTGTGAAGAAATGTGATATAAAATCAACATGTATGATAGTCTCGTCCCTCCAAAAAAAGCCAAAAATCTAGAACTATCACAAGTTCTACCGTTAGAATTATTGGAATCTAGCTAATATTATCCATAGGGGCAAAAAGAAAAAACTGTAAATGTTGGAATACTGAAATAAAAACATAAATTTGAACAGAAAATATAAGGTAATATTTCAGATAAAGACCTTTCATCAACAACAACATCAATGGCTTACTTTTTAATAGTACCTTTATTATAGGAAAACATCACGAGGCAATTCACAGAAGGATAATCAGAAAAAAATTGACACGGATCTAACGAAGGAGCTATTAGGAGGGGTAACTAAAAGCTTGGTCAAAAGGTAAATTTTAAGGTGGCTCTTAAAGGAGGAGAGAGAGCTGAAGAGATGGAAGCGGTTCGGGAGGGAATTCCAGAGCATAGGGTTTAGACTGCTGAAGGTACGGCCACCAATGGTGGGGCAAGGGGAGTGGGAGGATACACAAGAGGCCAGAGTTGGAAGAATACAAAGGTCTCGGAGGGTTGTAGGGCTGGAGGAGGTTACAGAGATAGGGAGGGACGTGGCCCTGGAGGAATTTGAACACGAGGATGAGAATTTTAAATTTGCGGCGTTTGGATGAGTGGGAGCCAATGTAGGTCAATGAGCACTAGGGGTGAGCGGGGCTTGGTGCAGGATAGAATATGGGCAGCAGAGGTTTGGATGAGCTGAAGTTTACGGAGGGTGGAGTATGGGTACATGGCTAGGTGAACACTAGAATAGTTGCGTCTGGAAGCTACAAAGACGCAGATGAGGCTGTCAGCAGAAGGTTGGTTGTGGTGGGGTGTAGGCAAGTGATGTTATGGAATAGGGTTGAGTGCAAGAGGTGAGTCTCGTGGACAGGGTGAGCTCAGAGAGAGCATGAAGGCTGATAGGAGACAAACTAGAGAAAGATGTGATTTCAGGGCTAGGGCAGGGAGGAACCTAAAGAGATGCTTGGCTTGGTGGGCAAGGGGAAGGGGGAGATTCAGCCGAGGTAGCTGACTGGATGGTCTCAACCTTGGTGACAAAGAAGTGCATGAGCTCTTCGCACTTGTTGAGGGTGGAGGGGGCCATGGGCGAGGGATTGAAGAAGATGGTTGGTAGTGGAGAAAAGAAGCTGGGGGTTATATTTGCATTGCAGGATGATCTTGAGGTAGTGAGGAGTTCTGGCAGAGGAGAGGACGGCCTGATAGTGCTTGAAACGGTCCAGCCAGATATGCCACTGAATGGCTAAACCAGTTGTGCGCCAGATATGTTTAAGTCTGCAACCCTTGAACTTAAGGGAGAGGGGGTGGGGGGCACATTAAGGAAAACAACCTGGGTGCAAGAGATTGGTCTGTTCCCAAAATAGTCGATCTAACAGGGATGATTCACTAGGCTACAGAGACGATTCACTAGACTGATTCCAGAGATGAGGGGGTTACCTTATGATGATAGATTGAGTAGACTGGGTCTTTACTCGTTGGAGTTCAGAAGGATGAGGGGTGATCTTATAGAAACATTTAAAATAATGAAAGGGATAGACAAGATAGAGGCAGAGAGGTTGTTTCCACTGGGCAGGGAGACTAGAACTAGGGGGCACAGCCTCAAAATACAGGTGAGCCAATTTAAAACCGAGTTGAGAAGGAATTTCTTCTCCCAGAGGGTTGTGAATGTGTGGAATTCTCTGCCCAAGGAAGCAGTTGAGGCTAGCTCATTGAATGTATTCAAATCACAGATAGATAGATTTTTAACCAATAAGGGAATTAAAGGTTACGGGGAGAGGGCGGGTAAGTGGAGCTGAGTCCACGGCCAGATCAGCCATGATCTTGTTGAATGGCGGAGCAGGCTCGAGGGGCTAGATGGCCTACTCCTGTTCCTAATTCTTATGTTCTTATGTTTGTATCCAGATACAGACAGATCTGTTGTATATTTTGAGCACTTACTTTTTATTTATCTCTTGTCATTTCTTTTTATATCAGTGGCACCCAAAATTCTTTATGTAATTCTGCCTCTGTAAACTATATCCAAATGATATTCCTGCCCACGTTCCCCGCCCCCCCCACCCCGCCAGTGCAGACCTGCCCCAGCAGGATCTTATGCAGAATCACAGCTGCAAATCTCTTAAGGTGTGCAGCTGAAAAACTGGCTACTAATCTTGGGACCATCTGATTCCTATTGCAAAATGGCACGTAAACTCAAAAATCGCTAGACGGGGGAGGGCTACCAGAATAATGTGGAATATTTTTGAGCTCTTCTTGCATTGCCACCTGCTGCTTTCAGGCCCTTGAATCAGAGAGAACACCAGGTAGTCCCAATGCCAGCTTTCTTAGGGTGCCACTACATCTAGATGTTCAATCAGTGAAAGTAGAGGAAAATTAGACAGGAGGTGCCGGCAAATCCCGCTGCTACCTTTTTCCTGACTTAGAACCCAGAAGTCAGTAGCCCCCAGGCATTGGCCCCAGGAAATTCAACCTGTTGTGTCACAGGTAGTGAAAGTACAATGAGCTAACAGAGACTGCCGTATTTTGTTCCTATTCTATTGATTCTGGTCAGCAGTTGTGAAAAGCATGTATATATTGTCTCTGGAAGTTGTCTTGTGTGGTCATCACTGTATGTTCGCCATTTCACCAAATCATGACAACTGAACAACTACCAAAGTGTCATCATCATAGGCAGTCCCTCGAAATCGAGGAAGACTTGCTTCCACCCAAAAGTGAGTTCTTAGGTGACTGAACAGTCCAATATGGGAATTACAATCTCTGTCACAGGTGGGACAGACAGTCGTTGAAGGAAAGGGTGGGTGGGGAGTCTGGTTTGCCGCACGCTCCTTCCACTTCCTGTGCTTGTTTTCTGCCTGCTCTCGGCAACGAGACTCGAGGTGCTCAGCGCCCTCCCGGATGCTCTTCCTCCACTTAGGGCAGTCTTTGGCCAGGGACTCCCAGGTGTCGGTGGGGATGTTGCATTTTATCAAGGAGGCTTTGAGGGTGTCCTTGAAACGTTTCCTTTGGCCACCTGGGGCTCGCTTGCCATGTAGGAGTTCCGAGTAGAGTGCTTGTTTTGGGAGTTTTGTGTCAGTCATGCAAGCAATGTAACCCACCCAACGGAACTGGTCGAGTGTGGTCAGTGCTTCGATGCTGGGGATGTTGGCCTGATCGAGGACACTAACGTTGGTGCGCCTGTCCTCCCAGGGGATTTGCAGGATCTTGCAGAGACATCGTTGGTGGTATTTCTCCAGTGATTTGAGGTGTCTAATGCATATGGTCCACGTCTCTGAGCTAAACAGGAGGGCGGGTATCACTACAGCCATGTAGAGCTTGGTGCCAGATTTGAGGGCCTGATCTTCGAATGTGCAGCAACAACCACTGCCATCTCTTCGCCACATTACTTTTAATCCTTTTAAAGTCCTTGAATGTGTTGTTGCCTCCCAAATCCATGCCCATTTTTCCCGCTACTCCATGTTTGATCCTCCAATTCAGTTTCCGCGTCTGCCACAGTACCGAAACGGCTCTCATCAAACTCACAAATGACATCCTATGTGACTGTGACAAAGGCAAACTATCCCTCCTCATCCTTCTTGACTTATCTGCAGCCTTTGACACGGTTGACCACTCTATCCTTTTCCAACGCCTCTCCACCATCGTCCAGCTGGGTGGGATTGCACTTGCCTGGGTCCATTCTTACCTATCTAAACATAGCCAGTGAATCACCTGCAATGGCTTCTCTTCCCATCCCCACTTTGTTACCTTTGATGACCCCCAAGGATAAGGCCCCCTCCTATTTCTCATCTACATGTTGCTCCTTGGCGACATCATCCAAAAACACAGCATCAGTTTCCACATGTACGCTGATGACACAAAGCTCAACCTCACTACCATTTCTCATGACCCCTCCATGGTCTCTAAATTATCAGACTGCTTATCCAACATCTGGATGAGCAGAAATTTTCTCCAATTGAATATTGGGAAGACCAAAGCACTTGATTTCGGTCCCCACCTCAAACTCCATTCCCTAGCCACTGATTCCATCCCTCTCTCCAACTTCTGTCTGAGGCTGAACCAGACTGTTTGCAACCTTGCTGTCATATTGAAAGGAGCTTTCGATCACATATCTACTAAGAATGTTTATTTTCACCTCCATAACATCGCCCATCTCCGCCCTTGCGTCAGCTCAACCACTGCTGAAGCCCTCATTCATGTCTTTGTTAGCTCTAGACTTGACTATTCCAACAAACTCCTGGATGACCTCCTGCAATGTCTATAGCTCCACGCTGCGGATGCCTGTGTTACTGCATCTAGTGCTGTTTAATAAGGAGCAGGTCACCTGACCATCAGGTCAGAAGATTCTTGAACCTGCAGCCATCTTACAGTTTATGTGTTGTGTGCTCTCGGAAAATATGACATTTGGCGACGAGAATGGGATGTAATCGGATAATACAAAGCTGAAATTTTTGTTGGTGAAGGATTCAGCCAGGCGACAGAGAGTCTTTGAGAGCTTCTCTGTTTTTGGAAACAATTACAAATCCGAGGTAAGTTACGAGCACACATGGTTAAACTGCTAGAGTTAAAATGGCTGCCGCTATGGGAGTTATAGAGCATTTGGGGGAATTTCAACGCGACCATGAAATTTTCAGAGTGTATGTGGATCGGCTAGAAATGTTTTTCACTGCAAATAATATCATCGAAATGAAGACAATAACCGGGAGGTGTTGGAACGAAAAAGAGCTATATTCTTAACTGAGGCCAGGCCCGAGTTATATGAAATGCTGATAAATTTGCTTGTGCCTGACTAGCCAAAGGATACAACACTGAAACAAATTCTAACTAAGCTAGAACAACATTACAGCTCCGTTCCGTTAGAAATTGCTGAAAGTTATTGTTTCGGAATACGAAATCAGAAGGCCGAAGAAAATATCAGTGAGTACATTGTAGCATTAAAAAAGCTGTCTATTCAAAGTAATTTCGGAGACTTTCTTAACCGGGCATTGCGAGACCGCTTTGTTTATGGGATGAAAAATGATGCGATCAGTTGAAAGTTATTGATGACGCCTAACTTGACTTTTGATTTAGCTTGTCAGACAGCTAGATCAATGAGCATGGTCGACCAATGTTCCCAAGGATTTCATACTAATTTCAGTCATCAGACGACCGAGGTGAATTGTCTGCAGGTTCAAAGTAAAAGGCAGTGGGGCCCCAAAGTCTCAGAAACTGGAAATGGGAACAGAGCATTGACGTCCTGCTATCGGTGTCTGGGACAACACATTGCTCAAAGTTGTCCATATGTGAAGGCAGAGTGTTTCATCTGCAGTAAGACTGAACATCTTGCAAAGGCACGCCGACTGAAGGGTAAACCGGTTTTCAAAGCTATGAGTAGAAATCCCCAGAGACTACATAGCATGGAAGAACAACAATAGGATGAGGAGATGTTAGAGTTAAACGTCATCAGGAGCACGAGGTTAATGGACGGCGATTCGAAAAGTATCATAATCCACATAGATGTTGCAGGATTCAAGATACCCATGGAGATCGACACTGGTGCATCCGTGAGTGTAGTACCGGAGTCACTATACCTCGACAAATTGCGTGATTTCCCACTGGAGAAAGCCAAGATAGAACTGCGAGGCTACTCAGGAGAGAACATTCCGGTGGTAGATCGTATCACCGTACCGGTGAAATACAAGGATCAAGTTCAGAACTTGCCTCTAATAGTAGTGGCAGGAGACAAGCCTGCCTTACTAGGACGAAATTGGTTGGGATCACTGAAACTGGATTGGAGTGAGATTTTTCGTGTTGAAACGAGATTTGCGTCAAAGGATGATGTCATCAAGCAATATCCGAAGGTGTTCTGCGAAATGGGTAGTCCGATCCAAGGATTTAAGGTGAGTGTCAGGGTACAGAAGGACGCTAGATCGGTTTACTGCAAGTACCAAATGCACTCAAGGAGAAAGTTGAGCAAGAACTCAAAAGACTAGAGACTGAGAACATTATTTGTAAGATAGATCGATGTAATTGGGCTACACCCATTGTTGTTGTACTTAAATCCAATGGTAAGGTAAGATTGTGTGGTGATTATAAAGTAACCGTAAACCAGGTTCTAGAGGGTAATGTCTCCAATACATTGGCAAATATAGAAGATTTGTTCACAACACTGACAAGGGGTCAAATTTTCTCAAAGTTTGATCTTACGAATGCCTACTTACTGCTTGAACTAGATGATGAGTCCAAGTCATGCTTGACTATAAATACCCATCTAGGCCTGTATTAATAGGCTACCATTTGCAGTTTCTTCTGCCCCTGCTGTATTCCAAGGGATAATGAACCAGATTTTGCAAGGTATTGAAGGGGTAGTATGTTATTTAAATGACATACTAATTTCAGCACTAAATAGGCAAATTCATAATAACATATTGAATGAAGTTCTCAAATGGCTAGAGAAGCACAGAGTATGAATGTCTGCTCGCAAGTGTGAGTTATCTCAAAACTCAGTGGAGTACTTAGGGCACAGAATAGACAAAGATGGTTTACATCCAACCAAGGAAAAACTGGATGCAATCAAAAATGCACCCATTCCCAAGAATGTCACTGAACTTCGATCATTTTTGGGTCTTTTGAACTATTATGGGAAGTTCCTACCAAATTTGGCTACAGTATTACATCCACTGAATGAACTATTGAAAAAACAGGTCCATTGGAAGTGGTCAAAAGAATGCGATACAGCATTCAAGGAGTGTAAAAGCAACTTGGTAGAGAGCACCATGTTAGTTCACTATGACGTATCTCAGGAGGTCAAGCTAGCATGTGATGCCTCTCCGTATGGAGTTGGGGCAGTGATCTCTCATGTATCACGTAGTGGGGAGGAGAGACCAATTGCATTTGCTTCACGCATTCTCAGTGCCAGTGAGAGTAATTATGCGCAAATCGAAAGGGAAGCTTTGGCATTACTTTTTGGGGTCAAGAAGTTCCACAAATACTTGTATGGTTGTAAATTTACTCTCGTTATGGACCATAAGCTCCTGACAGCAATCCTCCATCCAAAGTCCCCAGTTCCAACATTAACTGCAGCCCGAATGCAGAGATGAGCTTTGATTTTGTCAGCATATACATATGATATTGAATACAGACAATCAGCTGATCACAGTAATGCTAATGTCTAGATTGCCTTCGCCATCACAAGTTACACCCGATAGGGAAGAAATGTTCTATTTTTCATACATTGATGAACTGCCAGTTGAAGAGATTGGTAGAGCAACAAAACGTGACCCAGTTATGTCAAAGGTGTATGATTATATTGCAAAGTGATGGCCAAACTGGGTCACAGACAAAGACATTGATCCATTCTTCATTTATAGGAATGAATTATCAGTCGATAAAGATTGTATCATGTGGGCTGCACGAGTGGTTATACCAAATAAATTCAGGTCCAAATTATTAGGAGACCTCCATGACCAGCACCTGGGAATGTGCTTGACCAAGAGTTTTGCATGCAGTTACTCATGGTGGCCTGGTCTTGATAAAGATATAGAGTACATCGTGAGTCAGTGTACGACATGTCAATCAGTAAGCAAGCAAACACCATCAGTACCATTACAGCCATGGAAATGGCCTCCCAGAGTGTGGCAAAGGTTACATATTGATTTTGCTGAGCTAGAAGGACAACAATTGTTCATTGTGATTAATGGCCATTCGAAATGGGTCAAGGTGTTTCCAATGTGGAAAATAACAAGTAAAACATGAAACATTTTGCGAAGATTATTTTCTTCATTTGGCCTCCCAGAAGAAATTGTTTCGGATAATGGGCCACAATTTTGTTCAGAAGAATTTGCATGGTTCACGAGCAAAAATGGTGTGAAACATACCAAGGTTCCACCGTACCACCCTGCTTCGAATGGTGCAGCAGAGCGCACTGTACAACTTGTAAAACGTGCCCTCATCAAAAAAATGTTGGTTCCAAATCCAAAGAAACGACAGTTGTCATTGGACCACAAATTGGCTAATTTTCTAATAACGTATCATAATACTCCTCACACAACTACTGGTAGAACACCAGCAGAGTTGTTTCTCAAACGACAGCCACGAACCAGATTCTCGCTGTTCAAACCAAACTTGGCACAGTCCGTAGAAGAGACACAATTAAGCAGAAAGAGAATCATGATAGAGGTAGAGTAAAAGAGAGAAGTGTGAAATTAAATCAGAAGATGAGAGTGAAGAACCATCACCATAAATGGGTAAAGTGGATACCAGGAAGAGTGGTGAAGGTACCGCCAGAGACGTTGTCTCAGCTGCCCCACCCGATCCTCGACGATGCCCGGCAAGCCAGGTGAGCCTTCAACTGCGACCGGGCCCCTTCCAACGGCGACCGAGCCCCCTCCAACGGCGATCAGACCTCCTCCAACAGCGACAGGCCCCCTCCAACAGTGACCGGGCCTCCTCTAGTGACGATCGGACCCCCTCCAGTGGCGACCTCCTCCAATGGCGACAGGCTCCCTCCAACGGCGACCGGGCCTCCTCTAGTGACGATCAGACCCCCTCCAGCAGAGATCAGGCTTCCTCTAGCGACGATGACTGGGCCTCTCCTCTTCAGTGACGATGGCTGGCCTCTCCTCCTCCCTCAACGACTGCTGGACCTCAACTCCTCAACGGTGATCGGGCTTTCTTCCCCTTCAACGACGACTGGGCCTCTCCTTCCGCGCTGATGACCTGGCCCCTTCTCCCCCAGCACGTGGTGCGTACAATGGCTGTGACCACCCTGACCTTCCACACTGAACTCCAGGGGACCGCTGACCCTCTCAATGCCTGCCTCCAACCAAGCAGCAGGCCACCTACCATCAAGTGCGCTACTCAACACCGAACTTGCGGCCAACATCTCGCCTGAGGCAACTAGGCTCATATAGCAGTGCCTGGTCTCCAGTCGTCTCGGACCCCCTTGTCATTGGAGCAAGACCTTTCTCAGCTAAGCCCGTGTGGTGGCCGTTGTGCAACGACCATCCCACGTTAAAAGAACTCACCCACAGGCATCTTCTACTCATTTAATATTAAGTTCGGGCCTGGAACGTCAGAACCCTAATGGACAATTCCAACAGCGACAGGCCGGACTGTTGCACCGCCAGTTGCCCGGGAACGTAGACTCTTTGACATCGACATCGCCGCCCTAAGTGAGACCCGGTGGGCAAGGGAAGGCCAGCTCAAGGAACATGGTGGAGGTTATACCTTTTTCTGGAAAGGAAACCAGAGGAAGAACGCCACCTTCATGGAGTCGGCTTCACCATCAAAAATGAACTGGTCGGCCACCTCAAAGACTCCCCCTGCGGGATTAACGAACGCCTGATGACCCTTCGTCTTACCCTATCCCGGAACCAATGCGCCACAATCATTAGTGCATACGCCTCAACACTCGATGCAATGGATGAGGCTAAAGGGGGTTTTTATTTCAACCTCGAGACATCCCTGTCCTGCGTTCCCAAGGACGACAAATTGATCCTCCTAGGTGACTTTAATGCCAGGGTCAGCAAAGACACAGCCCTCTGGGGAGGAGTGATTGGCAGAGAGGGGGTAGGGAAATCCAACTCCAATGGCAACCTACTCCTGACAAAATGTATAGAACACGAACTCCTCATCATCAACACCCTGTTCTTATGTTCTTATGTTCTATGTTCCACCAGAGGGACAAATACAAGGCATCGTGGCAACACCCTCGCTCCAAACACTGGCACCTGCTGGACTATGTCATCGTCCGAGCCAAGGATCGCAAGGATGTGCGCATCACCCGCGCCATGACGGGAGCTGACGACTGCTGGACGGATCATCGCCTAATCTGATCCATCATCAATATTAACATAGCCCCAAAGCAGAGGGGACAGCAGAAGCAGTGCCACAAAAGAATTAATGTTGGGACACTGAAAGACCCAGCTAAGAGAGCCCTATACAGCCGGCGCCTCACAGCCAATCTGGCGTGCCTTGATGACCCTGAGATGCTCAATGTCCACAGCGCTTGGTCTGCCCTCCAGGCCTCCATAACCAGTGCTTGTGAAAAGACACCTGATTACTCAACCAGAAAATACCAGGACTGGTTTGATGAAAATGATCAGGAGATCCAAGAACTAATAGATCGTAAGCGCAGAGCATTTTTGAGCCTCAAGCAACAACCAAACTCGGGAGCTACAAAGCAACGTTACAGATGGCTCAGAACAGGTGCTGAAGATATGTGGTCCTCGCACATATTTGGTCAAGATGTTTGATAATGGACAGGTTAGGTTTGTTCACATTGATCATATTTTATCCACAGACATGGAAGTAGTTGAGAGTGGGAGTGATTCAATTATTTCTGACTCACGGATAGTTTTGATACACCAGTAACATATCCTACATCTAATGTACTGGGATCGACTTGGGGTCAGTTCCTATGGACTGAAGGGTAGCTAATGTAACACCACTTTTTAAAAAGGGAGGGAGAGGGAAAGCGGGTTAGCCTGACATCAGTGGTGGGGAAAATGTTGGAATCAATTATTAAGGATGAAATAGCAGTGCATTTGGAAAGCAGTGACAGGATCGGTCCAAGTCAGCATGGATTTATGAAGGGGAAATCATGCTTGACAAATCTTCTGGAATTTTTGAGGATGTAACTAGTAGAGTGGATAAGGGAGAACCAGTGGGTGTGGTGTATTTGGACTTACAAAAGTCTTTTGACAAGGTCCCACACAAGAGATTGGTGTGCAAAATCAAAGCACATGGTATTGGGGATAATATACTGACGCGGATAGAGAACTGGTTGGCAGACAGGAAGCAGAGAGTTGGGATAAACTGGTCCTTTTCAGAATGGCAGGCAGTGACTAGTGAAGTGCCGCAGGGCTCAATGCTGGGGCGCCAGCTGTTTTCAATATACATCAATGATTTGGATGAAGGAATTAAGTGTAATATCTCCAAGTTTGCAGATGACACTAAACTAGGTGGCGGTGTGAGCTGTGAGGGGGACGCTAAGAGGCTGCAGGGTAAATTAGACAGGTTAGGTGAATTTAGAAGGATGAGAGGGGATCTCATAGAAACATACAAGATTCTGATGGGACGGGACAGGTTAGATGCGGGTAGATTGTTCCCGATGTTGGGGAAGTCCAGAACCAGGGGACACAGACTTAGGATAAGGGGTAGGCCATTTAGCACTGAGATGAGGAGAAACTTCTTCACTCAGAGAGTTATTAACCTGTGGAATTCCCTGCCGCAGAGAGTTGTTGATGCCAGTTCATTGGATTTATTCACGAGGGAGTTAGATATGGCCCTTACGGCTAAGGGGATCAAGGGATATGGAGAGAAAGCAGGAAAGGGGTACTGAGGGAATTATCAGCCATGATCTTATTGATGGTGGTGCAGGCTCGAAGGGCCGAATGGCCTACTCCTGCACCTATTTTCTATGTTTCTATGTTTCTATGAAACAAATTCAAGAGAAAGTCAGAATTTAAGTCTGAGTCTGACTCAAAACAAACAGTCTGAATTTAGAGAGTGTTCAAATGGAAATCAAGGGCATCCCTTGGAGCAAAACTTCCCTCAGGATCAGCCTCGAATGAGTTTAAATTTGACACCATGTTTGGAAGGTTCGAGCATGAAGGTATCCTCTTCGAAACAGAAAACAAGTGGTTAAGCTTGATTTGTAAATATGGCAAAATAAATCCATATCCTTTGTTATGTCTAACCATGTATGATAATTGTATGTTATAATAACTTCTTCATTAACATAGAAACATAGAAACATAGAAAATAGGTGCAGGAGTAGGCCATTCAGCCCTTCGAGCCTGCACTGCCATTCAATGAGCTCATGGCTGAACATGTAACTTCAGTACCCCATTCCTGCTTTCTCCCCATACCCCTTGATCGCCCTCGTAGTAAGGACGACATTTGACTCATTTTTGAATATATTTAGTGAATTGGCCTCAACAACTTTCTGTGGTAGAGAATTCCACAGGTTCACCACTCTCTGGGTGAAGAAGTTTCTCCTCATCTCGGTCCTAAATGGCTTACCCCTTATCCTTAGACTGTGACCCCTGGTTCTGGACTTCCCCAACATTGAGAACATTCTTCTTGCATCTAACCTGTCTAAACCCGTCAGTCGTTTCTATGAGATCCCCTCTCATTCTTCTGAACTCCAGTGAACACAAGCCCAGTTGATCCAGTCTTTCGTGACATGTCAGTCCCGCCATCCCGGGAATCAGTCTGGTGAACCTTCGTTGCACTCCCTCAATAGCAAGAATGTCCTTCCTCAAGTTAGGAGACCAAAATTTTACCCAATACTCCAGGTGAGGCCTCACCAAGGCCCTGTACAATGTAGTAACACCTCCCTGCCCCTGTACTCAAATCCCCTCGCTATGAAGGCCAACATGCCATTTGCTTTCTTAACCGCATGCTGTACCTGCATGCCAACCTTCAATGATTGATGTACCATGACACCCAGGTCTCGTTGCACCTCCCCTTTTCCTAATCTGTCACCATTCAGATAATAGTCTATCTCTCTGTTTTTACTACCAAAGTGGATAACCTCACATTTATCCACATTATACTTCATCTGCCATGCATTTGCCCAATCACCTAACCTATCCAAGTCACTCTGCAGCCTCATAGCATCCTCCTCGCAGCTCACACTGCCACCCAACTTAGTGTCATCCGCAAATTTGGAGATAAGGAGGGAGAAGTGTAATGTCTGTAGCTCCACACTGTGGATGCCTGTGTTACTGCAGTTAGTGCTGTTTAATAAAAAGCAGGTCACCTGACCAGCAGGTCAGAAGATTCCAGAACCTGCAGCCATCTTACAGGTTGTGTATTGTGTGCTCTTGGAAGATATGACACCTCCCACATTCCACCTATGTAGATTATAGGTGATCGAAAACGCGGAAGCCCTTGTCCTAAGTCCCGCTCACCCATCACCCCTGTGCTCGCTGACCTACATTGGATCCCGGTTAAGCAACACCTCAATTTCAAAATTCTCATCCTTGTTTACAAATCCCTCTATGGCTCGCACCTCACTGTAATCTCCTTCAACCTCACAACCCCCCGAGATGTCTGCACTTCTCAAATTCTATCCTCTTGAGCATCCCTGATTATAACTGCTCAACCATTGTCAGCCGTGCCTTCAGCTACCTGTGCCATAAGCTTTGGAATTCCCTCCCTAAACCTCTCCGCCTCTCTTTCCTCCTTCAAGTCGATCCTTAGAACCTACCTCTTTGACCAAGCATTTGGTCATCTGCCATAATATCTTCTTATGTGGCTCGGTGTCAAATGTATTTGTTTTGTCTTATAACACTGCTGTGAAGTGCCTTGGGATGTTTTACTACCTTAAAGGTGTTATATAAATACAAGTTGTTATCTACCTATCCTGCTACCTTCAGAGATCTGTGAACATGCACTCCAAGGTCCCTCTGTTCCTCAACACTGCTCTGTATCCCACCTTTTATTGTGTATTTCTTTGCCTTGTTATCCCTTCCCAAATGCATTACCTCACACTTCTCCGGGTTGAATTCCATTTGCTACTTTTCTGCCCACCTGGACAGTCCCTTAATATCTTCCTGCAATCTATAGCTTTCTTCCTCACTATCAACCGCACGGCCAAATTTTGTATCATCTGCAAACTTCTTGAAGGTGCCTCTGACATTGAAGTCGAAATCATTGATCGATAACATAAAAAACATGTGGCTAGACTTTCGGCACAGCATCGTCCATTTAGCGCCCATATGAGTGCTGAGCTTCAGGCTATCGCCCATATTTGATGAAAAATGGAAACTAGTGCCTGATTATAGCCCATTTATCGTCGGCGCAACTTTCGGCATATAGGAATGAGCTGCATCGCCCGGCCTATTTTTTAAAATAATTACGTCATCCTCGTGCAAGGCCCAGAATACTGTTTATAATGGAAACTAGCATCCAATTATCGCCCAGATTGTTGCCAAGCCCTACTTTCGGCATTTCAGCTATAATTCGCCCAAATGATCGCTGGCCCAAAAAGATGCTCAAGAAAAGCTATACTCACTGACCTTAACTCAGCATTATGGATGCCATTTTGTAACTTTGAGGATCTTCAATACAAAGCTGCTTGACGTGGTTGGGAGGAGAAGCAATTTGTGAGTGATTTTAAGGGTGTTTTTGAATCTTGCCAATCATCTAATCGCATTGTGGTTAATTTCCAGTTTATTTGTATTTGTTGAGGACAATTTAAGAAGACAGATTACTACACTTATAGTGATTTATAGTGATGGGGCCTGTAATTTGTTAACCAGTATTGATGATTACTCACATGCTGCAGAGTAGAGATGGGAGAAGGTTAATTGAAGAGCATTGTGTAACCAAAGAGGTGGCAGACTGCTGAGGACGAGGACACGTTACAGCCAACGCATTTACAGGGATAAGAGATCATACCTGGCCTTGTCCGATAACACGTGCGTTAGAAGGCTGCGATTCCAAAAGGAGGTCATCAGTGAGATATGCCAGCTAATTAAGGGAGATGTGCAGCCTACCAGCACCATCAGGACTGCGCTGCCCGTTGAGGTTAAGGTTACTGCGGTACTTTCCTTCTACGCATCGGGCTCCTTTCAGGCCTCAGCTGGCGACATTTGCGGTATCTTTCAGCACGCCACACATTGCTGCCCTTGACAGGTGACTGAGGCCCTTTACGCATGCAGGATGGACTTTATAGAAACATAGAAAATAGGTGCAGGAGTAGGCCATTCGGACCTTTAAGCCTGCACCGCCATTCAATGAGTTCATGGCTGAACATGCAACTTCAGTACCACATTCCTGCTTTCTCTCCATACCCCTTGATCCCACTAGTAGGAAGGACTACATCTAACTCCTTTTTGAAAATATTTAATGAATTGGCCTCAACAACTTTCTGTGGTAGAGAATTCCACAGGTTCACCATTCTCTGGGTGAAGAAGTTTCTCCTCACCTCAATCCTAAATGGCTTAGCCCTTATCATTAGACTGTGACCCCTATTTCTGGATTTCCCCAACATTGAGAACATTCTTCCTGCATCTAATCTGTCTAAACCCGTCAGAATTTTAAACGTTTCTATGAGATCCCCTCTCATTCTTCTGAACTCCAATGAATACAAGCCCAGTTGATCCAGTCTTTCTTGATAGGTCAGTCCCGCCATCCCGGGAATCAGTTTGGTGAACCTTCGCTGCACTCCCTCAATAGCAAGAATGTCCTTCCTCAAGTTAGGAGACCAAAACTGTGCACAATACTCCAGGTGAGGCCTCACCAAGGCCCTGTACAACTGTAGTGACACCTCCCTGCCCCTGTACTCAAATCCCCTCGCTATGAAGGCCAACATGCCATTTGCTTTCTTAACCGCCTGCTGTACCTGCATGCCAACCTTCAATGACTGATGTACCATGACACCCAGGTCTCGTTGCACCTCCCCTTTTCCTAATCTGTCACCATTCAGATAATAGTCTGTCTCTCTGTTTTTACCACCAAAGTGGATAACCTCACATTTATCCACATTATACTTCATCTGCCATGCATTTGCCCAATAACCTAACCTATCCAAGTCACTCTGCAGCCTCATAGCATCCTCCCCACAGCTCACACTGCCACCCAACTTAGTGTCGTCCGCAAATTTGGAGATACTACATGTAATCCCCTTGTCTAAATCATTAATGTACAATGTAAACAGCTGGGGCCCCAGCACAGAACCTTGCGGTACCCCACTAGTCACTGCCTGCCATTCTGAAAAGTACCCATTTACTCCTACTCTTTGCTTCCTGTCTGCCAACCAGTTCTCAATCCACGTCAGCACACTACCCCCAATCCCATGTGCTTTAACTTTGCACATTAATCTCTTGTGTGGGACCTTGTCGAAAGCCTTCTGAAAGTCCAAATAAACTTCCCTATGACCAGGGAAGCACTGTGAAAGGCTTTGGGGTTCCCAAGAATAGCAAACTTCCCCAAGATGCAGGGAGCAACAGACTGTACGCACATCGCCCTGCGAGCACCTTTACAGGATGCAGAGGTGTTTTGGAACTGAAAGGGATTCCACCCTCTGAATGTCGACCACAAGCAAATAATCATGGCAGTAAATGCAAATTTTCTAGGGAGCATCCATGATGCGCTCATCTTGCGTGAGAGCACTACCTCTGACCTGTTTAAGAGTCAGCCCAAGGTCACGGTTGAATGCTGGGGGATAAAGGATATGGCCTTGCCAGCTGGTTCTTAACCCCCCCTACGTAAGCCCCAGAGAGAAGCCGAGAAGCGCTACAAGTAAAGCCATATAGCTACACGCAATATCGTCGAAAAGACAATTGGAGTTCTGAAGCTGTGCATCAGATACCTGGACCACTCTGGAGGCAACCTACAATATCACCCTGAGCAGGTCGCTGAGTTCATTGTGGTATGCTGCATTTTGCATAACCTAGCTATCAGGAGAGGACAACAATTGCCAGATGGGACTGCCGGTCCACCTCAGGAGAGAGGGAGGGAGAAGAGGAAGATGAGGACCTCGCGGAGGACAAGCAGCCTGCCAATGTTACTCTTCCATCAGCAACTCATAAATGAACACTTTGCGTGAAGTTACGTTGGTGACATTTACAGTTGCATTAAGTTTCATCCTTGCCTGGCCTGGCCTGGCCATGGCTATTGTTTCCAACCCTTGTACTGATGTTTTACCTTACATTATTTGAAAACACTTCACAACAATTGTAAAGTTAAATAAACAAATTTAATAATTTAACAGCTGGTTTTAAATTTTTTTAACAAACATATACAACACCAACGCCCCCCCCAACCCCTGACAGCGAACAAAAATGTTTACACAACAATATAACAAGAACATCCTCCCATTATCCTCAACAGTCAACAATCAACAAATTGTTTTTATTAAGAACAAAACAATAATATACGGCCCCCCACCCTCCCTACATGCGGCCACACTTTCCTCCTCTAACTTGACTCCCCCTTGTTGTAACTCCCAGTTTCCCACATAATCCCCTAGTAATGGGACCAAGATGTCTTGCAGCAGAGCACATCTATGGCTGCTGCTGTGGAGGGGGTGACTTTAGCAGAATGACCACAGTGAATCGAGGAGAAGATGTTTGCAAAGAAACGTCTTCCGAGTCAGAAGGAAGTTCTTCCTCTTGTCTCGCATCTGTCATGCTAGTTGGTGGTACAGCACCTTGGGGTGCAGTGCCATATCCCGAAACTAGCACATGCCACAAGGCATCGACAGAGTCGGTTGTTCACCCCATTGCCGCAACCATCTGGCCTATGCCCTCCAATATTCTGGCAGATAGTGTGGCAATGTTGTCGGTCAACCCACCAAGTGCCTGGAGGAGCTCTTGCCTATGTCGATGCTTGCCCTTGACAGTGACACTATGTCCTCATTGACATCTGCCCATCGCAGCGTGTGCCTACCACGGCATAGGGTTGGCGTGGGCACTGGGTGACTTGGAGTGGCCTGCTGCAAGCCGCTTTTCCCTGTCACTTCATCCGTTGAGGCGGACGTGGCCGCAGGTACCACAAATGACAGTTCGGGCTCATAATCCTCGATTTGTTCTTTGTCACCCGTGGTGAGCACGACCTGCAGCGGTACTGGTTTTGCTGCTGGGGCCTCCAGTTGCGCCTGGGGTACTAGAAAACATAATCGAGGTTATTAGAAGAGAATGGGAGACATGAGAATGCTTGCGCTGCGCAGACATATGTACGAGGAGCAACACTACTGCAATAAATGTGAACAAGAGACGTTACATATGATTAACAAGTGTACAGTAGAGTACAGAAGCTGCATGCATAACATTACATCATCCATATATTATAGTCAAATGCCATTAAATTACTGTAAATTACCATTGGTTTACCACTAGTTTACACATTACTCACATGGCGCAACAACGGGATCTGCACTACCACGGGTGGCAGAACGATTATGCGTGCTCACTGATTTGGCTGCGGCACGCTCCTACAGAATAGTGAGAGGGTGCAGCTCAGCAGGCCCTCCTCCGGTTCGCCTCCGCTCCTCCTGATTTTTAGATATCTTCCTCTGCAAACGTGACAAGAGCATGGCATAAGCTAATTGACTAGTTACTATTACGGAAACACAACAGATATTGTAATCCACAATTAGTCACCCCACATGCTATTCATCGTTAACGTTATATGCTAATAGGGTTTGTCGCCAATGGATGCATGGTTATAACATCTATGTTCAGAGAAAATATTTAATAAGATTGTGTTTCGGAACTAATGCTTGACACCAAACATCTCGTGTACAATCTCCAGGAAAGGCCCCATTTACGGGCTGTGCCATTCGACGCCTGAGGGGAGGGAGGCGATTTATTGGAATCGATGGAGGTCCCCAAGGGAGGGGGTGGAAATCAGGACCGCTGGTAAGCTCGGCAATGACGGGACCATAATGGGAGGATCACTGTGTCCCTGGGTTGTGCTCGGAGACCTCTGTGTGGCCGGACCTAATGTCCCAAAGTGTCCCAGGGCAGACAGTGAGCCAGGGCAGCTGTCCCCCAGTCCAGGCTGGGTCACTGTGTGACTGACAGCAGCCGGAGAGACTCACACAGTCTGTGTAAAGCTGACCGGACCCCTCAGTACTCAGCCGTGCCCCATCCACCAACCCAACCAAAAAGGAGACGGTGTCCAAGTTAAAGAGTTGCTCACAGCACACAAGCAGCGATATAATTTAATAATTCTCCTTCTAAATGAAAGTGGTAGAAATGCTGAGTGTTTGCGGTCTGTCTATTTCCAATGATGCCTTTGGCCCCAATTTTCAATCAAAGCCTTTAAATAATAATTAATACTGTTGATTAAGTTTAAGGCAGCTCAGCAAAATTAGAGTAAGAGGGAGCAGGTTCTGACCATAGTCCGAATACTAACAGGGAAGCTACCCAAGATTACCCAGCTTAACTACAATCCAGCAGATTTGCTTTCGAATTAATGAGTCAGTGCATCATTACAATTTTAAATTTAATAATTTACTACTTACTCTTGTCGATGCGACATGACTGTTCCAGCGTTTGCGGCACTGGACTGCCTCATGCCTATCGTGGGCCACTGATGAAACGAGAGCGGCGATATCCACCCATATTTTTTGATAAATCCAGGGTGGAGGTTTTCCACACCCACCCCGAGTTAATTGGCCCCACTGAGTCTCGACCTCATTGATGAAGGCCTCATTAGCCTCGTCTGAGAAGGCTTTCGCCCTCCTTCTCCCTGCAACTTCCTACAGATTCTCTCCCAAATCCTCCTGCGACATCCCCATCAAGTTACGTTCAGCACTCCTACAAAAGACACCTCATTGAAAACCTTCCTTCTCTCTCTCCCTCCCTTTGCCTTCTGAGCATACGCAGATGACCATTGACCTCCCGAATTGCGGGAAAAGTTCTTTGCCTGAAAAAAAACACGCATGCGCAAAATGGCCGTTGCTACGAACGCCAGCCTTGCATGACTGAATACATCGCAAAGGCAATTGCCCAAATTAAAAAGGCGAAACTAGCGGTTTTAAAAATGGCCGATATTCCAGCGATTAAATGGAGAAAGATTGCAAATGTGACGCCCTATTTAAAAAAGGAGGCAGATAAAAAGCAAGACCAGTTAGCCTAACATCTGTGATTGGGAAAATGTTGGAGTCCATTATTAAAGAAGCAGTATCAGGACATTTGGAAAAGCAAAATTCGGTCAGGCAGAGTCAGCATGGATTTATGAAGGGGAAGTCATGTTTGACAAATTTGCTGGAGTTTTTTGAGGATGTAACGAACAGGGTGGATAAAGGGGAATCTGTGGATGTGATGTATTTGGACTTCCAGAAGGCATTTGACAAGGTGCCACATAAAAGGTGACTGCACAAGATAAAAGTTCACGAGGTTGGGGCTAATATATTAGCATGGATACAGGATTGGCTAACTAACAGAAAACAGAGAGTCAGGATAAATGGTTCATTCTCTGGTTGGCAACCAGTAACTAGTGGGATGCCGCTGGTATCAGTGCTGGGACCCCAACTATTTACAATCTGTATTAACGACTTGGAAGGAGGGACTGAGTGTAACGTAGCCAAGTTTGCTGACGATACAAAGAAGGGAGGAAAAACAATGTCTGAGGAGGAACTACAAAGCTGCAAAAGGACATAGACAGGCTAAGTGAGTGGGTAAAAATTTGGCAAATGGAGTATAATGTGTGAGGTCATGCACTTTGGCAGAAAAAAAAATCAAAGAGCAAGTTATTATTTAAATGGAGAAAGATTGCAAAGTGCCACAGTATAGCGGGACCTGGGGGTACTTGTGCATGAAACACAAAATATTAGTATGCAGGTCCAGCAAGTGATCAGGAAGGCCAATGGTATCTTGGCCTTTATTGCAAAGGGGATGGAGTATAAAAGCAAGAAAGTCTTGCTACAGCTATAGAAGGTATTAGTGAGGCCACACCTGGAATACTCCATGCAGTTTTGGTTTCCATATTTAAGAAAGGATATACTTGCTTTGGAGGCAGTTCAGAGAAGGTTCACTAGGTTGATTCTGGTGATGAGGGGGTTGACTTATGAGGAAAGGTTGAGTAGGTTAGGCCTCTACTCATTAGAATTCAGAAGAATGAGAGGTGATCTTATCGAAACGTATAAGATTATGAGGGGGCTTGACGAGGTGGATGCAGAGAGATTTTTCCACTGATGGGGGAGACTAGAACTAGAGGGCATGATCTTAGAATAAGGGGCTGCCCATTTAAAACAGAGATGAGGAGAAATTTCTTCTCTCAGATTTTGTAAATCTGTGGAATTCGCTACCTCAGAGAACTGTGGAAGCTGGGACATTGAATAAATTTAAGACAGAAATAGACGGTTTCTTAAATTATAAAGAGATAAGGGGTTATGGGGAGCGGGCGAGGAAGTAGAGCTGAGTCCATGATCAGATCAGCCATGATCTTACTGAATGGCGGAGCAGGCTCGAGGGGCCGTATGGCCTACTCCTGTTCCTATTTCTTATGTTCTTATGTTCTAGTTTGCGGAGGAGCTGCCATGCAGCCAGCGATGATGTCATTGCCATGTGCAGCAACCCTTCACTGCCCCGCGCTGACCCTTTAATGCCCTGTATGGGAAATTTCCCCGCATTCCACAAGACTGGCATGAGCAGATGCCAACGTCAGCTTCACGGGTCATGAGGATGGCTGACATCTGCTCTCGGGGAAATGCTTAATGGGAGGGCACCAGCGCCCCGGGCCGTCTTCTTTATTGTCGGCCAATTCTCTCGTTGGCTCGACGATGGCGGCCCTAGCGTGGTCCAGGCTGCCATCGTGCAGCCCAGTACTCTATCTTGGGTGCCGGGCTGCTGGATTGGTCGCACGCTGCCCAATTGAGGCCATCAGAGGCCTTGCAGAGTGCACAGTGGCCCTCCCCTTTAAGCAAAGGGGATGGGCATTGAAGCACGTCAGCGCTATGCGGAACATACGTGTAGCCCTTGGCTCCCCGGCCCAGTAGTGCCCCAGTTACCGCCCCCAAAGGATCTGGAGCGTGGGAAATTGCGCTCCGCTTCCAATCAGGTGCGGTAAGGGAAATTCCGCGTCGGGGATTGGGATTTCCGCTTTGGGCGCTAAAAGTCCCGGCCTCAGAAGGTTACCGCCCCCTATCAGAGCGCAGGGTAATTTCGACTGCCTAGACCTTGGTGTCAAGCCTTTCTCAGTCATAGCTTAGGGGTAGACCATCAAAAAAGTAACCTTTGAAACCACTGAGGACAGTCCCCGGCAATCTGAGATCAGTGTAAGGTGGGGGGCTCAGAGCGCAGCAGCGAAAAGGGATGGAGAGATCACGGGAAGGAGGAGATTGTGGGGGAATAGGCCAATCATGGGGAGGGAGTGATCATGGCAGATGTGGCAGGATTGTGGCCCATTAAATTTTAGAGTCAGAGTTTCTGTTTCCAAAACACTTCTTTGAATCATTTATATTCTGTAATTTTAACTGTCATCTTTTTATAATTGCACTTCCATTAGAATGTAATGCCAGAGTTAATTTGATTTATGAGAAAACATTGGTTTTGAATAGTGCCCAACATAATTAACAGAAAATGTGGCATTGATCCACGTGAAGCGTTTGTTTTCCTATATTTAGACAGTGTATATGAATAGAAAATAGGAACACATTTTTGAATCTGGCAGAACTATTATGTCTTTAAGTATATAATTGTTCACAATTCATAATAACGATTTAACAATTGGAATCTGAAACACAATTTCTAAATTTGCAGATGACACCAAATTGGGAAGATAGTCAATACTGAGGAGGACTGCGACAAATTACAAGAAGATATTAACGGGGAAAAGTTGGGTACAGGGGGCAGTAACACTTGCGAGGCACGAAGTCTTGCCTCTCATGAGAAATTCAGGTTAACGTCCTTGAAAGGAAGTGAAGTGTAAAATAACGCGTTCCACTTCCTTTCTGGGGCAGTAGCAGGTTGGACGCATCGGGAGTGGGGTGCATGCCTCAGCAGCGCTACGCACTGGGCCGCATAGTGCTGTCACGCAGGAGGTGCTCGTCCCTTAATTAAAGGGAAAGGCCCGAGCTGCATACCCTTCAGCCAAAAAAGGTTCCTACCTGGACCATCAGGGAGCAGGGGTGCTGTGCCACCAGCCCAGGGTAAACTTAAAGGAGAGGTGTACTGTGGTAAAAAAAAGCATCTATAGATTTTCCTCTGCTTGAGTGCCAGGCTGTTGGCACGGCACCCCCATTCCCTGGTGGCACCCAATTTTTCCCCGTAATAAACTTGCAGAATGGTCATATAATTAGCAAATGAATTTCAACACAGATAAGTGTGAGTTATTACATTTTGGTAAGAAAAATAAGGAGGTCACATATTACTTGGAAAATAATAATCTAAATGGGGTAGAGGAGCAAAGTAATCTGGGAGTACAAATACACAAATTATTAATGGTAGCAACGCAGGTTAATAAGGCCATAAAAAACAACCAAGCAACAGGGTTTATTTACCCAGAGAGTGGTAAGAATGTGAAACTCGTTACCACAGGGAGTAGTTGAGGCAAATAGTAGAGATGCATTTAAGGGGAAGCTGGATTATCATATGAGGGAGAAGGGACTAAAGGGTTATACTGATAGATGAGGAAGGATGGGAGGAGGCTCGAATGGAGGATAATGGGCTGGTTGGGCTGAATGGCCTGTTTCTGTGCTGCATAATCTATGTAATTCTATGTCATTTTATTCCCTGTCATGTCCCTTTTTACATGGCTTTATTGACACATTAAAAAACAAGGCTAGTCTAAATTGTTCTCACAGGAAATCTACACAAGCTTAATTTCAATATTGTAATCAACGACATTGTTAATGCATGTTATCAAGGCACATTGAGATTCCCCATCTATTCAGGATGGGATCACATTGTGCGATCTGCTTGCTCAAGTGAATGATAGAGAAAGCTCCAAATGCAATTTGAAACTTAAAGGAGCAGATGATTTACGGGTCTATTTTTTATTATAATTTTTCCATTGCTTTTTTAGTGTTGGTTTTACCCCTTTCTCAAAATTATCTTATTCTGATTGTTTTTTGAATTTATTCTTTGGGATTTGTTTGAAAACATGGAGGGAATGTTTATATTGAAATAAACGTCTCCAAAATGATCAGAAACCCAACTGTAGTTGAAGCATTTACTTCATCAGATCAGATCAGAGCTTTAAAAAGAGCAATCATAAAAAGGGGTTTTTATTAAAAAAATGCAATAACTATTTGTACTAACTCATACTTCTCCGCATTACTATCCTGACACATACCCAGAATCGATAGTTGGTACAAATAATCTCTGACTCTGCCCCCCCTGCCCCCACCCGGCGCAAATTACTCTAACCCTTTGCTGTGCATGCGTCGGAACCAGCCTGAACAACACGTCTGCTGAGCTGCCGGCCTCCGAGCCCCGAGTTCCCCGCTGGGCCTCTGAGCCCTGAGCTCCCCGCTGGGCCTCCGAGCACCGAGCTCCCCACTGGGCCTCCGAGCCCCAACCTCCCCGTTGGGCCTCCAAGCCCCAACCTCCCCGCTGGGCCTCTGAGCCCCGACCTCCCTGCTGGGCCTCCGAGCCCCAACCTCCCCGCTGGGCCTCCAAGCCCCAACCTCCCCGCTGGGCCTCCGAGCCCTGAGCTCAATGCTGGGCCTCCGAGCCCCAACCTCCCTGCTGGGCCTCCGAGCCCTGAGCTCCCCGCTGGGCCTCCGAGCCTTGAGCTCCCCGCTGGGCCTCCGAGCCCTGAGCTCCCCGCTGGGCCTCCGAGCCTCGACCTCACCGCTGGGCCTCTGAGCCCTGAGCTCCCTGCTTGGCCTGCGAGCCCCAACCTCCCCGCTGGGCCTCCGAGCCCTGAGTTCCCCGCTGGGCCTCTGAGTCCCGACCTCCCCGCTGGGCCTCCGAGCCTCGACCTCACCGCTGGGCTTCCGAGCCCTGAGCTCCCCACTGGGCCTCCGAGCCCTGAGCTCCCTGCTGGGGCTCCAAGCCTCAAGCTCCCCGCTGGGCCCTGAGCCCTGAGCTCCCCGCTGGGCCTCTGAGCCCTGAGCTCCCTGCTTGGCCTGCGAGCCCCAACCTCCCCGCTGGGCCTCCGAGTCCTGAGCTTCCCGCTGGGCCCCCGAAGCCCGACCTCCCCACTGGGCCTCCGAGCCCCGACCTCCCTGCTGGGCCCCCGAAGCCCGACCTCCCCACTGGGCCTCCGAGCCCCGACCTCCCCGCTGGGCGTCTAAGCCCCGATCCGGGGGGAGAGCGGCGAACAGAGAGAGCAGGTGGGCGACCGGTGGCGGGGCAGAGAGAGACAGCGAGAGCCTGGTTGTTAGGAGTGGGGGGGTGAGGTGGTGCGGGAGAGAGAGAGCCTATTTGGGGGGGGGGAGAGAGAGCCTGATTGTTTGCCGGGGGGGGGGGAGAAAGCTTATTTGGGGGGCGGGGGGGGGTGGTTGTGAGCCTGTTTGGGGGGGGAGAAAGAGAGAGCCTGGTTCTTTGGGGGGGAGAGAGAGAGCATGTTTGGGGGGGGGCGGGGGTACAGAGAACCTGTTTGGGGGGGTGGGCAAGAGAGAGCCTGGTGGTTTGGGAGGGGAGAGAGAGGGCCTGTTTGGGGGGGCGGAGGGTGTAGAGAACCTGTTTGGGGGGCAGAGAGAGCTTGGGGGAGAGAGAGAGACTGGGAGAGAGAGAGAGAGAGAGAGAGCCTGGGGTGGGGTGGGGGATGAGAGAGAGAGAGCCTGGGGGGAGAGAGAGAGAGCGAGCCTGGGGGGAGAGAGAAAGAGAGAGCCTGGGGGGAGAGCGAGAGAGAGAGAGCCTGGGGAGAGAGAGAGAGAGAGAGAGCCTGGGGGGAGAGAGAGAGAGAGACAGACTAGGGGGAGAGAGAGAGAGCCTGGTGGGAGAGAGGGAGAAAGAGAGAGACCCTTATGGGTGAGAGAGAGAGCCCGGCAGGAGAGAGAGAACTTGGGGGGAGAGAGAGAGAGAGAGAGCCTGGGGTGAGAGAGAGAGAGAGCCTGGGGGAAGAAGGATAACTTGGGGGGGGGGGGGGAAGAGAGAGAGAGAGAGAGCCTGGGGGGAGGGAGAGAGAGAGAGCCTGGGGGAAGAAAGATAACTTGGGTGGGGGGGGCAGAGAGAGAGAGAGAGAGCCTGGGGGGAGAGAGAGGGAGAGCTTTGGGCGGGTGGGGGTGGTAAGAGCTGGGGTAATGGACTTCGGCTGTGGGAGGCAGCACTTGCGCTGGAGTAAGGGACTTCGGCTGGAACTTGGTGGCTTTTTGCGAGATTTATCCTCTGTGGCTTCTGAAGTCAAAATGGATCGAAGTACAAATTGGAAAGTCAGTCAGAACCTGGGTTGGGCAGTTCCAGTTACACATTCCAAGGGGACCAATCAGCAGTAGGTCATGTGAAAATGGAAAGCCAATCAGAGAAACGGCTGCCTTTCAGTTAGTACAAATAGAGGCATCCTTAAAAAAATGATGTGAGCTCTAAGAGCAACCTGGGCACCTGAATGTTAACTGCAATTCACCAAGACAAGTTAAAATTAATGATGGGGTCAATTTTAAAGCACGGTTGAAATGACATAAGATGAAAGAAGGCATGCCAGGGAGATTAACAGGCACTTGAGCTGGACTACCATATCTGCAGCAATGACAATGACAACTGCTTCCACAGGTTTGATGTCAGCAGAGATCACAACTACTAAGCTAGAATAGGGAGAACTACGGTATCAATCAATGTGCTACCCACAAGTATGTCAATCAGGTGACTGATGTACTGATCAGCAAGGACAGCACTTTAATTTCCTTTTCCACTGAAGTGTAGCTGTATTTCATAAAATACAAAGAATCATTGATGCTGAAAGCTTGTGGCCAAATGGCTGCTACCACTTGCTCCTCGCCTGTTCACTGTGACTCATCCTGTGCTGTCTCCTCAACCTCAATATTCACTGGGATGTATATATAGGTGCTTCTAAATGTCAGTGAGAGAAGTGAGATGCTGTCTTGTTCCGGGCCACTGTCAGAGCTGGCAAGCTGCAGTTCCTGGCTTACAAATACCCAGAAAATAAGCAAATGTTTGAATACTAACTTCAGGACAAACCTGCTGTGTTTGGTTTGTGGGGTTATTTGTATGCCTACGCAGGAGTGAGTAAAAAGTAGAGTAAACACATAAGACCTGGATGGTATGAGCCGAGAGCTTGAAGGAGATCTTCACTTTTCCCTGTTGCCTCTATGATCTTATAAGGCCGGATGTCCAGGGTTACCAACTTTATGGGAGTTATAGGCTTGTAATTTCTGTTCCCTTGTATTACGCGCCATCTTGTCGTGCAAGCAAAAAAGTAGTCTTGACATATAGAGGTAGCTCTTGACTTTGTGCGATAGTGTAATATGGGTGATAGTAGTCGACAGCTCATTTTACATCTTGCCCAAAAATCACACTAAGTCAAGATCTACCCACTAGAAAGAGCACATAGTGATATGTATGTGTGCAACCTGCACACTACCCTGTGTGTCAGTAAGTTGTCTTGCAGCTAGGTTATATTTTTGTGAGCGACAAGCGGCCCTGGGAGCAGCGCGGCGGCTCCAATCTGCGTGAGAACACCAGCGGCAGGTCGGGGCCTTAAAAGGCGAGCAGCGAGCGACCCCTGGACAGCGTGGCGGCATACCACTTAAGGAGCAGCACGAGCTGGTACAGGAGGGCGATGGCAGTGAAGTGGACAACTGGATGGGCAGGTACAGCGGCGAGGTCGGGGCGCAGGAGCGGTGAGTGATCATGGAGCGACGTGATCGAGGCCCAGAAGATCCGAGAGCCCTGGGGCAGCATGGACCTGCCCACACTGCAATATGTGCGCGCACTAGGTCCGTGCAGCAGAGCAGGTCTCCAGTTGTCCTGGTTAATCCTTGCCACTGAATAAAGGCCTAGCTCTGTCAAGCCCGTGTGGTGGCTGATGTGCAACAGTCACCACACGTTAAAAAAAATTCACACACAGGCATCTTCCGCCCCCTCAACTGAAGTTCAGGACTGGAACATCGGGTCCTTCATTGAAACATCTGTGAACTCTCATGGAAGCAAATCATCCTCATTTGAGGGATCACCTATAATGATGAAATATCAAACAGGTTCATAGGCAATACTTTGTGTCATGCTGTTAAATTTCTGGGTTTTGAAACTAAATATTTCCTCAGTTCAGTGTCACTGGTGCTGAGTGCTGCCCTATTTAGCAGAGAGGTCCTGAAACCGGAATCTGGTCTCTTTTTTACATATATAAGGGGTATAACGCCTGTTTTAGATGGCAGCCAGGGACAGACAAATGAACGATACTGTATACAAATGATACATTGCAATAATTACAACCTTTACTAATTTCAAAATTATTAAACACAACAAAGATGCTTTTTCTTATATTAACACCCACCATGAAACTGACACTTGAAATGTAGTCGTTGATTCGACTACCGCAGAATCCTCTGACTACCCTCACACCCCGGATGGCTTCAGAATAATTGTTGTCTTTGTACAATAACATCTAAGCTATAACTCCAAATTCTTTTGAAGATATCATATAACAAAGGGATATTGAAAATTCTATGCTAGGTTACATAGCCAGCTATTTACTGGATTCACAATGTCATTTTCCAACACGAATGCACTTGCCAAACAAAAATACAATGAACAGTCCCACAGGATGCTTGTATTATAAATTGAATGGTTTGACCTGTTGATTTGTTGCAGATATTTTGAATGGCCTGTTTAAACAGACATCCATCTAAGGATAATTATAGTAATCAAGCCTTCCCAAACAAGACAAGAGGGTATGTCTTCACTCTCTTAACCCATAAACTTAACAGCATGTTACAAAGTATTGCCTGTAAACCTGTTCCACATTTACTGCTGCAAACTCTCACACAGCCTTACAGTTCTTTCATGTTTACCATGCACACCAATAATCCAGCACGTCACACATTCAAGCAGCTACTTACAATCTGACAGAGTGGGTCATCCACCCATTGTAGATCCCATCCAATTTTGCATTCTTTAAAGGACAAGTGATCTGTTCCACCAGATTATCACCTCAGTGATGAAGACAACATTTTCCCCACATCTTTGCCTTGTTGGTAGGGTCTGTTATTCTGGATGTGTCACAGCAAGTCTGTGATGTGTGTTCTTTATAGATGGCAAAAACAGCTAGCCGTAACCAATTTTATTTCTGTATGAGCTGTGATTAGGAAGAAAGAATACAATAAATGATCCATCATAGACAAAGATACTTCATTTCTATCAAGGCTGTGTGACAGTTTCACGTGGACTAGCAGTAGATGTGAAATAGGTGGACAAACAATAATATGTGGTATGCATACATGGGCCTCAAAAATGACACTGTTAGGTAAATTTAAAATGTGCTACCTTCTTTCACATTTATTTTCAGGTGCTGAGGTTTGTGTACCACAGTATTAAACCTGGCTGCCATTTCCTGCCAGGCTGCAGTTGTGCCCTCTGGAGAAGATGCCATGAAATGTGAAACAGGGCACTCCCTTCGCATGCACCTCATACTGAAGCACTTCTATTTCACCAGCCATCAAACAGTGCTGTGGCACTCCATTATTTGCCTCAAAGATTCATTTCCGACATTAATATTTGATTTGCCATCTATTGGTTATTGACACTCACTTTTTTAGCCCTGCAAAAAATTGGAACAGCTAAAAAATATATTTGAAGTTCTTGAGGCCTGAGAAAATGCTTAACAGTACCTTCAATGACTGATGTACCATGACACCCAGGTCTCGTTGCACCTCCCCTTTTACTAATCTGTCATCATTCAGTTAATAATCTGCCTTTCTGTTTTTGCCACCAAAGTGGATAACTTCACACTTATCCACATTATACTGCATCTGCCATGCATTTGCCCATTCACCTAGCCTGTCCAAGACCCCCTGCAGCCTCTGAGCATCCTCCTCACAGCTCGCACTGTCACCCAGCTTAGTGTCATCTGCAAACTTGGAGATAGTACATTCAATTCCTTCGTCTAAATCATTAACGTATATTGTAAATAGCTGGGGTCCCAGCACTGAACCCTGCGGCACCCCACTAGTCACTGCCTGCCATTCTGAAAAGGACCCATTTATTCCCATTCTTTGCTTCCTGTTTGCCAACCAGTTTTCTATCCACGTCAATACAATACCATGTGCCTTAATTTTGCAGACTACTTTCTTGTGTGGGACCTTGTCAAAAGCCTTTTGATTGTCCAAATACACCACATCCACTGGTTCTCCCTTGTCCACTCTACTAGTTACATCCTCAAAAAACTCTAGAAGATTTGTCAAGCATGATTTCCCTTTCATAAATCCATGCAGACTTGCACCGATCCTGTCACTGCTTTCCAAATGCACTGCTATTACATCTTTAATAATTGATTCCAACATTTTCCCCACCACTGATGTCAGGCTAACTGGTCTATAATTCCCTGTTTTCTCTCTCCCTTCTTTTTTAAAAAGTGGGATTACATTAGCTACCCTCCAATCCATAGGAACTGAACCAGAGTCCATGGAATGTTGGAAAATGATCACCAATGCATGTACTATTTCTAGGGCCACTTCCTTAAGTACTCCGGGATGCAGACTATCAGGCCCTGGGGATTTATCGGCCTTAAGTGGGGGTCTTTGTTGACGTAATTCAAATAACTTGTAATGACCCTCCTGCTTCCTAACCTTCTGAGTCCGGGCAAAAACCTGTCCAATCAGCTTTCTGTTTCAAAACCTGTCCGTCAGTGTGTTTCTGTCTCTATTTTATTCCCTTATGTTCAGAGGTAGGGAAAACTTGCACCAGACCACATCTGCTAAGCACCTGGGACACAATGGGTGTAAGGTAGTTATTGATTACTGCGACAGGCGAACAAATTGCTTATTGTTTTTTGTTATTTGGGGAGGAAATGTCAATGCTTATTTCATTAGGACATTAATGACATTTCATCTTCATGCTTTTTTAATAGCCTTTATGATTCAAGACCCCCAAATTCAAATGTAACTATTTTCCAAGTCCTCTCTGTCATTACAGGAATGTCCCAACATGCTGTGCTATGGAGTGATGATACACAGGGAATACCTATTTTCCACTGTGTTACAGTAGAGAGTTACTGTAAATCTTGCATTTGTGCAGTTGATGTTGGAATAGCCATTTTCTTTAGCGTCCTCGACCAGGCCAACATCCCCAGCATTGAAGCACTAACTACATTTGATCAGCTCGGGTGGACATGTCACATTGTTTGCGTTGTGTATCTGTAAAGCATGCACTCCCATGTACCGCCACCAGGGAGCTCATCCCCTGAAGTCCCAAGGGATCCCAGCATCCCTTGCGAGCACTATATATAAGCCGGCCCCTAAGGCCTGTTCCTCACTCTGGAGTGTCTTATTAGACTGAGGTCACTGTGACTTTAACCTCCCTGGGTGCAGCCTCATCTGTGTTAGGAACACAATAACTGGTGACGAGAATACGAATCAAACGCAAAGATGCAGCAAACTGTGGACATCCTGGAGAAGTTTTCGGAGGGTGAGGACTGGGAAGCCTATGTCAAATGGCTAGACCAGTACTTTGTAGCCAACAAGCTGGACGGAGAAGGAAGTGCTGCAAAAAGGAGAGCGGTCCTCCTCACAGTCTGTGGGACACCGACCTACAGCCTCATGAAGAATCTTCTGGCTCCGGTGAAACCCACAGATAAGTTATATGAGGAGCTGTGTACACTGGTTCGGGAGCATCCTAACCCGAGGGAGAGCGTGCTGATGTCGAGGTATCGGTTCTACACGTGCCAGCGATCTGAAGGTCAGTAAGTGGCGAGCTACATCGCCGAGCTAAGGCGACTTGCAGGACAATGTGAGTTTGATGGCTACCTGGAGCAAATGTTCAGAGACTTTTTTGTACTGGGCATTGGCCATGAGACTATCCTACGAAAACTTTTGACTGTAGAGATACCGACCCTCAGTAAGGCCATTGCGATAGCACAGGCGTTTATGTCCACCAGTGATAACACCAAACAAATCTCTCAGCACACAAGTGCTATCAATGTTCATAAATTAACTGGAACTGTGTTTGCGAGCAGAAATGTATAGGGCAGAACCCACGAGTCTGCAACTGCCAGCAGGCCTCAGGTGACCCAGATGACTCAGAGTTCCCAACAAAGAATGAATGCAAGGCAATTCACACCTTGTTGGCGTTGTGGAGGCTTCCATTCAGCCTATTCGTGCCGCTTCAAAGGGTATGTTTGCAAGAGCTGTGGAACAATGGGGCACCGCCAATGAGTTTGCAAACAAGCTGCACCTCTACAAAACCTGCTAACCACCACGTGGCAGAGGAAGATTGGTCCATGGTGGTTCAAAGCAATTTCGAGCCTCAGAGAGAGGAAGCAGATGCTGAAGTACACAGGGTGCACAAATTTTCGAAGAAATGTCCACCTATAATGCTAAACGTAAAATTGAATGGCTTACCCGTAGCCATGTAACTGGAAACTGGCGCTAGCCAATCCATCATGAGTAAAAAGATGTTTGAGAGGCTGTGGTGCAACAAGGCATTCAGACCAACCTTGAGCCCCATCCACACGAAACTGAGAACAAACACCAAAGAGCTTATCACTGTCCTGGGCAGCGCCATGGTCAAGGTCACCTACGAGGGCACGGTGCACGAACTGCCACTCTGGATTGTCCCGGGCGATGGCCCCACACTGCTGAGAAGGAGCTGGCTGGGCAAAATCTGCTGGAACTGGGATAACATCCGACGCTATCACATGTCGATAAGGCCTCATGTACCTAGGTTCTTAACAAATTTCCTTCCCTTTTTGAGCCAGGCGTTGGAAACTTTTCCAGTGCGAAGATGCGTATCCACTTGGTCCCAGAGGCACGACCCATTCACCACAAGGCGCGAGCGGTACCTCACATGATGAGGGACTGAGTGGAAATCGAGCTGGACAGGCTGCAACGCGAGGGCATCATCTCCCCAGTGAAATTCAGCGAGTGGGCCAGCCCGATTGTTCCAGCACTCAAAAGTGATGGCACGGTCAGGATTTGCAGCGATTATAAAGTAACTATTAATCGTTTCTCGCTACAGGACCAATACCCGCTAACTAAGGGAGATGACCTATTTGCAACGCAGGCAGGAGGCAAGAAGTTCACCAAGCTCGACCTGACTTCGGCGTACATCGCGCAGGAGCTGGAGGAGTCTTCGAAGGGTCTCACCTGCATCAAAACGCACAAGGGACTGTTCATCTTCAACAGATGCCTGTTTGGAATTCGGTCTGCTGCAGCGATCTTCCAGAGAAACATGGAGAGCCTACTCAAGTTGGTACCACACACGGTGGTCTTTCAGGACGACATATTGGTCACGGGTCGGGACACCGCCGAGCACCTACAAAACCTGGAGGAGGTCCTCCAGCGACTGGATCGCGTAGGGCTGCGGCTGAAGACGTCGAAATGCGTCTTCATGGCAACAGAAGTGGAGTTTTTGTGGAGAAAGATCGCGGCGGACGGCATTCGGCCCACAGACGCCAAGACAAAGGCTATCAGGAACGTGCCCAGGCCACAGAATGTCACGGAGCTGCGGTCGTTCCTGGGACTCCTCAACTATTTTGGTAACTTCCTATCGGGGTTAAGCACCCTTTTGGAGCCGCTACATGTGTTATTGCGCAAAGGTGAGAACTGGGTATAGGGAATAAACCAAGTAATTGCTTTTGAGAAAGCCAGAAACATTTTATGCTCCAACAAGCTGTTTGTATTGTATATCCCATGTAAAAAACTTGTGCTAGCATGTGACGCGTCGTCATACGGAGTCGGGTGTGTATTACAACAAGCTAATGTTGCGGGGAAGTTGCAACCTGTCGCTTATGCTTCCAAGAGCTTGTCTAAGGCTGAGAGGGCCTACAGCATGATTGAGAAAGAGCCATTAGCATGTGTGTTCGGGGTAAAGAAAATACATCAGTACCTGTTTGGCCTCAAATTTGAGCTGGAAACCGATCACAAACCCCTCACATCTCTGTTCACTGAAAACAAGGGGATAAATACTAATGCCTCAGCCCGCATACAAAGGTGGGCACTCGCGCTATCAGCGTATAACTAGACCATCCGCCACAGGCCAGGCACTGAGAACTGTGCGGATGCTCTCGGTCGGCTACTATTGCCCACCACGGGGGTGGAAATGGCGCAGCCTGCAAACTTGTTAATGGTCGCGCTGCCCGCAGACTTGTTGATGGTCATGGAAGCGTTTGAAAATGATAAATCACCTGTCACGTCCCGCCAGATTAGGACTTGGATGACCCAAGATCCTCTGTTGTCCCGAGTAAAAAAACTGTGTACTGCATGGGAGCTGGGCCAGCATTCCCATTGAAATGCAAGAGCTAATCAAGCTGTTCCAACGGCGAAAGGACGAGCTGTCCATTCAGGCAGATTGCCTGTTGTGGGGTAACCGCGTAGTACTACCAAAAAAGGGCAGGGAGATGTTCATCTTGGATCTCTACAGCACACACCCGGGTATAGTAATGATGAAAGCGATAGCCAGATCCCATGTGTGGTGGCCCGGTGTCGACTCTGATTAGAGTCCTGTGTACGGCAATGCAGCGTATATGCTCAGTTGAGCAACGCACCCAGAAAGGCACCACTATGTTTGTGATTCTGGCCCTCCAGACCATGGTTGAGGATCCATGTCGACTATGCGGGCCCGTTTTTCGGTAAAATGTTCCTGGTGGTGGTGGATGCTTTTTCAAAATGGATTGAATGTGAAATAATGTCGGGAAGCACCGCCACCGCCACCATTGAAAGCCTGAGGGCCATGTTTGCCAACCACGGCCTGCCTGACATACTGGTCAGTGACAATTGGCCATGTTTCACTCCTGCCGAATTTAAAGAATTCATGACCCGCAATGGGATCAAACATGTCACCTTGGCCCCGTTTAAACCAGCCTCCAATGGGCAGGCAGAGTGGGCAGTACAAACCATCAAACAGAGCCTTAAATGAGTCACAGAAGGCACACTCCAAACCCGCCTGTCCCGAGTACTGCTCAGCTACCACACGAGACCCCACTTGCTCATAGGGGTACCCCCGGCTGAGCTACTGATGAAAAGGACATTTAAAACCAGACTCTAGCTGGTTCACCCCAACCTGCATGATCAGGCAGAGAGCAGGTGGCAACAACAAAATGTAAACGATGGTCGCGCTACTGTGTCATGGGAAATTGATCTGAATGACCCTATGTATGTGTTAAACTACGGACATGGTCCCAAGTGGATCATGGGCACGGTGATAGCTAAAGAAGGGAATAGGATGTTTGTAGTCAAACTAGACAATGGACAAATTTGCAGAAAGCACCTGGACCAAACGAGGCTGCGGTTCACAGACTGCCCTGAACAACCCACAGCAGACACCACCTTTGTCGAGCCCACAACACACACCCAAAGGATCAGCGACACCACCCCGGACCAGGAAATTGAACCCATCATGCCCAACAGCCCAGCAAGGCCAGGCTCACCCAGCAGCCCTGCAGCACTCCAGCCCAGCGAGGACACAGCCAACACACCAGAACAGACATTTGTACCAAGGCGGTCCACCAGGGAAAGAAAGGCTCCCGACCGCCTCACCTTGTAAATAGTTTTCACTTTGACTTTGTGGGGGGAGTGATGTTGTGTATCTGTAAAGCATGCACTCCCATGTTCCGCCACCAGGAAGCTCATCCCCTGAAGTCCCAAGGGATCCCAGCATTCCTTGGGAGCATTGTATATAAGCTGGCCCCTAAGGCCTGTTCCTCACTCTGGAGTGTCGTATTAAAGACTGAGGTCACTTTTACTTCAACCTCCCTGTGTGCAGGATCATCTGTGTTAGGAACACAATAGTTCGCATGCCAGACACGAGACTCCCAAAGCAAGTGCTCTACTCAGAACTCCTTCACGGCAAACGAGCCAAAGGTGGGCAGAGGAAACGTTACAGGGACACCCTCAAAGCCTCCTTGATAAAGTGTAACATCCCCACTGACACCTCGGATGTTTGTCAGGGAGTGTAACAAGAGATTCTATTTTCTTTTAGAAAATGGCTCATCATCAATGGCAGTCCCTCAGAATCGAGGAAGACTTGCTTCCACTCCCAACATGAGTTCTTAGGTGGCTGTACAATCTAATACGAGAACAACAGTCTCTGTCACAGGTGGGACAAACAGTCGTTGAGGGAAGGGGTGGGTGGGACTGGTTTGCCGCACACTCTTTCCGCTGTCTGCGCTTGATTTCTGCATGCCCTCGGCGACGAGACTCGGGGAGCTCAGCGCCCTCTCGGATGCACATCCTCCACTTAGGGCGGCCTTTGGCCAGGGACTCCCAGGTGTCAGTGGAGTTGCTGCACTTTACCAGGGAGGCTTTGAGGGTGTCCTTGTAACATTTCCGTTGCCCACCTTGGGCTCGTTTGCAGCGAAGGAGTTCCAAGTAGAGCGCTTGCTTTGGGAACTATGTGGCCTGCCCAGAGGAGCTGATCAAGTGTGGTCATTGCTTCAATGCTGGGGATGTTGGCCTGGTCGACGATGCTAACGTTGGCACGTCTGTCCTCCCAGGGGATTTGTTGGATCTTGCGGAGACATCGTTGGTGATATTTCTCCAGCAACTTGAGGTGGTGTACATAGTCCATGTTTCTGAGCCATACAGGAGGGCTGGTATTACTACAGCCCTGTCGACCATGAGCTTGGTAACAGTTTCAAGGGCCTGGTCTTCAAACACTCTTTTCCTCAGGCAGCCGAAGGCTGCATTGGCACACTGGAGGCGGTGTTGGATCTCATCGTCAATGCCTGCTCTTGTTGATAAGAGGCTTCGGAGATAGGGAAGTGGTCCCCGTTGTCCAAGGCTGTGCCGTGGATCTTGAAGACTGGGGGGGGCAGTGCTGTGCGACGAGGACAGGCTGGTGGAGGACCTTTGTCTTACTGATGTTTCGCGTAAGGTCCATGCTTTCATATGCCTCAGTCGACTATGTCCTGGAGTTCAGCCTCCGTGTGTGTGCAGATGCAGGCGTCGTCCACGTACTGTAGCACGATGACAGAGGTTGGGTGGTCTTGGATCTGGCCTGGAGATGGCGAAGATTGAACAGGTTCCCATTGGTTCTGTAATTTAGTTCCACTCCAAAGGGGAGCTTGTCGACTGTGAAGTGGAGCATGGCAGCGAGGAAGATTGAGAAGAGGGTTGGGGCGATGACACAGCCCTGCTTGACCCCGGTCCGGACGTGGATTGGGTCTGTGATGGACCCGTTTGTAAGGACCCGTTTGCATGTTGTCATGGAGCAGGCGGAGGATGGTGACATACTTTTGGGGGTATCCGAAATGGAGGAGGACGCTCCATAGACCCTCGCGGCTGACAGTGTCAAAGGCCTTTGTAAGGTCGAAGAAGGCCATGTATAAGGGCTGGCGCTGTTCCCTGCATTTTTCCTGCAGCTGCCGTGCTGCAAAAATCATGTCCATTGTACCCCATGGTGGACAAAATCCGCACTGCGACTCCTCGGCCACGGGGAGAAGATGGTTGAGGAGGACTCTAGCGATGACTTTCCCAGTGGCTGATAGCAGGGAGATTCCTCTGTAGCTGCCGCAGTCGGACTTGTCCCCTTTTTTAAAGATGGTCACGATCACTGCATCTCTAATCACTGATCACTGCAATCCACAGCCATGACGGCAGCAGTCTGAGCTTGCATAATGGAAGTCTGAGCTTCCACTGCTGCACGGGTGGTTTCTGCTTGTGATACAATGGAATCTGAGACATCGGCCATCAGACGCTGCTTCGTGGTTGGGTTCACTAATGTGCAAATGGAACTGGCCATCACTGCCACTTTGGAAAGAATGGGCTCCAAGCTCTGCAAAATGCCAGTGCTGGACTCCTTCATGCACATTGACCACAGGCTTTCCGGCAGGTCTGCCAATGCACCATGCCTTTCATTGTGCATACCCATCAGCCGCCTTCTGCAGCCTGCACTATTGAAGTGCTCATCTGAGTCATCTGCAGTAGAATGCGTGTGCAACCTCACCCTCCAGGGAGCTGGCACCTGGCCCCCTGCCCTGGCTGCAGGCCACTCCTGCTTGGTGTCTCACCACATGCAGATTCCTCGCCTAAGCTGTCCTCTAAATTATGGCGGAGTGTCAGTATCTGAGCCGATGGCTGTGAGTGTGAAATCGAATGACGGTGCTGTGTCTTCTTCATTACTTCCTTCTTCCTCTTCCATCTGTTGCTCTGCCACTACTGGCCTGGCCAGGGTGCAGTTCTTGGGTATCTGAAAAGAGAAAGGCACAAGGGGAGGGTTGTAGTGCAGGGAAGGGGGAAAGTAAGATATGCATGCTTACACCATTTGCAACTCTCAAATCAAAAAACATTGTGGGATGAGGGGGTAGTGGGATGTGAGAAAAAGGATTAGGTATGAGGATACCGACATCTGTGATGGTTTCAGCCCCGCCACTGGCCATGGGCTCATCAATAATCTCCAGCACCGTTTATTCCACGGGGTTTAGGGCATGCAGGCACGCCTGTACCCCTATGGATAGCCCCTGCTATCTCCAGTTATGTGCCACTTTGCACTGCAAGAGAGAGGGAAGTCAGTCAGTGATTGCGGTGCAATGTCTTTCAGTGATGTGCCTAGCATAGTTGAATAGCTGGTAGAATCAGTTTGGGGAGGCTTTGGTCAATATATATGGGGGCCAAAATTGATCAACTTACCGCCGACTGCCACCCACTGCCACCGACATTCCTCTGCTCGAACCACATTAGACATGGCCTGGAGCGGGCAGGAGGGAAGAGCCGCTGGGGAGCGCCCATCGACGTCAGCGGACGGCCGATGCACATAAGTAGACACCCGCCTGCCGAGATGCCAGATTGGTGCAGGCAGGAGTCGGTTGGAGTCAGCAGCAGGACGGCGGTGGACCATTGCGTGGAGGCTGCTCTGTCTCCAACAGTAAGTGTCAAGATCCTGTAAAAAAGGTAAGTCGAATGTTTTTAAATTATTTCTTTACAGGTACTTACCTGGCTGGGGTCCCCTGATGGTCCGCAGATGTTTTTTTTCTTTTGTTGATGATTTTTATTTTTAGGTCTTCGACCCTCCGTGGGCCCGACTCCATCCTCGGCGGCACTTGGGCGGCAAGCGCCTCTGCCGTCGAGAATGAGACCTCCTGCCCACTGTCGCCCAGATTGGCAGTGTACGTTGTTGATTTGCCACCCACTGACCTTTGAGGAACCTCAGCGATGAAAACCCTGCCGAAAGTACCGTCCGGTACCTCGGCATGCATTGACGGCACTTTGGGCGGTACTTGGGCGGGCGGAGGCCTTGACCAAATTCGGCCCCAAATTATTGGTAGATGTAACGTGTGCACTGGGCATTCCAGCTTTCTCTCAAATTCAGACCACTACTGTACAACTGCAAATGCAGTACATACGGCAACATCATGGCCCTGAAATTCCGGCCTCCTCGGGTCCGTATGGAGTGTAACAGACCCAGGAAGGCATCGGAAAAGACAGTTTTCGGTACGCAATGCGCTTGTGCCGAAAACCGGCTTTTCCGATCTGTCAAGTTTCTGGCTTGATAGATGGCCGCATCTCAGGGAGAAGGACATTCCCACGGCAGAGATTGGGCTATTTGCCCATCTCTTGCCCTGAGAATGTCCTTAAAACTCTTGTGCCTGGTAAAAGCTGGCACATAGCCTACTTTTACCAGCGTAAGAGTTTATAAACATATCAAAAACATTTAAAAATAAATTTTAAAATACATATTTATGTTAAAAACCCTGCCCAGTCAGGTAATTTTACTTTAAACCGTAATTAAAACTTTTTTAAAAATCAGCAAATATTTTTTTTCAAAAACATTTCTATCAACTTTAATTTCTCTAATGTATTTATGTGAGGTGTTTTTTTAATAGCTTATGTAGTGTTTGGGTGTTTGGGTGTTTGGGGGTGTTTCTCATTCATAGTAATAGGAGTTTTGGACTTACGAAACTCCTATTTCTATGAATGAGAAAATACTTTACTGTGATTGGGTATCCAGGCCCACGTGACTCCTACGGACGTCCCAATGTGAACGCACTCCAAGAGGAAAAGGCCTCAGGACTGGGATCTCTACAGAGCGTTCGACCAAAAGGTAAGTGCGCATCTTTTCTCCTATTTTTAGTCGAACGCCCAGGGGAAGAAGGAACCGGCATTTCTGCACCGTTATTTCTTGTGCATTTGCAGTGGTACTTTGAACAAAGTAAAAGCACTCAATTTTGTCAACATAACTGAGGTTGCATTATTCACAATGTTGCTAAGTTAGACGTAAAAGGAGCATTAATCAATTCAGTAGTGATACCTCACATCGAAGCGGGAAAATATATGCAGTATGATTACAATTTAAATCTAAACAAATAATTTGATCACCTCTCATTGCTATGCCTACAGTAAGTGTTCAGTTTAAATTTGCAACAATAGCGTAACATTTTGTCATCATGGTCTGAAGATTTTTTTTGTCTTCCAATTGACCTTGTTAGAAATTAGAATTGTGTACCAAAGTAAGAGGACTAAAATGAAATATTCAAATCCCAAACTCAAAAACAAAAGTCTCCAAAGTTAGGTAGAAACCTGAGACATCAGATGACTGAAAGAAGTGAAAATATTTTGAACAACTGAATACATCTGAAAGAGTTCTATTGGTAGTTACAGACTCCTTCTATTGCTCTTCCCCATCTTCACTTCTCTACATGGTCACTGATCAACATCTAGCCCACATGTCCCAGGCTAAATGGGATGATTTTAATCAAAGGCTGTGTACTGGCAAATAAATAAAAACGAGTTCTGCCAGTTGAATAACATATTCCATACACGTTTTGTTCTCAGAAATTAATGAACTATTTTTTTGTATGCTTCATTCATTATTAACTCAAAAGGAACAGCTGATGCCAGTCAGACCAGATTGTAATAGCTTCCTCCGCATCTCTTCATTAATTGGTGAATGACCACTTCAGTATCTAGATCGTGAAAAATCAGTTATACCTATGGATGATTTTGACACATGTAATGATGAATATAACTGCTAATGTCTAAAGTGATGATCATTATTTCCACCAATGAAATTTTGTCATGGACTTCTCAACTTTCCTCTGAGCTGTTGTTTTCTCCATATAGTTATGCACAAGTAGAAAAGAGAATAATATAGATACTGAAAAAGAATCAAAAGAATTATAGCAGAAGGATATAAAGTGGAATGAGGGAAACTCTTGTCCTGTATGGGATGTCTTCTTCTTTGAGTTTACCACTTACGTTTTGCATATACAGGTACAATGTCTGAATCCCGGAATCCTCGGGACCGAATCCGTGCCGGATTTTGGATTTTGCCGGATTTCGGAACTCACCGCAGATTGAATCTGTGCCAGATTTCGTTTTTTGCCACCCGCCGACCCTCCACGCCTCGCCAAAATTTTCGGACAATTCCGGTTTTCGGAAGTCTGGATTCAGGATGTTGCACCTGTATATACTTGTAAAGATATGGGCCTAGAAATTTCCCATTGTAGTGCTGGCCAGTAAGGCCGGTTTTGTTGAAAAAATTGTGGGTGCCTAGCTTCTGCTCACTTCCAGTGCGGGATAGGGTGGCCGCCATTTTGATGAGGGCCATAGTGCTGCCGTTGTCAGTGCTGGCCTCTCAAATTTAAATGAGCTGATTGTGACGTCAATCGGTGTGCAACGCCTGATTTTACGCCAAGAGTGCTATTCTGGATGCCGCCGCATGCCATAACGACCTGACCTAACTACGCAAAGAAAAACGTTCGTGAAACAGCCCTGCAAAGACACTGTCAGCGCTTCTGAAAGGGACTGACACATCTTTCAGCTACGTTTGGATTTCAGCTTTTGGGCTTTTAAAAATATTTTATTGAAGTAGTGGCTTGGTGCAATAGATTTTAAAAGTTGTTAAAGTGTGCAGGGAGTGCTGCTGGATTTAGATGGTAAAGGAAGGCCTCTTAGAAACAGAAAATGCTGGAAATACTCAGTAGGTCAGGCAGCATCTGTGGAGAGAGAAACAGAGTTAATGTTTCAGGTTGAGATGCTGTCTGACCTGCTGAGTATTTACAGCATATTCAGCCTTTATTTGAGATCTCCAATATCCAAAGTATTTTACATCTGAGAAGACCACTTGCTCACAGTCCAGGGAGGCACGTGGAGATGAAGCCAAGATAGGAAAGGGGACAAGCTGCTCGCAGAGGGAAGAGGTAGAAGCAGAAGAGAAAGACGCAGCACAGAAGGAAGCGGAAGGAAGGATGCAACCCAGACAACCTCTTTCTGGCCGGGATATCCAGGATGGAATCATCCGCCTGCGGTACTCGTGACACAACCCCAATTTCCCTTTCAAAATTTTTCCCACACCTTACCTTCTCTCTGTTACTGACCATTTTGGCCACAGTGCTGAAATGAAAGCCACAACAAAGCAAACTTTCCAATTCAATGTTATCTATGTATCCATGGAATATTACATCAAAAAATCAACTAATCACCCTTGTGCATTCCTTTCGTAACTGTCTTGCGAATGCCTTTTCCTTTCCTAGTCATGTCATGCAGTGCTGCCCCGGTGGCTGCAGAATGGCTGTGAAAGGCTGCTGAATTTCAGTGGAGGACACTTCAGATGGCCTTGGAGGATAATCTCAAGGAGCTGGTGGCTGGAAGTGTGAAATCAAGTGATGATATTTATTCTTCTTCTTCACTCTCCTCTCCCTCTTCATGGCCAGCCACAGGCTGGGTAGGCTGGATTTCTTGGATGCCTGAATTGAGGAAGGCACAAGGGTAGAGTTGTGGTAAGGGAAGGGCATGAAAGCAAGAAATACATGCTTGCACCATGTACAGATTGTATATCAGAAGAGATTGTGGGATGAGGGAAAAGTGGGATATGAAAAGGAGGATAACAAATGAGAATACCAGCATTTGTATTCTTTCAGCCCCACCTCTGGCCAAGGGCTCAGCCATGCCTCTGCCAAGAATGGTCAGCACCATCTTCTCCAAGAGGATGAGATGAAGATAGGAATGTGAGATGTGCCCCGTGTTTGGTAGAGATTGTTGTTAAGTGAGTGACAGTGGGGGGTCATGCATTGAGCAGTGATGTGAGGCTAGTGGTGCAGTTGGTAGGAGACAGCTTTCAAAGATGAATTCACTGACCTTGATCACTGGTCTGAGGTCATGAAGCTTCTTTGGGCACTGGAGCCAGGTCCTGGGGGTAACATTGCTGGCAGTGACAGCCATGGTGATCTGCTCCTGTATCCTTCTTTCTGGAGTGCCTCCCGTCCCCTTGTGGGTAGAGGATCTCTCTTCTAGTGTTGACCACCTGAACAAAGTTGGGTGCTGCATGCGAGACTCTGGGTGTCCTTTCCTTGGTTTTCTGAGCCATTTGAGTTAGTGCTAACGCAAATTTACCATTGTTGTAGGTGCAGAAGGCCGTTTAGCTTTAAGAGCTAAAGACTGCCATTTTGAAATTATTTTTAATGCTGTTTTTTCAGAAGGAAGTTGAGCGCTATGAGCTGAAGACTACCTATTTTTAAATGTTTTTTTAATGTTTTTATTTTAGATGGTAGTTCCCCTTTAAGGGCTCATGACTGCTTTCTAAAACAAAGCATAACTTTAAGAAAGTGCTGCCTCACTCCAGGAGCTATGGCCACGCTACATTGGGCCTCCTGCCTGAAACAATGTCTTGCACAGTAGGTTCTGTGCTGCAATCATTTAAATCAGCTGGCATCGCCAAAATACTGGTGCTGCCTATGCTCTTTTTATGTGCACGAGTTTACCTCGCCCTGCAGTGACACCACCCACTTTTGTGTGCTATCCAATTTCTAGGCCCATGTAATATTAACTCAAAGGCCCTAAAATTTCATGGGGTTCTGCTGATCTCCTGCAGTAACTCCAGCGGAAGACTGGCAGAGCCCTTAATAAAATGCCATGAGTAGCCATTTTTCACCATTCACGCTATTTCCCTGGGTATTTTATCAATCTCCTGCTAGAGTTACAGTGGGAGACCTACAGAAACCCTATGGAAATTCAAAGGCAATAAGCCAGATTTTAACCCTGCCCAACCAATGAAAATAGGGCAGGTGAGTGGTTATAATGGTGGTAAAGGACTTACTGCTGCATTCCTGCCTGCCGCCATTTTAACTGTGCACTTTTTGGAGTTGCCCGACCAACATTACTTTGTGTGAGGCAAACAGTTTCTTTCCATGACTTCATGAATTCCTCATCTCTTCCTGCTCAGTAGAGCTGGGAGAGGATCTCGCCTTCAGTGAGCTGTCTCCTATAGTGTGTCACTGTCAGCTGTCTCTGATGCTTCTCACTTGTGCTGGGTGTGTCATCATTTGGAGACCCCTCACAATCTAACCTCCGCAGAGTGCCAATGTCTGTGCTGGTGCTTGGGAGGGATGGAGTACATGATGTTGTGTACGTGTAAATAACTGACAAACTGAGCCAGGAGAAATGTAACTTAACTGTGCTTTTATACAACCCAAAATGGAGTCTCAAACCGGCATGAATCAGAATGAATACAGTACCTGTGAATAGTTCTCGCAGAGTCCTAATGCCCGTTCTATGAGCTGTAACAAACAAATAAACTATGAACACAACATATTTCCCTCCTTTTAAAACCACAGTCTATGTACACAGACAAAGTCATTGAGATAGACAGGTCGTGTTCTGATATGCTGAGACCAGCATGGAGCTTGAGGTGTTTGACTGAGGTTATATGTTGGGAAACAGAATGTTTCCCAATGTATCCTGCTGGTCTGTTGGCCTGTGAGTTGGGATCAGTCTACAAGCGTTCCATCGAGTTCCATCATTGAGCTCGTAGGTATCAGGGCTGAACTTTTGTCTGATCTGTTTTGGAGGCGAAAGTGAAGATGCGAGATTCTGACTACAGTTTGGGCACTTAACTCTGACCCAATCTCAGTCCTTCAGTTGGGGATTTTGAGCACATCGATTTGTGTCTGTGTACGACTTCGCTTTTCGCTGTCATTCCGAAATCTGGGATGCGAGTGTGGTTATCTTTGCACTCAGTTTTGCTGGGAGTTTGAGAATGTCCAGTAGCTAGCGAAGATTCTGCCCAATCATGAGCTCAGCGGGTATCTTCCCGGTTAGCGAGTGCATTGTCGAACGGTATCGGTGGAGAATGGTTTGAACCGCTTCATCAAATGTTTGGCCTGCTGCGAGGTTGGCTTTCAAACCCTCTTTGATGACACGGTTAAATCGCTCAACATCTCCATTGCTTTGAGGATTATACCAAGCAGTAAGACAATGCTCGATAGCATGACGTGAGGAAATCCACGAACTGGTCGGACACAAACTGTGGTCCATTGTCAGTGATTATGACCTCTGGGAGGCTCCACTTCATGAACATACGCTGCAGAATAGTGACGATCGTTGATGAGGTCACTGAACTTCTTGTAGCGATTTCAGGCCATTTGGAATGCAGGTCATGTACTACAACAAGGAAACGCTGGTGTTGTGGAGCTGCTTCAACTGGACCAAAATGTCCAACTGAAGTTGTTGCCATGGTTTTTGTGGCCATGGAATGGGCTTCATTGGCGCTGGTCGGATGTTTGTGGCCTTTTCACTCAGAATGCATGCTTAGCAGTGCGAGACAAACTCCTCGACGTGAGTATCAATCCCAGACCACCATACTGAATTGCGACATCTCTGCTTCATGCGGACAATGCCAGGGTGTCCATCATGTGCCAATGAGAGAACACGCTGTTGAAGTGACTTGGGAATTACTGCTCTATCAACACGAGTTAGGCAGCCATTGTTCCAAATGGAAAATTCATCACAAAGTCTGTGGAATGTTTTCAGCTCTTCCGGAATTTGCTTAGGCCACTCATTCTGGAGGAAGTGACACACGTGCTGGAGTGTAGCATCACACTGTGATTCGGTTTTGAGTTCGTCGCAGGAGACAATGTTTCTGATGGACTGAGTGATGATCGACGTGACATATGTGTCATCATCTGTGAATAAGTCTGCACTAGATGCCGAAACAGGTGTCCAGTGGCTGAACATGTCAGCTACATGGTTGCGACTGCCAGCGATGTACTGTACATCAAAGTTATAGTGAAGAAGGTGATCTGACCACTGGCTAATTCGTTGTGGTTTGTGCCCAGATCCAGTTGTAGCGAGTAGCGTAGTTAGCACTTGGTGATCCATACGGAGGGTAAATTTCCTGCCATAGAGGTAGATGTGCCAGCATTCACATGTGTAGATGCAAGCGAGTGCTTCGCGTGCCCTGTAGAGTATTTACATACTGCAGATGAAGCATGCGAGAGGCAAAGACGACTGGGCATTCCAGACTGTCAATCCATTGCGAGAGCACAGCACCCATGGCGGTGCATGGTGGTGAGACGTATGTAGTGGCATTTGGATCAAAGTGCACGAGGATAGGAGGGGATGTGATTTTCTCCTTAAGCATAGTGAATGCCTGAGTCTGGGAATCTGTCCATTCTTAAGAGACGTCTTTGCGCATCAACTTGCGAAGGTTTGGCAATGTGCGAGTAGTGCAGGACGAACTTCAGATAGAAGTTGTAAGTGCCGAGGAATGATGAAAGTTCTTTGATGTTGGTAGCTTCCTGCATTCGCTGGATCGCATCAATGGTGTCAAGCGCCACCTTGTGCTGTGAGTCTGTAGACCAGAAAGTTTATTTCTCCTGTACACTTATCGGCATTAAGTATACTGTTATGTGTTGCAAGTCTAGCCATAACTGCATGAAGTCTCAGAGTGGCTGCAGTGCAGTGCATTCTGGAGGGAGAGGGGGAACAGCCAGCTGTCGTGGTGCATATAGGTACCAACGATATAGGTAAAAAATGGGCTGAGGTCCTAAAAGCTGAATTTAGGGAGTTAGGAGTTAATTTAAAAAGTAGGACCTCAAAGGTAGTAATCACAGGATTGCTACCAATGCCACGTGCTAGTCAGAGTAGGAATTGTAGGATAGTTCAGATGAATACATGGCTTGAGCAGTGGTGCAGCAGGGAGGGATTCAAATTCCTGGGGCATTGGAACCGGTTCTGGGGGAGGTGGGACCAGTACAAACCGGATGGTCTGCACCTGGGCAGGACCAGAACCAATGTCCTAGGGGGAGTGTTTGCTAGTGCTGATGAGGAGGGGTTAAACTAATATGGCAGGGGGATGGGAACCTATGCAGGGAGGCAGAGGGAAGTAAAAAGGGGGAAGAGGCAAAAGGTAGGAAGGAGAAAAGCAAGAGTGGAGGACAGAGAAATCAAGGGTAAAAATCAAAAAGGGCCACATTACAACATAATTCTAAAAGGACAAAGAGTGTTATAAAAAACAAGCTTGAAGGCTCCGAGTCTCAATGCGAGGAGCATTCGTAATAAAGTGGACGAATGAATTGCGCAGGTAGCTATTAACGGATGTGATGTAGTTGGGATTACGGAGACATGGCTCCAGGGTAACCAAGGCTGGGAACTCAACATCCAGGGGTACTCAATATTCAGGAAGGATAGACAGGAAGGAAAAGGAAGTGGGGTAGCGTTATTAGTTAAAGAGGTGGTTAACGCAATAGTAAGGAAGGACATTTGCTTGGATGATGTGGAATCTATATAGGTAAAACTGCGAAACACCAAAGGGCAGAAAACGTTAGTGGGAGTTGTGTACAGACCACCAAACAGTAGTAGGGAGGTTTGGGATGGCATCAAACAGGAAATTAGGGACGCGTGCAATAAGGGTACAGCAGTTATCATGGGTGACTTTAACCTACATATTGATTAGGCTAACCAAACTGGTAGCAATACTGTGGAGGAAGATTTCCTGGAGTGTATAAGGGATGGTTTTCTAGACCAATATGTCGAGGAACCAACTAGAGAGCAGGCCATCCTAGACTGGGTCTTGTGTAACGAGAGGATTAATTAGCAATCTGGTCGTGCGTGCCCCTTGAGGAAGAGTGACCATAATATGGTAGAATTCTTCATTAAGATGGAGAGCGACACAGTTAATTCAGAGACTAGGCTCCTCAACTTAAAGAAAGGAAATTTTGATGGTACGAGACGTGATTTGGCTAGGATAGAGTGGTGAATGATACGTAAAGGGTTGACGGTGAATAGGCAATGGCAAACATTTAAAGATCACATGGCTGAATTACAACTATTGTACATCCCTGTCTGGCATAAAAATAAAACAGGAAAGGTGGCTCAACCGTGGCTAACAAGGGAAATTAGGGATAGTGTTAAATCCGAGGAAGAGGCATATAAATTGGCCAGAAAAAGCAGCAAACCTGAGGACTAGGAGAAATTAGAATTCAACAGAGGAGGACTAAGGGTTTAATTAGGAGGGGGAAAATAGAGTATGAGAGTAAGCTTGCAGGGAACATAAAAACTGACTGCAAAAGCTTCTACAGATATGGGAAGAGAAAAAGATTAGTGATGACTAATGTAGGTCCCTTGCAGTCAGAATCAGGTGAATTCATAATGGGGAACAAGGAAATGGCAGACCAATTGAACAAATATTTGGTTCTGTCTTCACTAAGGAAGACACGAATAACCTCCCGAAAATACTAGGGGACCGAATGTCTAGCAAGAAGGAGGAACTGAAGAAAATCCTTATTAGTCAGGGAATGGTGTTAGGGAAACTGATAGGACTGAAGGCCGATAAATCTCCAGGGCCTGATACTCTGCATCCCAGAGTACTTAAGGAAGTAGCCCTAGAAATAGTGGATGCATTGGTGGTCATTTTCCAAAATTCCATCGACTCTGGATCAGTTCCTATGGATTGGAGGGTAGCTAATGTAACCCCATTTTTTAAAATTATAGACCGGTTAGCCTGATATTCGTGGTGGGGAAAATGCAGGAATCAATTATTAAAGATGTAATAGCAGCGCATTTGGAAAGCAGTGACAGCATCGGACCAAGTCAGCATGGATTTATGAAAGGGAAATCATGTTCGACAAGTCTTCTGGAGTTTTTTGAGGATGTAACTAGTAGAGTGAATAAGGGAGAACCCGTGTATCTGGTGTATTTGGACTTTCCAAAGGCTTTTGACAAGGTCCTGCACAAGAGATTAGTGTGCAAAATTAAGGCACATGGTATTGCAGGTAATGCACTGACGTGGATAGAGAACTGGTTGGCAGACAGGAAGCAAAGAATGGGAATAAACGGGTTCTTTTCAGAATGGCAGGCAGTGAATAGTGGGGTGCCGCATGGTTCAGTGCTGAAAACCCAGCTATTTACAATATACATTAATGATTTAGACGAAGGAATTGAATGTAATATCTCCAGTTTTGCAGATGACCCTAAGCTGGGTGGCAGTGTGAGCTGTGAGGAGGATGTTAAGAGGCTGCAGGGTGACTTGGACAGGTTAGGTGAACGGGCAAATGTATGGCACATGCAGTATAATGTGGATAAATCTGAGGTTATCCACTTTGGTGGCAAAAACAGGAAGGCAGATTATTATCTGAATGGTGACAGATTATTAAAAGGGGAGGTGCAACGAGACCTGGGTGTCATGGTACATCAGTCACTGAAGGTAGGCATGCAAGTACGGCAGGCAGTAAAGAAAGCAAATGGCATCCTGGCCTTCATAGCATGGGGATTTGAGTATAGGAGCAGGGAGGTCTTACTGCAGTTGTACAGAGCCTTGGTGAGACCACACCTTGAGTATTGTGTGCAGTTTTGGTCTTCTAATCTGAGGAAGGACGTGCTTGCTATTGAGGGAGTGCAGCGAAAGTTCACCAGACTAATTCCCGGGATGGCAGGACTGACATATGAAGAAAGATTGGATCGGCTAGGATTATACTCACTGGAATTTAGAAGAATGAGAGGGGATCTCATAGAAACATATAAAATTATGACAGAACTGGACAGGTTAGTTGCAGGAAGAATGTTCCCGATGTTGGGGAAGTTCAGAACCAAGGGTCACAGTCTAAGGATAAGGGGTAAGCCATGTAGGACCAAGATGAGGAGAAACTTTTTCACCCAGAGAGTGGTGAACCTGTGGAATTTTCTACCATAGAAAGTTGTTGAGTCCAGTTGGTTGGATATATTCAAGAGGGAGTTAGATGTGGCCTTTATGGCTAAAAGTATCAGGGGGTATGGAGAGAAGGTGGGAATGGGGTACTGAAGTTGCATGATCAGCCATGATCATATTGAATGGTGGTGCAGGCTCGAAGGGCCGAATGGCCTCTCCTGAACCTATTTTCTATGTTTCTATGTTCTTCCATTGTCCGTCCATGAGGGCTCCCTCTATGCCTGCTAGCATAGTCGTAACAATCTTCTGAAATGCAGGGTGCAGAAGATAGTCCGTAGAGTGTGCTTCAATACTGATACAGACCTTCGTGCACCGTGAATGCCATGAGTGGTTTGCTATCCTCCACAGGTAACTGCGGCACATGTCGAGTTTCGTAAAGACTATTGAGCCGTGGAATTCTGAAGACTGTTCGTTGATGGTAGGAAGAGGGTACTTGTCGGGGATGGTGGCCTTGTTGACCTCTTTCAGGTCGATGCATAGGCAGATCTCCCCATTTTTACACAAAGCAATGACTAAGTTCGAGATCCAGGGTGGGGAGTCGATGCTCTCAATGATTCCCTGCGGATACTGGGTCGCGAACCGCAAATGGGAGACGGCAAAGTCGCTGCGTAACCAGTTTGATGGAAGGGTGAACGCAGGGACGATGGCAGAATTTTGTTGTCATTCCAAACCCTGTGAAGATTGAGGGATACTGCTTGTCAAAGTCCACCGTGTACACAGATGTGTTGGTTGAGTCATAAACTTTGAATCCAAGCTTGTCAAAAAGATCAGCACCCATGAGGCTTCATCCCTTCGTGACATAAAAGGAAAAGTTCTCCAATGTTATGTCCTTGTGGTATATCGGAACAGATATGACCCAAAGTACCTCAATTTTGGAGTCGGGGTACGCATGTAGAATGGAAATTGCGGGCTCCAGATGACAGTGTGTGAAGTGGGTTTTGTACATGGCCTCACTCAAAATGGAGACTTTGGCTCTAAGGTCAATGAGGTGGCAGCAGGGTGTGCCGTTCATGTTTACCTCACAATCCTTGAATTTGCCCAAACCGATGTGCAAAATGTCACTAACAGTGTAAACCATACTGGTTTTATCACTATCAGGGTTGTCCACATGTCGAATATGCTGCGATGAACGGCAGACATGACCAAAATGGCTGATCTTACCACATGCAGAACATTTCTTCTCTCGTGCAGTGCAGTTAGGACACTTTGCTGAGTGTGATTTGTCCCCACAGTTAAAGCAGTGGAAGTTAAGCCCGCGATCCATAGTGGGTGGCTTATTACTAGCTCTGGGTCTCTCCTGTGATTTCTGCTTTGGACAAATGCCTTGCACATGGGCTGTAGCTGCAGTCTGCTGCACAGGGGGAGCAGGGGATCTGATCGCTTTTGAATCGGAAAGCGCTGATTAGATTTGGATGGCCAAATTAGTTGCTTTATCCAATGTTAACTTGTCATCCTCCATTAATAAGCGTTCCTGAATGCAGGGGGTTGTTGTTTTCTCAATAATTTGATCCCTGATCATTTCCTTTATAGGTGCTCGAAAGTTACACATAGCGACCAGTTCAGTTAATTAAATGATGTACTGTTTGATTGGTTCACCGTTCCCTTGCCCCCTTTTATGAAATTGGTATCTCTCCATCACAACACTTTTCTTTGGCCCAAAATAGTTCTCTAGGGCATTTACTGTTTTATCGTAGGACTCCGCGTCTTCAATTTGTCCAAAGATGCATTGGCCTTCAGTGCCTTCAGACCCTCCAATCCCATGTTCCAATCTCAAACATGGGATTGGAGGATCCCCCATGTGGGGGGGAAAGGTGGGGGAGGGGGTTGGGTAAGGAGGTTAACTTGAATCATCCTCATCACAAATGATGTGTATGCATAAATAACTGACAAACTGAGCCAGGAGAAATGTAACAACTTAACTGTGCAACCCAAAATGGAGTCTTAAACTGGCATGAACCAGAATGAATACAGCACCTGTGAATAGCTCCCGCAGGGTCCTGATGCCCATCCTGTGAGCTGTAACAAACAAATTGAGTATGAACATAACATATGATGTGGTGTCTGCTGCAGGAAGCTCGTGCTGGCTGAACGGATGTAGTGGAAGTAGAAAAGGGACAAGAGTTAGGAGATCATTGAGAGGCTGAACATTACCAGGTGTCAGTCTTGAGCACGCAGCCAAAAGTTGTAATTCTTGCTGAATATTTGTTGAGGTGAATGAAGGGTTACACATAATATGCAGACAGTCTGCTCAGGTAGATGAAGATGGCTCTTCCTGGGCCATTAATATCCAAGACTTCTTGCTCTGCTTGGGTGAGGGTAAGGATGTTATAAACTCCTCCTTTTGGTCCTCCTCCTCACATTATCTGTCTTGTCCTGGAAAGCGAGGGTGAGAGTTAGTGAATAATTGTTGAAAAGGTGAGTGGAGATGAGCAAAACTTGTGCATATAGCACAATGCTAAGAACTGGAGGAGAGGCTAGATGAACGAGGATGGGGAGGTGATGAATATGAAGTCTGGAATGTGAAGTGAGGAAGGAATGTCAGGAGGAAAACCTGGTTGTGCAAGTGCTGGGATGTGAGAAGAGTATGGTTTTCGTGTGTGGTGTGAAGAGGGGAAAGAAGAGGTGAGTGTGTTTGAAATGAGAAAGAGAAGCGTTCATTTTGCCCTTGAAATTGTCTGCTAAAAGATGTGATGGAAGGGAGAGAATTGTTGGAAGTGGTAGAGGAGGTGGGAGAAGGAGTGTTGACAGATGTTGTTGAGAGAAATGGAGAGGTGAAGTGTGTATTTGGCAACTGGGCTTCAATATAGATAAGTGTGAGGTAATATTTTTTGGTCGGAAGAATAAGGCGACAAATTACTTCTTGGAAAATAAGTGTCTAAATAGGGTAGGGGAACAAAGGAATCTGGGGTACAGATACACGGATCATATAAAGTAGCAGGTTAATAAGTCCATAAAAAGCAAACAAAGCACTCGGGTTCATTTGGAGAGGGATAGAATTGAAAAGCAGAGAAATTATTTTAAACTTGTATAGAACCTTAGTTAGACCACACTTAAAGTATTGTGAACAGTTCCAGTCTCCATATTATAAAAAGGATATAGAGGCACTGGGGAAGGTGCAAAAAAGATTTACTAGGTTGGTATCAGAACTGTGAGGTTATACCTATCAGGAAAGGTTGAACAGGCTGGGGCTCTTTTCTCTAGAAAATAGAAGACTGAAGGGTGACCTGATAGAGGACTTCAAGATTATGAAAGCTTTGGATAGAGAAGATGTTTCCACTTGCAGAGGAGACCAGAACTAAGGGTCATAAATATAAGATAGTCACCAATAAATCCAATAGAGAATTTAGGAGAAACTTCTGGCACTGACCCTCTCAGGCTGCACAGGTGTGGGCATCTTCCTGCTGGTGATGCGGAACAATACATCCCTCCTTGACCTGAGTTCCTCGGTGACAACCTCCAGGGAGACGCCAGAAAGTCCTCCAATTGATTTCTGGTGCCACAATTGTGACCAGCGCTGTTGAAATGAAATTCAAAGCAGGGAATGCAACTTACTTTAACAGATCCATTCACACTTTAAATAGGTCTTGGGAAGTTTGACAAAAATAGCGTGGATCAAGTGGATGGGTTGCCGATTCTCAATGTGAATGGGTGGGCAGCCCATTAATCATAGTTGGGCTTTAAAGTTGCCGGGTTCTATGCTGGCTACTCATGGGGACTTCCTACTCATAACATGCTCATCCACTCACCCGCCCCCACTCACCCGCCCGCCTGATTTGCACCCCGAATTAAAATTAGGACTAAAATGTCTAGGGTCCTGTCATTCATTATGTTAATAACTGATATTTAAATATTAATTAAATCAGTTTTATTGCATTTAAAAAGTACTTGGATATGCATTTGAAGTGCTGCAACCTGCAAAGCTACAGACCAAGAGCTGGAAAGTAGGATTAAGCCAGATAGCTATTTTTTGGCTGGCATAGACACAATGGGCTGAATGGCCTCTTTCTGTTTCCATGATTCTATGACATGTGTAGCTGTATGCATTAAATCATTGTAGAACTTGATTCAATCCTTTATACCCTTCGGAGTAACTGTGCCATTAATAAAATTAAAATTCTGTTTGAATGATAGCACAGAATAAAACACAATTGGACTTGAAATTTCTCCATGGGATATTAGCTTAATGTGTTCATCTGAAATCATTGTCTCTGCTATTTTAGTGGAAACTTTAATACATTTTAAATAATCTACAAAAATAACAGTTATAAATTTTAGAGGAATGCATTAAGCATTAGCATCCCACGACATAATTTCAGGGCCATTGCTTCAGGAATTCAATTCATATCATATACTGTAAGACACTTAGGAAAGATGAATATTTATCATTTTATTTTTCTGGTGGGCTGATGTTCCAGAACTACTGAGCAAAAGTGGAAAATCTGACAATTCAGTTTATTCTTCCTTCATTAAAAAATGTTATTGTGCCTTATCCACCTGAGGCTGATTTGTCTTATAATACATAAAAAATGCATATAATTGCAAATAAGTTTATTTTACTAATATAAAAATTATGATTAGGCTGGCAACTGTAGAAAATAAAATAATTGCAAAGCAATTGCAGGTGTAATGGAACTCTTTCTATCACAGAATATTTCTGAGGTAAAGCTCCTACAGGGGAGATTAGAAAATCATATAAAAACATAAGAACACTCTAAGGATCTCCTAATAAAAGATCCTCTAGGAATGAGTGATCACAGTATGGTTGAATTTGTAATACAGATTGAGGGTGAGGAAGTAGTGTCTCAAACGAGCGTACTATGCTTAAACAAAGGAGACTACAGTGGGATGAGGGCAGAGTTGGCTAAAGTAGACTGGAAACACAGACTAAACGGTGGCACAATTGAGGAACAGTGGAGGACTTTTAAGGAGCTCTTTCATAGTGCTCAACAAAAATATATTCCAGTGAAAAAGAAGGGCGGTAAGAGAAGGGTTAACCAGCCATGGATAACCAAGGAAATAAAGAAGAGTATCAAATTAAAAATCAATGCGTATAAGGTGACCAAGGATAGTGGGAAACTAGCAGATTGGGAAAATTTTAAATGACAGCAAAGAATGACTAAGAAAGCAATAAAGAAAGGAAAGATAGATTACGAAAGTAAACTTGCGCAAAACATAAAAACAGATAGTAAAAGCTTTTAAAGATATATAAAACGGAAAAGAGTGACTAAAGTAAATGTTGGTCCCTTAGAAGATGAGAAGGGGGATTTAATAGTGGGAAATGTGGAAATGGCTGAGACCTTAAACAATTATTTTGCTTCGGTCTTCACAGTGGAAGACACAAAAACCATGCCAAAAATTGCTGGTCACGGGAATGTGGGAAGGGAGGACCTTGAGATAATCATTATCACTAGGGGTTAGTGCTGGACAGACTAATGGGACTCAAGGTAGACAAGTCTCCTGGTCCTGATGAAATGCATCACAGGGTATTAAAAGAGATGGCGGAAGTTATAGCAGATGCATTTGTTATAATCTACCAAATTTCTCTGGACTCTGGGGAGGTACCAGCGGATTGGAAAGCAGCTAATGTAACGCCTCTGTTTAAAAAAGGGGGCAGACAAAAGGCAGGTAACTATAGGCCAGTTAGTTTAACATCTGTAGTGGGGAAAATGCTTGAAGCTATCATTAAGGAAGAAATAGCGGGACATCTAGATAGGAATAGTGCAATCAAGCAGACGCAACATGGATTCATGAAGGGAAATCATGTTTAACTAATTTACTGGAATTCTTTGAGGATATACGAGCATGGTGGATAGAGGTGTACCTATGGATGTGGTATATTTAGATTTCCAAAAGGCATTCGATTAGGTGCCACACAAAAGGTTACTGCAGAAGATAAAGGTACGCGGAGTCAGAGGAAATGTATTAGCATGGATAGAGAATTGGCTAGCTAACAGAAAGCAGAGAGTCGGGATAAATGGGTCCTTTTCGGGTTGGAAATCGGTGGTTAGTGGTGCGCCACAGGGATTGGTGCTTGGACCACAACTGTTTACAATATACATAGATGACCTGGAAGAGGGGACAGAGTGTAGTGTAACAAAATTTGCAGATGACACAAAGATTAGTGGGAAAGCGGGTCGTGTAGAGGACACAGAGAGGCTGCAAAGAGGTTTAGATAGGTTAAGCGAATGGGCTAAGGTTTGGCAGATGGAATACAATGTCGGAAAATGTGAGGTCATCCACCTTGGGAAAAAAAAACAGTAAAAGGGAATATTATTTGAATGCGGAGAAATTACAACATGCTGCGGTACAGAGGGACCTGGGGGTCCTTGTGCATGAATCCCAAAAAGTTAGTTTGCAGGTGCAGCAGGTAATCAGGAAGGCGAATGGAATGTTGGCCTTCATTGCGAGAGGGATGGAGTACAAAAGCAGGGAGGTCCTGCTGCAACTGTATAGGGTATTGGTGAGGCTGCACCTGGAGTACTGCGTGCAGTTTTGGTCACCTTTCTTAAGGAAGGATATACTAGCTTTGGAGGGGGTACAGAGACGATTCACTAGGCTGATTCCGGAGATGAGGGGGTTATCTTATGATGATAGATTGAGTAGACTGGGTTTTTACTCGTTGGAGTTCAGAAGGATGAGGGGTGATCTTATAGAAACATTTAAAATAATGAAAGAGATAGACAAGATAGAGGCAGAGAGGTTGTTTCCACTGGTCAGGGAGACTAGAACTAGGGGGCACAGCCTCAAAATATGGGGGAGCCAATTTAAAACCGAGTTGAGAAGGAATTTCTTCTCCCAGAGGGTTGTGAATCTGTGGAATTCTCTGCCCAAGGAAGCAGTTGAGGCTAGCTCATTGAATGTATTCAAATCACAGATAGATAGATTTTTAACCAGTAAGGGAATTAAGGGTTACGGGGAGTGGGCGGGTAAGTGGAGCTGAGTCCACGGCCAGATCAGCCATGATCTTGTTGAATGGCGGAGCAGGCTCGAGGGGCTAGATGGCCTACTCCTGTTCCTAATTCTTATGTTCTTATGTTCACATGGAATAAGAAGTGGCCTTTTGGTCCATCAAGCAGAGGCCCCTGTTTCTCTATTTGCTGAAACAGGATTGAAAGTTACAGTATAGGAGTTTAGAGAGAAGATCAAATACTCCATAGGATGGTCATTGCACTGATGGAATATCAAGAAATCTGGAATGAGAAAAAGGAATGAAGACAATCAAGTGTATTCCTTCAAAAATATAGAGGCTGTTCCATCAATGGCTCTCTCAAAGGAGCTAAATAATCATATGTAAAACTGCAAATACAGAATTTAAATTCCTCCTTGACCTGCAATGTTAAAAACATTCCAAAATATCAATCTAACATTAAAATCTGATCCGATGTATTGGATAAGATTCCCACAGCACATAGAAACTATAGCAATTCACAGAATCTTCAAATCATCCGTCTATACTTATCCTTATAATATTCAATCTCATTCTTAATCAACTATTTATTAATTAATAAATTAATTGCTTTTTGTTGAGAATCTATTCCATATAATCCACTATTCTGTACAAAACTAAAATTTATTCATCTCTGTTCTCACTTAAGACTTGTTGACCCCGACTTTGACAACTTTGTTTTATAACTTTAATTTAGGCTTACTTGTGGACCCGGAGGAACAAGAGTGCTCCTCCTGGCCTCATGAGGAAGCCTTGGGCCACCCTTGCTCCCACCTCCCATGTCCCCCAACTGCGGTGGCCATAAACAACTCCCCCCGATCACTTCCGTACCCCCCCACCTAACTGATTGCCAAGGATGTTCCCCACAGGTGGGATTTGAACTCAAGTCTCTGGATCATTAGCCAAGGGGTCTGGATTACTAGTCCAATAACATAACCATTAAGTCACTGTACCCATTTGTGTGCAAGGTGTGAGATGTGGGTATGAGTCTTGCAGATGTGCTGAGTGTGTGAGGGTGAAGTGAAGCTATGATTGTGAGGTATGAGTCATGATTGCTAGAGGTTGTTGGTAGGTGAGTGATGGGGCTATGGTGCATTGGGCAGTGTGTGAGGCTAGTGGTGCAGTTTGTGGATATAACATTTGTAGATGAATTCACTCACCTTAACCACTCGTGTGAGGTCATTAAACTCCTTGTGACACTGGATCCAGTTCCTGGGGGCAACAAATGTTGCACTGACAGCTTGTGCTGTCCCCTCCCATTGCCTTCTGCTATTCTGCCTGGAAGGCCTCTTGCCCCGTTGTGGGTAGAGGACCTGTCTTCTTCCATGTACCCCCATGACCAAGGCCTCCAGTGCTGCATCAGAGAAGTGCCTTGCCCTTTCTCTTCCCTGTTGAGACTTGGCTACATCTCGAGTGACAATGAGGTGCTTCTGCAACAAAGCAGTTCCCCTTTAAAAGTGCAGAGAGCTTAAGCAAATTGTATTGGTCAGTAGACTGCACCCGATATTGGCCCCCCACCTCTAGAGTGCTGAGCCAACCACCAATAGAACACTTAGCACTGAGTTCAGCACTCCAATCATTATAAAGAGCAGGCAGCACGAATTTTGCGTACTGCCTGTATCACCTTGAACAGGTGCGGGCACATCACGCTTCACACACCCGCACCTGTTTCCGGGCACAATCCAATTAAAGCCGCAGAGTCTCTAATTAAGGATGAAATTACCATGAATTTAGATAAAGAGAAAATAGTTAGAACTAGCTAGCACATATTTCCAAAAGGGACCATCATGTTGAACAAACCTTGGAATCTTGTGACGAGGTAACAGACATAGTAGAAGGGGGAAATGCAGTGGATGCAATTTACATAGGCTTTAGGAAAGTCTTTGATAATACCTGCTAAGAGATCATTAGAGATTAAGGGGTATGGAATTAGCAGGAGAATAGCGAACTGTATTAAAAACTGGTTAGAAGAGATATTTTGAATGTTTGGAAGTGGGTAGTGGCATCCATAGGGCTCAGTTTTGGGGACACATCTGCACATATCAATGACTTCGACATAGGCATAAATGAAGTGGTGTTGAAATATGAAGATGACGGTATAGTTCATTCATTTGAAGACCAAAGCGAACTGCAATGGGCTATTGATATGATAGGGGAATAGACTAAAAAGTGGCAGATGGAATTCAATATGTGAGGTGATACATTTTAGTAAAGAAATATCAGCAGTAGTTATACTCTGAATGGAATTTGGCTCGGTGCTGAGGAAGAAGATGAATTTGGGGGTACGGGTTCACAAGACATTAAGGGGTCAGAGTTCAGTATCGCCCCATTTGGGGGCAGTACCTGAGGCGAGGCGGGACTTCCTATGCCCGTCACGGAAGTCCCGGCATGGAAGTCATGCCCCGGCCACGAAATTGGGGTTACCGCTCCCGAGAGGAAGTGAAGCTCAATGTCGAGTGCTCCAGTTCCTGTCGGGCGCTCCAACTCCTCTCGGGGGCGGGACCAGGGTGGTAAGCATGCAAATTTTCCGGCACTACGCGGCCTCTCCAGGCTGCACCATTGCGGAACGAACCCTGCGAAATAGACCACGAGAGTCAGCCAGGAAAAAAAAATTAGCACCACGCTCCTCCCCTTTACTTTTCGCCCTGCGAGTGGAGTACGGCCTGGTTTGTGAGCCACGAGGCTGACATTGACATCGCCTGTGGCGGCCTCATGGGCCACTGCCCAATTTACACTGCAGGGCAAAAACGGGTTGCTGTGCATGGTGATGACATCATCCTCACCGGCACAGCGGTTTCGGGCACTACCGACGGGAGCGGGGCACTGCTGGTTTTGCGCCTCCACTAGCTCCCGCGCAATTTTGCAGGAAGCCATTGCGCACCCGTCCTGCCAGCGAGAAATTGTTTGCGCCCCATTAGTGCCCCAAATTTCTCTGCCCGCCAAAAGCGGCACCTCAGGCTGATAAGGCCATAAAAAAGGCTAACGGAATTCTAGTGGCTAAAAATCCAGGGACTTTACCCCACCTGTTACTGTCAAAAATGCCGATTACAGGGCCATCGCCACTTTTTTGCCAGCTGCTGGTGGGTCCCGCTGCATCCTCCATTTTCCCAGGCCTGGCAGCACTGCCATTAGGATGCATCACCCTGCAAAGTAAAATGAGGGAGCAGTGACGAGCACACCGACTTAACGTCACCACGGTGAACTTGGTCCTTTGCACTGAGTTCAGCGGCTGGATCCTAAGCTTGCCATATAGCACAGCATGCAAGCAGACTCACAGAGGTGCTGTCAGTACCATCCCAGTGGCTGCAGAATGGCTGGTGGTAGGCTGCTGAGTTTCAGTGAGATACATTGCAAATGGCCTTGCTGGTCAACCATGAGGAGCTGGTGGCTGGGAGTGTGAAATAGAGTGACGGTGTTTCTTCTTTTTCTTGTTTTTCATCTTCGTCAAGTTCCTCCTCTCTCCTCTCCCTCTTCTTGGCCAACAACTGGCTGAGCAGGCTGCATTTCTTGGGATTGTGAAATGAGGAAGGCACAAGGGTGAAGTTGTGGTGAGTGGAGGAAAGCAAGAGATACATGCCAGAAGGAGGATAACGTATGAGGATACCAGCATCTTGTATCATTTCAGCCCTGCCAGTGGCTAAGGGCTCAGCCATGCCCCTGCCAAGAATGGCCTGCAACTTCTCCTCCAAAGAACATAGGAACAGGAGTAGGCCATTTAGCTCCTTGAGCCCGTTCTGCCATTCAATGATCTGCAACCAACTCCACATGTGCCTTTGGCCCATATCCCTTAATACCTTTGGTTAACAAAAATCTAGCAATTTCAGAGATGAGTCTAGGAATGGGAGATGTTCACCCAGGGCCTTGCAAGCAGCACTCCAACTTTGTACAACGATATTCACAGGCAGTTCCTCAATGGGTAGAGGACCTCTCTTGCAGTGTTGACCTTTGCACAAAGCTGGAGTACTGCATGCGAGGCCCTGGGTGCCCCTTCCCTGCCTTGCTGAGCCATATGCGTTAGTGCTGAAGCACTTTTCCCATTTTTTGAGGTTCGGAAGGGAATTCAGCTCTAAGTGCTGAAGACTCCCAGTTGGAACTACTTTTTAATATTTTTTTTAAAAAGCAGCAAGGGCTGAAAACTGCATTTTTTCACTTGATTTAAATTTTTATTAATTCATTGGGCTAGAGTTTCCTCGTTTTTTGCATGCTTAATGCTCACTTAACATCCATTTTACCGCTGAAATGACGCATAACGCCCATATATCACCGATTAAGCCACAAAATGGAAACTGACGGGCATTTTTCGGAAACTTATCGCCGAGCATTACTTTCCCCATGTGCGTAACGCCCACTTTTTTGGGGCGAAATCATCAGAATAGGCGAAATCAACGCCCATTATATCGGCCAGCGTTACTTTCCACACGAGATTCAATAATACCGCCTGCCCATTTTTTTTTGTCGATAAGACCACATTTGGCGAAACTAATGCTGAGGATGTCACCCACCTTCACTTTCACCATCTCGCACACATATCGCCCACAATATCGCTCGCCCAAAAACCTGCCCAGAAAAAGTGGAACTGTTCTGAACTAAAGCCAGTCGTGTGGCTGCCATTTTTTAAATCGCAGGTCGCTTCAATCAAAAGGCTGCTTCAACTTCGGGGGCACTTGGATTGACTCTGCAGTTCTTCTCAGTTGAAGTGACCATCTCAACAGACATATTTTCAGACTCTGGACTATTGGGGGTTTACTCTAGGTGTATTATTGCTTCTGATCAATCGCTATTATACTTTCATTGCAATGGGGCCAGCCATTTCTCTGCCTGCATCGATTAATACGCAGATGCTGCAGAATGCAGATGGCTCAATGTGTGATGCACATCATTATGTCCCCAGTTTAAGACATGCAAGAGGAGGGCCAGACCATACACACCTCGCACGTACAGGGAAAAGAGGTCTTACCTTGACGTGTCCGAGCATACCTGCCTTCGGAGACTGTGCTTCCACAAGGTGGTGATCAATGAAATATGTGAGCTCATCAGGTCACATATGCAGCTTGCCATCAGGATATCAGTGTCGATCGAGGTCAAGGTCCTCTGTCTCACCATGCCACCCATCGCTGCATTAGACAGGTCATGGAGGCCCTGTACGCAAGAAGGATGGACTTTATCAGCTTCCCCATGATCGTGGAGGCTCAGACTGACAGGGCTGGAGCATTCTACCACATTGCTAAGTTCCCCAGGGTGCAGGGAGCTATACAGTGCACTCACATCACCATGCGGCCACTTTCACAGGACCCGGAGCGTTTTCATAACAGAAAAGGATTTCACTCCCTGAAGGTCCAACTAGTTGTCGACCACAGCCAGATCATAATGGCATTGAATGCCAAATGTCCAGGCACCTTCGATGAGACTCACATCCTGCGTGAAAGCACTGTCTCTGACATCTTTAGGAGTCACCCACAAGGACAATGCCGGATGCTTGGTGATAACCGATTTGGCCGAGCCATCTGGCTGATGACCCCCCTGCATGACACCCACACCGAAGCTGAGAAGCAATACAACCAGAGCCACAGAGACACACGCAATGTGGTCCAGAAAACAATAACTGTGCTTAAGCAGCGCTTCAGATGTCTGGACCACACAGGAGGGGAGCTACAATACAACCCAGAGCAAGTAGGTAAATTCGTGGTCATGTGCTCCATGCTGCACAATCTGGCTATCAGGAGGGGCCAAGAATTGCCAGAAAGGACTGATGCTCCACCTCAGGAGAGTGAGGAAGAGGACGATGAGGGGCTGGACGCTAACCTAGGGCCACACAATCAGGCTGGCTATGCAACCATGCCCATGACCCCCTCCAGACTGCAGCAACGGGCCCGTGCTACATAGCTGGAAGACTCTTAAATGAAGAGCTGATATCTGAACAATTTGCTTGAAAGAACGTTGCTGTGAGTGACAATGCTGACAGACTGCTCTGTGTCTGCAGCTCAGACATCAATGGTGCCCATCAGCTTGGTGCCAGTTAAAGTTTATGTTGATTGAAGTTAAGTTTTATTTAACCCTTTTATGTTAAGGAATCACCAGTGTGTAACAGTCCAGCTACTTGAAACAATGCGCAACAAGGATATGTTCAATAACAAAAAAAATTTATGCCAACATTGGTCTGAAATCATAAGTATCACGGGCAAAAACATCCAACCCCCGCCCACACCTGACTTTTTCCACCACTAACATCAATCAAATGTTCAGCATGTCCAGCAACACAGAACACAAAGGCAAAGCAGGAGGGTGGTCCCCTCCCCCCATACATTATAACAAATTACATACACCCAGATGGAGATATAACACAGCCATCACCTGCGGACATGCACCTCACTTTCCTTCACTCCCTCCCCTTCTTCTCCCCACCTCTACCCCTTCCACTCCTCGCTCCACGCGCATGGCTGAGGAGCTCCTCAGGTGGTGCCTCATTGGGGGGATGATGGCAAAGGCGGTGGTTGCACGGGTACGGGAGCAGGGCGTGTCAAGGGGGCAACATTCTCTGATGCAGAAGCAGGATCTTGGTCCTTGCTCTCATCTGTCGTTCGCAGTGGTGGTGCGAAATCTCGGGGTAGAGTGCCGCGCTCTGGGACCACTGGGAGGCCTGTGCCAGTAGTGCTCCTGGATATCTCATCCAGGGCCTCCGCCATCCGCGGAATGTACTCAATCATTGTGGCCAGCTGTCGGGATATGCCCCCCAATGCTACGATGAGCTGGTCACCAATGTCTACAGTCCTCCTGGACAACTATACAATCTCTCCGCTCTCATGTGGCGCTCGTGGACCAGACCTGTCGTGGCCTCCACGGAGTCGGTGCCATCCTGGGGATAAATGGGGTGCCCTGTGGCAAGGTGCTTGGGGTCAGTATCTGCAGAGTGGAGGCGGGAATGACTAGAGGACCACTAGATGGCCTTGGGGTGGAATGGCTTCTGGAGCGTGGCAATGCAGGTTCCTCGAAGTTTGCACCCTCATTCATAGAGAACAGACCCAACAGATTGATGGGCGAGAATGGGAGCTCCTCAGTACTAGATGTAGGATCGTCTGGAGAGTCAGGGCCCACGCTCCCACCTTCAGGCCTCTGTGGTCTTGCCTGGGGCCGCGCTGCTGATTGAACTGCAAAACAGAAATGAGGTTATTAGAGGAGAAGGGGGTGCTAGTGTCACCAGGTGAGTCATGTGCTACGCACAGCATATGCACGACAAAAGCATCACTGCTATCAAAATCATCACAGACATCACATTTCATGACCATCAACACATTTGCATTGCAATGATTTTCATTAGGCCAGCATTATTTCTACGACAATTTTAGAAATCATCTATCATATATGATTGTTCGGATATGAGTGGGTGTGGCATCTATTGACTTTACTTCACGCAATGGTGTAAGCTTTACTCACATGGCATCACTTCAGGGTCTGCAGATGCTTCCGTGGCTGTTCGGGTGTGCTTCCCCACGAGTGCGAGCACCCGCTCCTCCATCTCAGTGACGCCGCTGGGGACTGGTGGACCCTCACCCGTTCGCCTCTGCATGGACTTCATCGTTGATAGCTTCTTCTGTAAAAGGTGACAGGACAACATGGCATGAGATCATTGTGTGGTGCTGTCACAGAGACTGATACAACACATAACCGACAGATCTAATCATGATTATTATATAATTATCATTCTTTACCTAAAGACGTACACCGTGACCGCAGGCTTTTAGTAAAACATTCCCGGTAAAAGTGAAAGACCTCACATCTGCTGATAGTCACTCATGACTGTTACAAATCAAATTATATAAATACATAAGTACATGTAAATCAATGTAATACTTACTTTTGCGGATCCCACAAGGTCGTTCCATTATTTGCGGCATTGGTTGCCCTCACGCACCTCGTTGGTCGCCGACGAGACCACCTCTGCTATCTCGGTCCATATCTTCTGGTAGACTTTGGGCGTGGGCTTCCCACCCCCTCCGTGTGTCAAATCACCCCAGCGTAACTCGACCTCCTGCAAGAAGGAAGCATTTGCCTCGTCCGAGAACCTCCTCGCTCTTTTGCGCCCTCCAATGTGCTCCTCTCCCACCTCACTGCTCTCTCCAGCATCAGTCTCCACAGCGTGCTGTGATGCCTCCTCCTCTCCCTCCATTAAAGGCCAAATTCAGACAAATGAGTGTCTGGGAACAGCTAATTTTTGTTTCCCTATTTGCTCTAAAGCTCTAAACTCTCTCTCCTTCCTCCCAACGCAGCCACACCACAGCCACACACGCCTTCAGTCCCTCTCAGCTCCCTTTCTCTCTGTCTCCTCTTCTGCGCATGTCATGATGGCCCTTGGCATCCTGAATCGCGGGAATCGAGCGTTGTCATGCCACATAAAAGGTACTGCAAAAGATAAAAATTCACGGGGTTCGGGGTAATATATTAGCATGGATAGAGGATTGGCTAACCAACAGAAAACAGAGAGTAGGAATAAATGGTTCATTCTCGGGTTGGCAATCAGTAACCAGTGGGGTGCCGCAGGGATCAATGCTGGGACCCCAACTATTTACAATCTATATTAACGACTTGGAAGAAGGAACCGAGTGTAACGTAGCCAAGTTTGCCGATGATACAATGATGAGAGGAAAAGCATGTGTGAGGAGAACACAAAAAATCTGCAAAAGGACATAGACAGGCAAAGTGAGTGGGCAAAAATTTGGCAGATGGAGTATAATGTTGGAAAGTGTGAAGTCATGCACTTGAAAAAATCAAAGAGCAAGTTATTATTTAAATGGAGAAAGATTGCAAAGTATTGCAGTACAGTGGCTCGCGGGTACTTGTGCATGAAACACAAAAGATTAGTATGCAGGTACAGCAAGTGATCAGGAAGGCCAATAGAATCTTGGCCTTTATTGCAAAGGGGATGGAGTATAAAAGCAGGGAAGTCTTCAGTTGTATAGGGTATTGGTGAGGCCACTCCTGGAATATTGCATGCAGTTTTGATTTCAATATTTACGAAAGGAGATACTTGCTTTGGAGGCAGTTCAGAGAAGGTTCACTAGGTTGATTCCAGAGATGAGGGGATTGACTTATGAGGAAATGTTGAGTCGGTTGGGCCTCTACTCATTGGAATTCAGAAGAATGAGAGGTGATCTTATCGAAACGTATACCATTATGAGGGAGCTTGACAAGGTGGATGCAGAGAGGATGTTTCCACTGATAGGGGAGACTAGAACTAGAGGACATGATTTTAGAATAAGGGGCCGTCCATTTAAAACTGAGATGAGGAAACATTTATTTTCTCAGAGGTTTGTGGATCTGTGGAATTCACTGCCTCAGAGAGCTGTGGAAGCTGGGACCTTGAATAAATTTAAGACAGAAATAGACAGTTTCTTAAATGATAAGGGAATAAGGGGTTATGGAGAGCAGGCAGGGAAGTGGACCTGAGTCCATGATCGGATCAGTCATGATCGTATTAAATGGCGGAGCAGACTCGAGGGGCCGTATGGCCTAATTCTGCTCCTATTTCTTATGTTATGTTCTTATGTTGCTAAGGACGACAATATTTTACGGCAGAAGGTCAGTGAGATTTAACGCTACCACCCATTTCATATCGCTCGCGGTAACGCCCAATTTCAAAAATGAAGACTAGGTGCTTTGAGAATGGGCGAGAAGCCAGTGATCTGAATACCCATTTTTACCACCCTCACTGGAAATAATGCCCATTTTTGGGCGATATGCACAAAATTGTAAAATCTAGCCCATGGTCCTTTTAATTTCCCACAATTCTTTGTGAACTTCATAGCTTTACTTCCAGAGGTTATTGGAAGCTGGAATGTCACTTCAGGACGGAAACTTCCATTTCTATGATTGCATTAATGCCATCAGGAGGGCATTACACAGTAAGTTAGCGTTGGGCTGAAAATCCTTAGCCCCTGGTATGCTCCGTCCATTTTCAGGTGTCATTAACCCAAATTGCCAGCAACAAATTTTCCCCTATGTTTTATCACAAGATGTATAGAATATAAAAGAAAAGAGGTAATGGTGAGCCATTAAACCTTAATAAAACCCCAGTTAGAGTACTGTGTGCAATATTGAGCTCCACATTATAGGAAGGGTATTGATGCTTTAGGGAGGGTGCACTTCAAATTCATCAGAGTGCTGCCTGGTATGAAGAAATACAAAACAAAGAAAGAGTAGAAAAATGAAGGCATTTTTCATTAGAAAAATGCAGATTATGGGATGATATGATAAGTGCAATTAAAATTATGATAGGATGGTATATGGTAGATAGAAGCAAACTTTCCAGTTGTGAGTGGTCTGGAATGAGGGACCATATATGCAAGATTAAATGTAAGAAGTTATGAACATAGAGCAAGGGAAGCTTCTTTAGGCAGAGAGTTGTGAGGCTGTGGAATAGGCTTTCAAGGTTACTGGTTGAGACATAAACTTTGTCAACATTCAATTGGTTTCACTAGTGTTCTGCTTACACAATTGTTGTAGCTTTTAGGTTTTTTTATATAGATGTTAAAATGTAGTAAACTAAGGGAGGGAGCGAGAGCAGTCAGCGAGTGAGGTGCTTGAGAGAAACAGGGACAAAGAAAGAGAGATGTGAAAGACAGAGACCTAGAGATTCGGGGGTTTAGCGCCGGTCATAACTGTCGTATATGAATAAAGAGTCTGACTGGATACTGTGAGTTCAAAGTAAAGTGTGACCTTAGTCTTTTATTGCAGGTCTCCAGAGTGCTTCTCCAGCCTGTGAGGCCTCCTTAAGTACCCAAGGGATTGTGGGATCACTTGGGACTCCAGGGGATGAGCCCTCTGGTGGCTGTACAAGGTAAATACAAGTTTACAAACATAACAACACTCCTCCCCAAAGTCAACTGTGTAATTATTTACAAGATGAGTCAATCTGGGGCCTTTCTTTCCCTGGTTGATCGTCTCGGTGCAAATGCTGGTTTTGGTGAATCGTTTGTTGGGCCGGCCCTCGCTGGGCTGCTGTGCAGCTAGCCTTGCTGGGCTGCCTGGTGTGGTGAGTCCTACTGGGCTGCTGCGGGGTGATGGGTTCTGCTTCGTGGCCAACCGAGGTGTCGGTTGCCAGTGGTGTGTATGTTGGGGGTGTCAAAGAAGGTAGGGTCCAAAGTGGGTTGCTCAGGATAGTCTGTGAATCTGAGTTTGATTTGGTCCAAGTGTTTCCGGTGAATGAGTCCATTTGAAAGTTTGACCCGAAACACCCTGCTCCCCTCTTTGGCCACAATAGTGCCGGGAAGCCACTTGGGACCTTGTCCATAATTCAATGCAAATACAGGATCATTGATTTCAATTTCACATGACACATTAGCGCTATCATGATATGTACTTTGTTGAAGCCACCTGCTCTCTACCTGTTCATGTAGATCAGGGTGAACTAATGAGAGCCTTGTCTTAAGTGCCTTTTTAATGAGCAGTTCAGCAGGTGGAATCCCAGTGAGCGAGTGAGGTGTCGTGCGGTAGCTAAGCAGAATTTGGATAGGCGAGTCTGCATTGAGCTTTCAGTTATCCTTTTCAAGCCCTGCTTGATAGTTTGCACTGCTCTCTCTGCCTGACCATTGGATGCTGGTTTGAATGGGGCAGATGTAACATATTTGATCCCGTTGCGGGTCATGAACTCTTTAAACTCGGCACTGGTAAAACGTGGCCCGTTGTCACTCACAAGGACATCAGGTAGGCCATGCGTGGCAAACATGGCCCGCAGGTTTTCCGTGGTGGCAGCAGACGTGCTTGCCGATATTATCTCACATTCAATCCACTTGGCGTACGCATCTCCAACCACAAGGAAATTTTACCCAAAAACGGCCTGCATAGTCGACATGGACCCTGGACCACGGTTTGGAGGGCCAAGATCATAAAATTAGTGGCGCATCCCTGTGTGTATTGCTTAACTGTGAGCATGTGTTACATCTGTGCACGCAGGACTCTAAGTCCACATCGATACCGGGCCACCACACGTAGAATTTGCCTATCGCTTTCATCATTACGATGCCTGGGTGGGTGCTGTGGAGGTCACTGATGAAAGTATCTCTATCCTCCTTGGGGACCACTATCCAATTGCCCCACAGAAGGCAATCTGCCTGTATAGACAATTCATCTTTGTGCCGCTGGTACGGCTTTATTTTTTCCTGCATTTCCACTGGGACACTGGACCAGCTCCTGTGAAGCACACAATTTTTTACTGGGGACAGTAAGGGGTCCTGGCTCATCCAGGTTCTAATCTGTTGGGCTGTGACGGGTGATTGCTCACTCTCAAATGCTTCCATAACCATGACTAGATCTGCGGGCTGCGCCATTTCCACCCCTGTGGTGGGCAATGGCAGTCTACTGAGCGCATCGGCATAGTTTTCTGTGCCTGGCCTGTGGCGGATGGCATAGTTGTATGCAGACAACGTGAGCGCCCATCTCTGGATGTGGGCCGATGCATTTGTATTTTATCCCCTTGCTCTCGGAAAACAGGGATATTAGTGGCTTATGGTCCGTTTCCAATTCAAATTTTAGTCCAAACAGATATTGATGCATTTTCTTTACCCCATAGACACACGCTAACACTTCTTTTTCAATCATGCTGTAGGCTCTCTCAGCCTTAAACAGACTTCTGGATGCATAAGCAACCGGTTGCAATTTCCCAGATTCATTAGCTTGTTACAATACACACCCGACACCGTATGACGACGCATCACATGCTAGTACCAAACGCTGACATGGATCATACAACATAAGCAATTTGTTGGAGCATAACAATTTTCTAGCTTTTACAAAGGCATTTTCTTGGCTTTTGCCCCATACCTAGTCGTCTCTAGTAAGGTGTGCAGTGGATCTAACAGTCTGCTGAGACCCGGTAAGAAGTTACCAAAGTAGTTCAGGAGTCCTAGAAACGACCTCAGCTCCATCACGTTCTGTGGCCTCGGTATGTTCTCGATTGCCTCTGTCTTTGAATCGATGGGCCTGATGCCATCCACCGCAATTCTTCTCCCCAGGAACTCCACTTCAAGTGCCAGGAAAACGCACTCCGAGTGTTTTAACCTGAGCCCCACGTGGTTGTGTCGACTAAGAACCTCCTCCATGTTTTGCAGATGCTCGACTGTGTCCCGACCTGTAACCAAGATGTCATCCTGGAAGACCACCGTGCACGGGACCAACTTCAGTAAGCTTTCCATGTTTCTCTGGAATATCGCCGCAGCTGATTGAATTCCAAACGGGCATCTGTTATAAATGAAGAGACCTTTGTATGTGTTGATGCAGGTGAGGCCCTTCGATAATTCATCCAGCTCCTGCGTCATGAAGACCGAGGTCAAGTCTAGATTCGTGAATGTAGCGAAAAGGTCGTCAGCCTTTGGTAGTGGCTATTGATCCTGCAGGAAGAAACGATTGATAGTTACTTTGTATTCACCATAGATTCTGACGGTGCCGTCTCCCTTGAGCACTGGAACAATCGTACTGGCCCACTCGTTGAATTCGATCGGCGAAATGATGCCCTCTCGTTGCAGCCGGTCCAGCTCGATCTCTACCCTTTCTCTCATTATGTACGGTACTGCTCTCGCCTTGTGATGCATGAGTCGCGCCCCCGGAATTAGGTGGATCTGCACTTTTGCTCCTTGGAACTTCCCGATGCCTGGTTCGAACAGCGAAGGGAACCTGTTTAAGACCTGGGCACACGAAGTGTCGTCAGCGGACGAGGGTGCTCGGACGTCGTCCCCGTTCCAGCGTATCTTTCCCAGCCAGCTCCTGCCGAGCAGCGTGGAACCATCGCCCGGTACCACCCAGAGTGGTAGCTTGTGCACTGCTCCATCGTAGGAGAACTTTACAGTAGCACTGCCAATTACGGGAATCAGTTCCTTTGTGTAAGTTCTCAGTTTTGTGCGAATGGGAGTCAAGACTGGCCTTGAGGCCTTGCTGCACCACAATTTTTTGAAAGTCTTTTTGTTCATAATGGACTGGCTCGTGCCCGTGTCCAGCTTCATTGACACTCGGAGTCCATTTAATTCAACATTCAGCATTATCGGGGGACACTTTGTGATAAATGTGTGCACCCCATATACCTCTGCTTCCTCGGTCTGAGGCTCTGGTTCGTCATGATCCACCGTGGATCTTTCCTCCTCTGCAACATGGTGGTTTGCAGGATTAACAGGGTTTGCAGCTCACCTGCACATACATTGGAGGTGTCTCATTGTTCCACAGCCCTTTCAAACGTAACCTTTGAAGCGGCATGAATGGAAATGATGATCACCCCCGCAGTGCCAACAAGGTGTTAATGGCCTTGCATTCATCATCCTTGACGGTGGACTCTGAGACATCTGCAGACGTGCAGCTGCAGGCAAGTGGGGCCTGCCCTGTATGTTGCGATTTGAAAACAACATCACTTTTGTGGTGTCCCAGCACCTTGCTACAAAATCACACGAGGCATGTACTGCAGACACAGTCACTACGTAACGTTAACCTTTATTTCCAGGACCAAGAAGTGCTGACCCTGCGTGGGACCTCCCTTTAAATACCTGAATGCCCAGGTGAGGAGTGTCTCCCACCAGTTCACCCCCTGTGCTCAAGGTGTGCATTTCTAGGATATATGTACAGTATGCAGTGGTTACATGAAGCTTACAGTTACATGAAGGTTACAGTTGTGTGATGGTTACATACATGACATCACCTTCCCCCTCACGTCTTTTTGTGTGAAAGGTCAAGTCTTTCAGGTGATCGACGCTCTCTCGTGGAGCGCCGCAGTTGGGGCTCTGGCGGCTGAGCCTTGGCATGTGTCTCTGTCACCTGAGGTGATTCCGGCCTGTCCGGGCTGGCCGCAGGGACTGTGCATGCTGGTGATTGTCCTTGTTGCTCGTCTACTGGCAGTGATGTGGGTGACATCTCATGCTCTTCCTTAGGTTCCTCAGTGTCGATGCTGAACCTTTTCTTTACTTGCTCCAAATGTTTGTGGCATATCTGCCCATTGTTGAGTCTGACCTCTATGACCCTATTCTCCTCTTTGCCAATTACAGTGCCCTCAAGCCACTTTGGTCGCAAAGCACGGTTAAGAACAAATACCGGGTCATCCATTTCTATACACCTCTCCCTTGAGTTTCGATCATGGCACTCGGTTTGGGACTGGCGCTTGCCCTCAACAATGTCTGCCAGGGCTGGATGAATGAGGGACAGCCGCGTTTTAAGCGTGCGTTTCATGAGGAGTTCCGCTGGTGGGACTCCCGTGAGCGAGTGCGGGCGGGACCTATAGGCCAGCAGGAGGCGCGATAGGCGGTACTGAAGGGAGGGTCTTTGGATACTGAGCATGCCTTGTTTTATGACTTGGACCGCTTGTTCCACCTGGCCATTGGAAGCCGGCTTGAACGGCGCTGTCCGGACGTGTTTGATACCATTACCCGACATAAACTCCTGGAATTCATGGCTGGTGAAGCACGGGCTATTGTCGCTGGCTAGAATGTCCAGCAAGCCGTGGGTCACGAAAACCGTACGCAGACTCTCCACGGATGTCGTGCACGAGTTTAATATGATGCACTCGATCCATTTCGAGTATGCATCGACAACAATCCCATGGGCCCGCGTAGTCTACGTGAATACGTGACCATGGCCTGGTGGGCCAAGGCCATGGGCTGAGTGGGGCCTCCCTGGGGGCATTGCCCAGCTGGGCGCACGTCATGCACCTGCGAACCCAGTGTTCCAGGTCTGAGTCAATTCCCGGCCACCATACATGTGACCGGGCAATGGCCTTCATTAGCACGATGCCAGGATTCTCGCTGTGGAGTTCCCTGATGAATGCTTCCCTTCCTTTCTGGGGCATGACTACCCAGCTGCCCCATAGCAGGCAGTTGGCTTGGATGGAGAGCTCATCCATCCGTCTGTGAAACGGTCTGACCTCCTCGGGGCACGCCCCGTGTGCGGGCGCCCAATCCCTAGTCAGGATACATTTCTTTATCATGGACAGATGGGGGTCTCTGTTGGTCCAGATTTTGATCTGGCGGGCTGTGATAGGGGAGCCTACGGTGTCAAAAGCCTCAACGGCCATGACCATCTCCGTGCTTTGCTCCAACGCCCCCTCCGTGGTGGCCAGTGGGAGCCTGCTGAGCGCGTCAGCGCAATTTTCGGTGCCTGGCCGGTGCCGTATGGTGTAGTCATACGCAGCCAACATGAGAGCCCATCGCTGTATGTGAGCTGATGCATTGGCATTGACAGCTTTGCTGTTTGACAACAGGGATGTTAACGGCTTGTGGTCCGTTTCTAACTCGAACCATCTACCGAAAAGATACTGGTGCATCTTTTTCACCCCGTAAACACAAGCGAGTGCTTCCTTTTCGACCATGCCGTATCCACGCTCTGCAAGGGAGAGCGACCTGGAGGCATAAGCCACTGGTTGGAGTCGGCCTTCATCATTACCCTGCTAAGCACGCACCCAACCCCGTAGGATGATGCATCACACGTTAAAACCATTTTTTTACAGGGGTCATACAAGGTTTGTTGGAACAAAGCAGGTTCCTCGCCCTATTGAAAGCCCGTTCTTGACAGTCCCCCCAAAACCATTCACAACCTTTACACAGGAGCGCGTGTAACGGCTCCAACAATGTGCTTAAGTTCGGCAGAAAGTTCCCGAAATAGTTCAAAAGTCCTAGGAATGATCGCAACTCCGACGTGTTGCCAGGCCTGGGCACACGACGGATCACCTCCGTTTTAGATTCAGTGGGCCGGATCCCGTCTGCAGCAACCCTCCTACCCAAAAACTCGACCTCTGGGGCCAAAAAGACACACTTGGCCTTTTTCAGCTGCAAGCTTACCTGGTCCAGTCAGCGTAGGACCTCCTCCAGGTTGTGGAGGCGTTTCTCGGTGTCTCAACCCGTTATAAGGATGTCATCTTGGAATACGATTGTTCCAGGAATGGATTTGAGCAAGCTTTCCATGTTCCTCTGAAAGATAGCTGCCGCCGAACGAATGCCAAACGGACACCTGTTGTAGATAAATAATCCCTTGTGCGTTGTGATGGTGGTCAGAAGCTTGGATTCTTCAGCCAGTTCCTGAGTCATGTAGGCCGAGGTGAAATCCAACTTAGTGAACAGCTTGCCACCTGCCAGCATGGCAAAAAGGTCCTCCGCTCTCGGAAGCGGGTATTGGTCCTGCAGGGACACTCGGTTGATGGTGGCCTTATAGTCGCCACAAATCCTGACTGAGCCATCCGCTTTAAGGACAGGAACGATGGGGCCTGCCCAGTCACTGAATTGCATGGGCGAAATTATGCCCTCTCTGAGCAGCCTGTCCAATTCACTTTCAATTTTCTCACGTATCACATACGGCACCACTCTGGCTTTGTGGTGCACTGGTATGGCGTCCGGGGTGATGCGTATCACTACTTTGGTGCCCTTGAAAGTTCCGACACCGGGTTGAAACAGTGACCCGAACTTTTGTAGGACCTGTGAGCATGAACTTTGCTCCACAGATGAAATGGCGTGCACATCCCCCCATTTCCAGTTCATCTCGGCTAGCCAGCTCCTCCCCAAAAGCGCAGGGCCATTTCCCGGGACAATCCAGAGTGGCAGCCGGTTCTGTGATGCATTATGTGTTACCACCAAATTTGCACTGCCTAGCACTAGGATGATCTCTTTGGTGTACATCCGTATCTGCGTGTCAATGCGTTCCACTTTGAGTCTGCTGGCTCTGTGTGGCCACAGTTTCTCAAATTGTTGGGCGCTCATTAGTGACTGGCTGGCTCCTGTGTCCAGCTCCATGTGCACTGGGATGTCATTCAATAAAACTTTCATCATCATGGGTGGCGTTTTGGTATATGAGCTGTGGACGTCAGCCACATGAACCCGCTGAACCTCAGCATCCATGGTTTTGCCCCAAGCATCATCCTGCATTGCAGACCCCTCGTCTGGTTCCTCTGTCTCATAGATTAGCCTCGCTACAGCCTTTCTGCACATTCTGGCCAAATGTCCACTGACGTTACAATTCCTACAGGTATATTGCTGGAACCTGCAGCTTTTCGCAGTATGTCTACCCCTGTACCTCCACGAAATCGTCCCAGTCCTCACCCACGCAGTAACGTTCCTCTGTGCCACCGGTTGTCATCCTCGTGGTTCGGTGATTCCCATTTCTCGTCGCCAAATGTGGCGTCCCTGCACCTTGCTACAAAATCACATGAGGCATGTACTGCAGACACAGTCACTACATAACCTTAACCTTTATTCCCAGTACCAAGAAGTGATGACCCTGCGTGGGACCTCCCTTTAAATACCTGAATGCCCACGTGAGGAGTGTCTCCCACAAGTTCACCCCCTGTGGTCAAGGTGTGCCTTTCTAGGATATATGTACAGTGTGCAGTGGTTACATGAAGGTTACAATTGTGTGATGGTTACATACATGACAACTTTGTTCTCAGTACTTGTAGCAGCGCTCGTGTGCTGAGAGATTTGCTTAGTATTGTCACTGTTGGCAATGAACGCCTGGGCTATCGCTGTGGACTTACTCAAGGTTGGGGTCTCTACAGTCAAAAGTTTGCCATGTATCACTTCATGGCCAATACCAAGTACGAAAAAGTCTCTGAGCATGTGCTCCAAATGTCCTTCAAATTCGCAATGTCCTGCAAGGCGTCTTAGCTCGGCGATATAACTTGCCACTTCCTGGCCTTCAGACCTTTTGTACGTGTAGAACCGGTACCTCGCCATCAGAACGCTTTCCTTCGGGTTCAGATGCTCCCGGACCAGTATGCACAAATCATCATACGATTTCTCTGTGGGTTTTGCTGGAGTAAGCAGATTTTTCATGCGGCCGTACGTTGGTACCCTGCAGACGGTGAGGAGAGTCGCCCTTCGTTTGGCAGTGTTCGTTTCTCCTTCCAGCTAGGATTGGTCGAGTCGCTCCACAAAGATTTCCCAATCATCTCCCTCTGAGAATTTCTCCAGGATGCTCACTGTTCATTGCATCGTTGGGTTCGTCATCTGAATCTCGTCGTCAGTTGTCGCATATGAATAAAGAGCCTGACTGGATACTGTGAGCTCAAAGTAAAGTGTGACCTTAGTCTTTTATTACAGGTCTCCAGAGTGCCTCTCCAACCTGTGAAGCCTTCTTAAATACCTGTGCTCCCAAGGGATTGTGGGATCCCTTGGGACTCCAGGGGATGGAGCCCTCTGGTGGCTGTACAAGGTAAATACAAGTTTACTTACATAACAGTGACCACCCAATTCGTGAAAAAAATGATGGCATCTAAACTTCTGCCCACTGCTGGTGGATTCCGTGGTGGCCACCTTTTTCAGCAAGGCAGCAGCGCTGCCAATGTCTGCGTCCGCTATCATTATGCAGATCATGTTGTCAGTGGGTATACACTTGATACCTCATCTGCAATTTTCAAGTTCGCTGCTCCACTTACCGCCTGTCTTAATTGTGACCAGCTGAGCAAGCATTGGCAAGCAGGAAGGAGGCTCCAGCAGTGTTACTTAAAGGGATCATCAGCAACAACTTGCAGCTGACATGATTCTTAAGTTTGACTGGCTCTGTGGTACTTCCTGCAACTCTAGCAGCTTTATAATTTTCTTTCACGGACCTAAGGTAACAGGGAGTGTTAGGACAGGTGGCGAGGGCTTTCTTTTTTATTTAAAGGCTTCTTCTCAAACACTTGCTCACAGTCACGGGGGCTCTACTGGCAATACCCCTCACACTCGAGTATCGTCGGCAAAAGGAGCGGAGGCAGCGAAGAAGAGGAGAAGATGCACGCAGAATCAGGAGGAGGAGGGCCATCAACATGGGCCTTTCCCACCTAGGGAGCACTTCTCTTACATTCACTAAAGTCATTAGCAGTGTATTAGGAGACTCCGCTTCAGCAAGGAGTGGTCATGGAACTCTGTCACCTCCTGCCTCCCCATATTCTCACCACCACACCTCCAATCCCAACCTTGGGATGAGGCTCCTGCACTCCCTCCTAGCTACAGATGTACCCAAATATCTCCACTGTCTTCCTGTAACTACTCAATCCGCAGCCCAAGCATGGTTTTCCTGTGCCCTACATAGACAAAGTCGTAGGTTAAGTTTCAAGCAACAGTCTGTCTGCTCCCTCTTAATACTCTCCCATTCTTCCCAGGCAAGGCTTCACCTTCCACATTCTCCCAGCCACTGCCTTCAGCCCCACTATATGCATTAGCTGTAAGTGTTAGCACCTCCCAAAGAGAACGTTGCTGGTCGGGCTGTGGATCCCCATCCTCATCATCATCATCATCATAGGCAATCCCTCGGAATCGAAAAAGACTTGCTTCCACTCTTAAAATGAGTCCTTAGGTGGCTGAACAGTTCAATATAAGAACCAAAGTCTCCGTCACAGGTGGGACAGATAGTCATTGAGGGAAAGGGTGGGTGGGACAAGTTTGCCGCACGCTCTTTCCACTGCCTGCGCTTGATTTCTGCATGCTCTCGGCGATGAGACTCGAGATGCTCGGCGCCCTCCCGGATGCACTTCCTCCACGCGGTCTTTGGCCAGGGACTCCCAGGTGTCAGTGGGAATGTTGCACTTTATCAGGGAGGCTTTGAGGGTATTCTTGTAACATTTTCTCTGCCCACCTTTGGCTTGTTTGTCGTGAAGGAGTAGAACGCTTGCGTTGGGAGTCTTGTGTCTGGCATGCGGACAATGTGGCCTGCCCAGCGGAGCTGATCAAGTGTGGTCAGTGCTTCAATGCTGGGGATGTTGGCCTGGTCGAGGACGCTAATGTTGGTGCGTTTGTCCTCCCAAGGGATCTGTAGGATCTTGTGGAGACATCGTTGGTGGTATTTCTCCAGCGACTTGAGGTGTCTAATGTGCATGGTCCATGTTTCTGAGCCAGACAGGAGGGCAGGTATTACTAGAGTCCTGTAGACCATGAGCTTGGTGGCAGTTTTAAGGGCCTGGTCTTCAAACACTCTTTTCCTCAGGTGGCCGAAGGCTGCTCTGGCGCACTGGAGGCGGTGTTGAATGTCATCGTCAATGTCTGCTCTTGTTGATAAGAGGCTCCCAGGGTATGGGAAATGGTCCACGTTGTCCGGGGCCGCACCATGGATCTTGATGACTGGGGGCAGTGCTGTGCGGCAAAGACAGGCTGGTGGAAGACCTTTGTCTTATGAATGTTTAGCATAAGGCCTATGCTTTCGTACGCCTCAGTAAATACATTGACTATGTCCTGGAGTTCAGCCTCTGTATGTGCGCAGATGCAGGCATCATCCGCATGCTGGAGCTCGACGACAGAGGTTGGGATGGTCTTGGACCTGGCCTGGAGATGACAATGGTTGAACAGGTTCCCATTGGTTCTGTAGTTTAGTTGTTGACTGTGGGGTGGAGCATGGCAGCAAGGAAGATTGAGAAGAGGGTTGGGGCGATGACACAGCCATGTTTGACCCTGGTCCGGATGTGGATTGGGTCTGTAATGGATCCGTTGATAAGGATCACGGCCTGCATATCATGCATTCGCGCCAACAGTGCCTCTCCGCCATACTTCAATGCCTCAGCAGGGATTCCATCATCTCCCATAGCCTCGTTGTTCTTAAGCTGTCTTATGGCTTTTTCTACCTCATGCAGTGTTGGGGTTTTACTGTGGTGGCGGGTAGCGTGCTGCAGGATGGAGTCAAGGACACTCGAGTCAAAGGCAGAGTCTCGATTGAGGAGATCTTCGAAATGCTCCTTCCAGCGGGCCCTGACTGCCTTAGTATCCTTGATGAATGTTTCCCCATTCTTGGCGAGCAGTGTGGTGGGGCCTTGGGTGTTTGGACCGTAGGTGGCCATGACTGCGATGAAGAATCCTCGCACATCATGGCTGTCGGCCAGCTGCTGTACCTCCTGTGCTTTCTCCATCCACCACCTGTTCTTTAGGTCCCGGATTTTATGTTGGACTTCAGCCTTGAGCCATCTGTAGTGCTGCTTTGCTGCTCACGAGTTGGGTTGTTTTTTAAGGCTCAGAAATGCCCTGCGCTTGCGATCTATAAGCCCTTGGATCTGCTGATCATTCTTATCAAACCAGTCCTGGTGTTTCCTGGTTGAATGACCGAGCGTCTCTTTGCAGGCACTGGTTATGGAGGCCTGGAGGACAGACCAAGCGCTATGGGCATTTTGCATCTCGGGGTCATCAAGGCACGCCGGGTTAGCTGTGAGGTGCTGGTTGTATAGGGCTCTCTTAGCTGGGTCTTGAAGTGCCCTGGCATTGACTTTTTTGCGGCACTGCTTCTGCTGTCCCCTCTGCTTTGGGGCTATGTTGATGTCAATGATGGATCGGATTAGGCGGTGGTCCCTCCAACAGTCGTCAGCTCCTGTCATGGTGCGAGTGATGCGCACATCCTTGCGATCCCTGGCTCAGACGATAACATCGTCAAGCAGGTGCCAGTGTTTGGAGCGAGGGTGTTGCCACGATGCCTTGTATTTGTCCCTCTGACGGAACAAGGTGTTGGTGATGACAAATTCATGTTCTAGACATTTTGTCAAGAGTAAGGTACCGTTGGAGTTGGCTTTCCCTACCCCCTCTCTGTCAATCACGCCTCCCCAGATGGCTGTGTCCTCACCAACCCTGGCATGGAAGTCAAGAAGGAGGATCAGTTTGTCGTCCGCGGGGACGCGGGACAGGGATTTTTCGAGGTTGAAGTAAAAACCCTCTTTGGTCTCATCTGTTGCATCGAGTGTTGGGGTGTAGACACTGATGATTGTGGCGCATTGTTTCCGAGATATGGTCATGAGTCATGAGGCGTTCGTTAACCCCCCCAGGGGGAGTCTTTGAGGGGGTCGATGAGCTCGTTTTTGATGGTGAAGCCGACTCCATGGAGGCGGCGTTCATCCTCTGGTTTCCCTTTCCAGAAGAAGGTGTAACCTCCACCTTGTTCCTTGAGCTGGTCTTCCCCTGCCCACCGGGTCTCGCTTGGGGCGGCGATGTCGATATCAAAGTGTCTAAGTTCCCTGGCAACTATGGCGGTGCGGCATTCCGGCCTGTCGCTGTTGGAGTTATCCATGAGGGTCCTGACATTCCAGGTCCTGAACCTCATGTTAGAGGAGTGGAAGATGCCTGTGCGTGAGTTCTTTTAACATGGGGTGGTCGTTGCACACTGGCTACCACACGGGCTTAGCTGAGCAAAGTCTTGATCCAGTGGCAAGGGGATCCAAGATGACTGGAGACCAGGCACTGCTATATGGGCCTAGTTGCCTAGTGCGAGATGTTGGCCGCAGGCTCGGCGCTGATTAGTGCCCTTGATGGTAGGTAGTCCAAGGCTTGGTTGGGGGCAGGCATTGGGAGTGTCAGTGGCCCACTGAGGTTCAGAGTGGAAGGTCAGGGGGTCACAGCCATGGTATTCACCACATGCTGGAGGAGGAGAAGTGGCCAGGTCACCAGTGGGAAAGGAAAGGTCCAGTTGTCGCTGAAGGAAGGGGGGCCGCCAACCGCCGTCATAGGAGAAGAGACCCGTTTGCCGTTGAGGAGGAGGTCACCTGTGGAGAAGGAAAGGTCCAACTGTCATCGAGGAGACCCAGATGCCGTCGTGCAGGAGAGGCCCATCTGCCGCCGCTGGGGGAGGGAGGGGAAGGGGGTCCGATTGCCATTGGAGGGGTGAAGGCCTGGTCGGAGGCTCACCTGGCTCACCGGGTGTCATCGGGGATCAAGGATCGGGTGAGGTAGGTGAGTCGACGCCGAGGAGGAGGCTGCCGAAGGAGGGGAAGAGGTCCATGTCGCCGCTGCAGGAGGCCCGGTCGTCGTCGCCGATGGGTGGTGTGGTGGGAAGCCTGAGGTAGGCCCGAACTTGTGGGATTCGCAGAGTTGGGTTGAAAATAAGGGTTTAAGTGTTTAAGACCCCCTATTATAGAAACATAGAAACATAGAAAATAGGTGCAGGAGCAGGCCATTCAGCCCTTCTAGCCTGCACCGCCATTCAATGAGTTCATGGCTGAACATGAAACTTCAGTACCCCCTTCCTACTTTCTCGCCATAACCCTTGATCCCCCGAGTAGTAAGGACTTCATCTAACTCCCTTTTGAATATATTTAGTGAATTGGCCTCAACTACTTTCTGTGGTAGAGAATTCCACAGGTTCACCACTCTCTGGGTCTGTTAGGGCTAGGGGAAGTTTAGACAGTGGGAGGGGGGAGGTTGAGGGTGCAAAGTTGCAGAATGGTAGAACATGGGAGTTGTTTAGCAGGGGAGCTCCCCAGGGAGCTGCCACCCCAGTGGCCATCTTAGCCACATCCATCATGATGGCAACAGCAAGTTGACAGAGATCACATCCCCAGTGATCACCTTCTTTTTAATATGATAAACCTAGAATTATATGAGATATGTTGTTTATTTCCACTTGTGGGGAAGAGCAAACCTAGAGGCCATCAATATGAGATAGTCACCGAGAAATCAAATAATGAATTTAGAAGAAACTGTGTTACCCAGAGAGTGATGAGAATGTGGAACTCACCACCACAGGGATTATTTGAGGTGAACAATATACATGCATTTAATGAGGAAACTAGATAAGTATATAGAATAAAAATTCCTTAGGGGGTTTCCCGGTTGCCCACCAGAACTTTGGTGAGAAACAGGCAGAACCCCCAGGGAAATGATGTAAACAGCCATTCTTATCCATTTCACCAAGGCCTTCACCAGCCTCCCTCTGAAGTTACAGTGTGAGATCAGAAGAACTCGATACAGAATTGCAGGGCATTTAGACATGGTGATATAACTTTGTATACATTTACATACCAACATATAAGAAGATATCCAGTATTTAATATGAACCATTAGCAATCTAAAATTACATTAGGGTAAATTGTATATAGCTCTGCTCCTGACACAGAGCCTCGCACAATGGGAGCATGAAACAACACATCGGGAGCAGTTGTCATTTTCCACAATTTGTGGCAGACCTCATTTTTTGGTTATTAAATTCATCCAGTAAAATGATATCTACTTTTCCAAATAGCCCTGGTATTCTGACTTGGCTCAAATACGATTGGACTTATGGCAAGGCCCAATGGAATAATTTCCAAATAAGTTACAATTTAGTACAGACAATCAAAATGTAATTCTGATTTGCAGTTGGTTTATAAGCAGAACTATACTAAAGCATGCCTCAATCAATTGATTCATCACTTGGTCTGAGTCACAATTAGGTTAAGATGTGGGAAGTGCCAGTCCAGCAAAGGCTATGACTGTCATTGCACTGTTTGCGTAATACGATCATGAAGCCTGACTATTTTTTCTGTTCAAGTTCTATCCAATTACTGATTTGAATCCCTGACGGAACCTGTAACTCAGCTGCTCTAATTTGAAAAATGCTAATGTTTCAATAACATTTGAGATATTACTGATTTCTGTTAAGAATAAGAGTGGAAATCACTCTCAAAGGTAGTTTCAACAGTGGTGTATTCCTTAAACAATACGTACAATGTAAATTGTTACTATGGCTCCATCTAGTCTAATGGTTATGTATATTACGCAGTACCTGTCTCTAACAAGCACTTTACCCCGTACTGACCTCAATTTATTCTAATGGAAAAAACTCGGATTAAACTCTGCATAAGCCATTAAATCTATTTATTAATAATAACTTTATTAAGGCAAAAGTTTTCTATTACTGAGGAGTTGGGTTGCCTTAGATAGTCTTTACTCTGTATTTACTTGTTATTGATCCAAGCTTCTCGTGCTTTCTTCAGAACAACCTGATAAATTAACGGATGAATTCCAGGCAGCTGTTTCATTCACATTAACATCTGGCCAGACTGGAAAATAAGTTGCTTAGAGCTTTGAACTGAATTCAATTTTGTCAACAGATTTCATTTAAAAATGTTAAATATATGCTGCAGTGTATGCGTCACTTCCAGTCTCCGACAGAGATTAATTATGTTCATTTTACATAATCCATCTACTGAGGTTGTGGTCTTGCTGTTTATTTTAAATTTCTAATATTCCATTGGTATTTATTTTTGAATTAGTAATTAGGATTATTAATTTTAACGATCAGGAGATTGACATTAGCATTGAGTTTTCAAACTGAAAATGATGACATTCTCCGGAACAAAATCTCAGAATAGAAAATATTCAATTGAATGAAGACTAATTAAATGCTATTTGTCTTGCATCAATAGTAGCAAAGAGTGAATGAGTAAGATGACTAAAATTATTGGCCTTCTTAAAAATCTTCCTTCATTTTTGATGTTCACCCATTCAGATCTTATTCACTTAATGATGACTTATATTGTAAACTAAAATAAGACCCAATAATACTGGAGGCTGCTTTTCATGCACCTTGGGATGAAGGATAATGGATAAGCACTTATGTTAAGATTTAAGGTGGTTCCTTCCCTCATTTATAAATTATTTTCACTTACCTCATTAGGTTCTTCATCATAAAACACCACACACCATTCACTCAGTGAGAACAGGCAATGGGTAAGAATGCAACATGTTGACTTGTCTTCTGTTGATTGTTTCCTTCTTCCATTCCTCTGGGAAAGTAAGGATTCTGGGGAATCTGCGCTGCAACCTCTCCAAGGGCTATATATTCTTCTTGGGGTGCATTGCTCAGAACTGAATGCAGTACTCCACATACGGTCTAACCAGAACTTTGCACAACTGTAGCATAACTTCAGTCTTTACGATAGAGGACACTGACAATATTCCGACAGTGGATAGTCTAGGGGTTAGAGGGGGGAGGAACTAAACACAATCACAATCACTAAGGAGGTGGTACTCAGTAAGATAATGGGACTAAAGGCAGATAAATCCCCTGGACCTGATGGTTTGCATCCTAGGGCCTTGAGAGAAGTAGCGGCAGGGATTGTGGATGCATTGGTTGTAATTTACCAAAATTCCCTGGATTCTGGGGAGGTCCCAGCAGATTGGAAGACTGCAAATGTATTGCCCCTATTTAAAAAAGGAGGCAGACAAAAGGCAGGAAACAATAGACTAATTAGCCCAACATTTGTGGTTGGGAAAATGTTGGAGTCCATTATTAAAGAAGCAGTAGTAGGACATTTGGAAAAGCAAAATTCGGTCAGGCAGTCGGCATGGATTTATGAAGGAGAAGTCATGTTTGACTAATTTGGTGGAGTTTTTTGAGGATGTAACGAACAGGGTGGATAAAGGGGAACAAGTGGATGTGGTGTATTTGGACTTCCAGAAGGCATTTGACAAGGTGCCACATAAAAGGTTACTGCACAAGATAAAAGTTCACGCGGCTGAGGGTAATATATTAGCATGGATAGAGGATTGGCTAACTAACAGAAAACAGGGTCGGGATAAATGGTTCATTCTCAGTGTTATGTCTCAAATAAAACAATGTGTCTGAGTACTGTAGACTTGAGTAAGTGTGACCTTAGTCTCTTTATTCTGACTCCAGAGTGCTGGCACAGCATGGGAGGCCTGCTTATATGCAATGCTCCCAAGGGATGCTGGGAGCCCTTGGGACTCCAACAGATGCGCCCTCTGGTGGAGGTAGAATGCTGGTTACAAGGAGTTGCATATCTAACATCACTCTCGCCCAAAGTCAATATTTACAGGGTGAGACGATTTGGGGATTTCCGCTCCCTAGTTGATCGTCTCGGTACAAACACACGTGCAGTTGAGTTGGTTGGGCCTTCGCTGGGCTGCTGCGCAGCTGGCTTTGCTGGGCTGCTGGGGATGATGAGTTCAGCTTCGTGGTCAAGCATGATGTCGGTTGTCACTTGTGTGTGTATCGGAGGGTCGAAATTGGTGGTGTCCTCTTCAGGTTGCTTGTGGCTGTCTGTGAATCGCAGTTTGGTTTGGTCCAAATGCTTTCTGCAAGTTAGTCCATTTGCAAGTTTGACCTTAAACACCCTACTCCCTTCTTTGGCTACGATAGTGCCAGCAAGCCATTTGGGACCATGTCCATAGTTGAGTACAAATACAGGGTCATTAACTTCAATATCGCGTAACAAATTTGCATGATCATGGTACATGCTTTGTTGATGCCGCCTGACCTCGATATGATCATGGAGATCAGGGTGGACTAGAGAGAGCCTTGTTTTGAGTGCCCTTTTCACGAGCAGTTCGGCAGGGGAGATCCCTGATGAGCGAGTAGGGTCTTGTGCAGTAGCTGAACAGGACTCGGGACAGGCGGGTCTGCAGGGAGCCTTCCGACACGCGTTTCAAGCTTTGCTTGATGGTTTGGACTGCCCGTTCTGCCTGGCCGTTAGATGCGGGCTTGAACGGGGCAGATGTGACGTGCTTGATCCCTTTGCGGGTCATGAATTCCTTGAATTCAGCGTTGGTGAAGCACGGCCCATTGTCGCTGACAAGGACATCAGGCAGGCCGTGCGTGGCAAAAATGGCTCACAGGCTTTCGATGGTGGCAGTGGATGCGCTTACAGACATTAATACACACTCAATCCATTTTGAATAAGCATCCACAACAACCAAAAGCATTTTGCCTAGAAACGGGCCAGCGAAGTCAACGTGGATTCATTTGAAGGGGAGAGCCTCCACGATGATTTAACTTCGTTCCGCTGGGCCACCAGGGCGAGTTTCTGCCGGGCCAGCAGCCTGTTGGCGGCCCGGCCGAACCCAGGGGCATAATTGTCGGGCCGATATTGCAGTCGGCTGACAAAAAAAAACATGGCGACAGCGGCAGTGCGTCCTCCCCTTTAATGGGAGCTGTGCCGCCATTGCAGAAGACCTCAGCCTCACTGAACCACCGTGAAAAGGCTTGTTTTGGCACCACCTGCGGTAATTTCACCGTCGGGGGTTTACATCGATGGTGCGCACTGTGATGATGCATTTAGCATGGATCGGCAGCAGTGGAGCGGTGAGGAGAGAGCGCCCACCGCCGAGATACCACAGGAGCGGAATTTTGATAATGACGGCCATTACAAGAAAAGTCGATGGCCATTGCACTTCGCAGCGTGGCCACCGCTATCTGGTGTTAAGAGGCCTTAAGGAAAGGGGCAATTTCGGCCCCCTGAACTCTTGGAATCTACTGAAGAATAGAATTGCTTGTTTTGTAACTAAACAGCGAATTAAATCAATATTGAGTGAAATCTGCTGTGTTGGTTTTTTGCTATTGTATAAGTTTTACTTTTAAATAAACCTGATTGATTGTAACCTAAGCCATGCAGTAGCTATTCTTCAGCTATACAACATCTAAGAGTAGGTCTTGTGATATTTCGAGTGGGGAAAATTAAAGTGACAGAGTATTATGTTGGACACTGCACAATGCTATATTGATAGATATTATGCATATAAGGTCACACTTCAGTTCATAGTGAACGAGGATTCTTTTACAGGAGTGATCTTTGAAGCTGAGTGTAAAAAGAAATTCCAGTAAAGTCTGAAAATCGTAAGTCACATTCCCAAAAGAAAGGATACAGCGTGATCTCTGACCTCTCTGGGATTCTTGAACGTTCCTGTAGAATGTGCATGACCGCAATCTTGGTTAACTCACCCTTGATTTTTTTTCTCTCTCTCTCTCCTTGAAGAATCACTGTTCACAGTTTTCCCAAATTAACCATTACGATCATATGGAGAATCACAGACAAGTTAGAAGATAGGTTTCCTTTGTTAGGTTTTAGTAACATTGTCAAAAGAAATTAATAAGGTCTCCTTCATCTCTTAAAAAATTAACCCTGAAAAAAAGATGATAACATTAGGTACTGTTCAATATATATTTAGACCTGTTTCTGGCTGCACGAGACCATCACATTTTTCATTTCCCAATAACCTGAGAACATATGGAGGTGGTGGCTGAGAGTAACTAAATGTATATTTTGATACAAAATGCAGATGGTACATATTTGATTGTACATTGAGATTGGTTTGTTTAGTGCTGCTGGCTACTTTTGCTCTTGGTGCATTGCACTGCAGCTGTCATAGTCGACTCATTGCCCCATTTTAATTTCTTTTTTTTAGCTAATAGTTAAATCATCAACTTGAACACAGAGCACATGGGAAGAAAACAACCACAAGTAAGCAGAAAAGAACAAGGAGTCGGGGAACCCGGGCAAAGGTAATTAGGTTTTCTTTACTAAAGGGAGGGTTGATTAAAAAATGTAAAATGCCTTTAGAAATTGTAATTACTGTTATGTTGCTAAAAATTCAATCTATGTGTGAAAATGAAAGTGCCGGTAAAGTCTGAATTAAAAAACAGTAAAATTACTGTGATACTTCACTGCCGACAGCATGTTTTTTATGTGGATCTAGCTCAACCAATGGCCTTTCACAGATTCGATTATATTAAGACATCCAGAGCACAGTACTGGACCTAATATAATTATAGCATCAGCATAGTGGCATTTGAGCAGTGCTGAATAAAATGTAAAAAATGTAGCACATCTCCTTTTACTGTTTGTTAACTTACTGCATATCATGTACCAGGTAATGGACATCTTTTGAAAGGAAATATTTGCTCAGACAATGAAGGTATTTGTCTTCTGCCTACCGCTCCATGCATGCTGGAAAATGGGATGGTACCCGGACTCTTTTTAAAGCCTACCACCCACTGGTCCCCCAAGGCCCACGCAACTAGGTTTTTGCAATGAACATTGAATAGCTGAATCAGCGATCCTTAAAGGGGTCCAAACGCTTAAAAAAAAAAGCCTGTGATGTTGATTTTTGTAGGATCGCAATCAGCATGAATATCCTGCTCACCCCATAAAATAGTTCCAGTCCCTCCGTGCTTCCCCTCTTCCACCAGCCACTCCCCACTGGGATCACATCCCCCGCTTTATGAACCAGCTTCATGCTCAGCAGCGGTACTGCTGGATTACCACTCCCCCCTTCTCCAATCAGCGAGCTGCTTGTCAGCTTTTTGAGCGCTGGCACCTCACTGACATCTGCAGATGAGGCCCATCCTTTGATATGGTACAGGCCATCCTCTGCTGCCATTGGGTGAGTCTAATGGACTCCTGTTCACCACCCACTTGATTTACACCAGTTTAAAATCACTCCCACTGATTCATTTTCCACTTGATCAAATGAAAAAACAGTTGTTTTCATGAACAATACAGCTTGTTCACTGAAGCAATTCAGTCACTATTCCTAGCAAATAATTTCAGTACTTTAGACAAAATCAATAGTCAGAGTCTCATTTGTATGTGTTCAGTCAAGCGCCAGGATTCTATCTGATGGGTGCTAATTAGAGTTTTCATAAACAGAAAAAGATAATGCTAGCATGGTTTAGAATACTTTGAGGTGAATGTTGCAAGGCCCATACTTCAGTCAGGGTCTCCTACATAGCCAGTGTATATTGCTCACTATTTTCCAATATGTGTTCACTATGTGTGAGGTCGTGTTGCTGGCATGGGCCGAACAAAATTTACTCTCTTGTGAAAATTCCTGTCATGCTCAGCCAGAGCTCAAGTGACTAGCTTGAATCCAAAAGTCAATTTTAAACTCCTCAATCACATTTCTTTACAAATTGAGAAACCCGGTGAAAGGACATAGTCATTAATGCACAACATTTGGAATGTTAAGGTAATTCACTATTCCCATGCTTCCAGCAGGGAGCTCAATACAATTGAAGGAAGAATGGCTCAGAGATAGGAGTACAACATTGTAGCGCCAATTCTGTGACCCATGCTTCCCACAGGGAGCATGAGATTAGTGGATTTACCCTTATGAATACAGATTGGACAGTCTACTTTCAAAAGGAAGTGAATGTGTTTGGAGAGTTCAGAGAAGAGTGACCAGAGAAATTCCAGGCTTAGGGCTCTAAATTATGAAAAAAATGTCAGTGAAGCGAAGACTGAAAGAGGAAATTATGCTAGTTTTTAACATGCCGAGGAGGATGGATGCTGCAGTTGCAGACAATTTATTTAACTGGGACCGTGAGTTCAATGATAAAGGACATCAACATAAAATTAACAAATCTGCAGCAGGATTTGCGACATCAAGCGGAAGTTCTTCCTTTGTCTAACATGTTTTACACAGAAGCCAACATTTTGACATATTCACTTCCAAATCAGCACAGAGCCGAGTTCAAGCTGCAGTCATTCATGCTTCCAAGTTTTTATGCTCTTTCCAGAGAAACATTTAGTTTTTAATGTACTTGAGTTGCCACACCATGTGGTTCCCATGTGCAGTAGAACTGGAGGGATCCTGGTAGAGAGGGAGATAATGAAGAGCTCCAAATCAGAAGACCCTGATCAAATTTTAATAATATAAAATAGCCTGATTTATATTAAATGAAGGCTATAACTCAGTTTTAACCCTCAGGAAGCATAATCATAATTATGTGAATCAAGAAATGATTATTCAGGTTTTGATACTCTGAAAGGACAGCAGGGTTGGGACCCAAATGAAGGCCCAGGAAAGCTTCCTGCCTGTCATCAGCAGGAGCTTTGGCACATAATGAGATTTAATGGTAATAGTGGTTGAGTAATATGTTGTGAAAAATGTAATTCCTTGAAGTACCTACATATAATTACATATTGCAACCCTTGTTGTTTTATTACCAACAGTACGCCTTGCCATATTATTTATTGCACATATTCTGCAATAAGAACACTTTTTAAAATAATATTGGAATTTTATTTATTTGTTGCATTAAGAGTGAAGATGCAGGGCATGCTAACTCTGCCGTGATTTATGCAATGAGTTTTTCTTAAAACTGCAGTTACTATGGAAAATTCATTTTACACTTAAAATCCTGGAAATTACACTGGGGTAGATTTTGACTGTGCGATAGTATGAAACAGGGGATAGCAAATCAGCAGCCCATTTACATCTCTCCCAATTTTTCTTCAGAATAAAAATCAGAAAAGATATAAAATGAACTGCCAATTTGCTATCAGCATTTTACACTATTACACAAAGTCAAAATCTACCCCAGTGTGTGATATTGTATAAACATTGAACACATTTGTATCAAATTCCTCTGAAAACGATTTTAACTGAGACATTATCCTTTTGTTTTAAATGTGCTATTACCTCCATTAATAAAAGCAAAGAAAGTTGATGCAAATGCATTAAGAGTTAGTATGATAATAGTGTGATAACTCGACTAAAAGTTACACGGGCTAGAAATTGCCCTTCGCCCCAATTGAGGGCGGTAATTTTCCAGGGCTAGGACTTCCTGTGCCCGGCCCAGAAGTACCACCCCCGCTGCCCCTCAAAGGAAGCGGAGCGCTGTCTCTGGCACTTCACTTCCTTTGAGGGGCGCTCCCCGATCGGTAGCGCGTCACTGAGTCCAACACTGCATGGAGCAGGCCAGCACTACGTGGATGCTATGTGTAACACTGACGCGCAACAACACCCCTCCCCTTCCATTAAAGGGGAGGACCATTGTGCACCCTGCAATCCCTTTGGTGGATGCCACTGGGACACTATGGACGGGATCGACCGGGCCAATTGTCCGGCACCCAAAACGGGGTGGCGGGCTGCACAATGGTGGCCTGGTCGACGCGAGGGTCACCATTGTCAGGCACCCAAGTGTTGACTGACAAATAAAGATGGCGGCCTGGGCGCTAAAGTCCTCCCCTTTAATGGGTGCCCCGGCGGCAGATATCCATCAGCTTCGTGACCTGCGAAGCTGGCATTGACATTCACCAGCTTCGCAATTTCCCCGCGGAACGTTAAGGTGTCGGCGCTAATGGGGTTATAAAAAGGGGCAATTTCGGCGCCTATCAGTTCTATACACCCATTGTTGAGCCTGTGCTCTCAAAACAGTACTGCGTGTGTGCTTTAAACTTTTTATGCGTTTGTTGGTAAAATAGTAAGATGAAAAGCAGACTTCGCAAATCTTTTTAAGTTGTTCTGAATACTTTACTTCCTCGGTTGTAGATGTTTGTCAAGTAAATATGCACATTTGAAGTACATTTACCTGTGAATGCATGTAAGGTATTTTCTACTAAAATTAGTGCATGTGACTAAAACAGTGCCACATAGCCACGCCTAGTTTTGCATTTTCACAGAAAAACTAACAAAGTGGAATGCAATCCCCAAACACTGGTAAAAATCCTCAAATCCCATGGAATAAAAACAGAATGTGACTTATTCAGTCACCATAAAGCAAGGGCCCTGATTACAGAGAATAACAACAACTATTTACAATCTATATTAATGAGTTGGAAGAAGAGACCAAGTGTAACGTCGCCAAGTTTGCTGACGATACAAAGATGGGAGGAAAAGCAATGTGTGAGGAGGACACAAACAATCTGCAAAACATATAGACAGGCTAAGTGAGTAAGCAAAAATTTGGCAGATGGAGTATAATGTTGGAAAGTGTGAGGTCATGCACTTTGGCCGAAAAAATCAAAGAGCAAGTTATTATTTAAATTGAGAAAGATTGCAAAGTGCCGCAGTACAGCGGGACCTGGGGGTACTTGTGCATGAAACACAAAAGGAGAGTATGCAGGTACAGCAAGTGATCAGGAAGGCCGATGGAATCTTGGCCTTTATTGCAAAGGGGATGGAGTATAAAAGCAGGGAAGTCTTACTACAGCTATATAAGGTATTGGTGAGGCCACACCTGGAATACAGCGTGCAGTTTTGGCTTCCATATTTACGAAAGGATATACTTGCTTTGGATGCAGTTCACGGAAGGTTCACTATGTTGATTCCGGGGATGAGGGGGTTGAGTTATGAGGAAAGGTTGAGTAGGTTGGGCCTTGACTCATTGGAATTCAGAAGAATGAGAGTTGATCTTATCGAGACGTATACGATTATGAGGGGGCTTGAAAGCGTAGGCCATTCAGCCCTTCGAGCCTGCACCAACGTTCAATAAGATCATGATTGATCATTCACCTCAGTACCCCATTCCTGCTTTCTCTCCATACCACTTGATCCCTTTAGCCGTAAGGGCCATATCTAACTCCCTCTTGAATGTATCCAACGAACAGGCATCAACAACTTTCTGCGGTAGAGATTTCCACAGGTTAACAAATCTCTGAGTGAAGACGTTTCTCCTCATCTCAGTCCTAAATGGCTTCCCCATATCCTTAGACAGTGTCCCCTGGTTCTGGACTTCCCCAACATCAGGAACATTTTTCCTGCATCTAACCTGTCCAGTCCCGTCAGAATTTTATATGTTTCTATCAGATCTCCTCTCAGCCTTCTAAACTCCAATGTATAAATGCCCAGTTGATCCAGTCTCTCATCATATGTCAGTCGTGCCATCCCGGGAATCAGTCTGGTGAACCTTCGCTGCACTCCCTCAATAGCAAGAACGACCTTCCTCAGATTAGGAGACCAAAACTGAACACAATATTCCAGGTGAGGCCTTACCAAGGCCCTGTACAATTGCAGTAAGACCTCCCTGCTCCTATCCTCAAATTCCCTAGCTATGAAGGCCAACATACCATTTGCCTTCTTCACTGCCTGCTGTACCTGCATGCCAACTTTCAATGACTGATGTACCATGACACCCAGGTCTCATTGCATCTGCCCTTTTCCTAATCTGCCGCCATTCAGATAATATTCTGCCTTTGTGTTTTTGCCACCAAAGTGGATAACCTCACATTTATCCACATTATACTGCAACTGCCATGCATTTGCCCACTCACCTAATCTGTCCAAGTCACCCTGCAGCCTCTTAGCGTCCCCCTCACAGCTCACACCGCCACCCAGTTTAGTGTTATCTGCAAACTTGGAGATATTACACTCAATTCCTTCATCTAAATCATTGATGTATATTGTAAAGAGCTGGGGTCCCAGCACTAAGCCCTGCGGCACTTACTAGTCACTGCCTGCCATTCTGAAAAGGATCCGGTTATCCCGACTCTCTGCTTCCTGTCTGCCAACCAGTTCTCTATTCACGTCAGTATATTACCCCCAATACCATGTGCTTTGATTTTGCATGCCAATCTGTTGTGTGGGACCTTGTCAAAAGCCTTTTGAAAGTCCAAATACACCACATCCACTGGTTCTCCCTTGTCCACTCTACTAGTTACATCCTCAAAAAATTCCGGAAGATTTGTCAAGCATGATTTCCCCTTCATAAATCCATGCTGACTTGGACACCTGTCACTGCTTTCCAAATGCGCTGCTATTTCATCTTTAATAATTGATTCCAACATTTTCTCCACTACTGATGTCAGGCTAACAGGTCTATAATTACTCATTTTCTCTCTCCCTTCTTTCTTAAAAGTGGTGTTACATTAGCTACCCTCCAGTCCATAGGAACTTTTGGTCTCCTAACCTGAGGAAGGACATTCTTGCTATTGAGGGAGTGCAGCGAAGGTTCACCAGACTGATTCCCGGGATGGCGGGACTGACCTATCAAGAAAGACTGGATCAACTGGGCTTGTATTCACTGGAGTTCAGAAGAATGAGAGGGGACCTCATAGAAACGTTTAAAATTCTGACGGGGTTAGACAGGTTAGATGCAGGAAGAATGTTCCCAATGTTGGGGAAGTCCAGAACCAGGGGACACAGTCTAAGGATAAGGGGGAAGCCATTTAGGACCGAGATGAGGAGGAATTTCTTCACCCAGAGAGTGGTGAACCTGTGGAATTCTCTACCACAGAAAGTTGTTGAGGCCAATTCACTAAATATATTCAAAAAGGAGTTGGATGAAGTCCTTACTACTAGGGGAATCAAGGGGTATGGTGAGAAAGCAGGAATGGGGTACTGAAGTTGCATGTTCAGCCATGAACTCATTGAATGGCGGTGCAGGCTAGAAGGGCCGAATGGCCTACTCCTGCACCTATTTTCTATGTTTCTATATTTCTATGTTTCTAACTGATCCAGAGTCGATAGACTGTTGGAAAATGATCACCAATGCATCCACTATTTCTAGAACCACTTCCTTAAGTACTCTGGGATGCAGACTATCAGGCCCCGGGGATTTATCAGCCTTCAATCCCATCAATTTCCCGAACACAATTTCCCGTCTAATAAGGATATCCTTCAGTTCCTCCTTCTCACTAGGCCCTCGGTCCCCTCGTACTTCCGGAAGGTTGTTTGTGTCTTCCTTCGTGAAGACAGAACAAAAGTATTTGTTCAATTGGTCTGCCATTTCTTTGTTCCCCATTATAAATTCACCTGAATCCGACTGTATGGGACCTATGTTTGTTTTCACTAATCTTTTTCTCTTCACATATCTATAGAAGCTTTTGCAGTCAGTTTTTATGTTCCCAGCAAGCTTCTGCTCGTACTCTATTTTCCCCCTCTTAATTAAACCCTTCAGTGCTGCAGCTGGTTTAGAGATCACTACAATTCTTTGAAAGGTGAGATTTTTCAATGTTTTTTTAATCTTTTAGAATAGTTTAAAGATTGTCCAATTTATTTTAAACATTTTAACAGTTTTAAAAGTTAATTAAAGCAATGTAAAGACTTTAAATTTCTGAACGGGTCGTGGTTGTGCAATGTGTAAGAGCATGGCCAGCAAATAAAAAGTAGCGACTTCTAAACTGCATGCACAAATGAAAGGAGGAGAACATGTTTAGGAGATTGATGGCCACAAAATTTCTGGTTTGGGGGAGGGTGTAAGTTGGCGGGGACAGGAATTGTTGGCTGAGCCGATGTATGACAGGACACAATGAAGAAGTAACTTCCTCCTCGTACAGCAGCATACAAATGACGGAATTAGGATGGGATGACAGCACTTGTCCTAAATTCCAAAACTCCTGCCATCCCATCCATTCGAGAAGCTGAGCCTCTATGTAAAAGGTGCAGTTTGTCAGGACCCATTCATCAAGGTGGAAGTACGTGGTTGAACGTACGCTGTTCAACTGAGATTGTTTGTGAAAACTTTTGGCCATATTTTGGGACTCACTAAAATTGCTGGAAAGCCTTTGCACTATTATTCTCAAGAAGCCATCCTCTACATTCTGCATTACCCTTGGAAGGCATTCTATCTCAACACAATTACTGAGCTAGGTACTGAATGTCTGACTTTAAAGTCGATCATAGACAACACAGTACCTCAAATGTTATAAAAGTTGAAAGATTTGAATCTCTCATTACTTTGAGAGGAAGCTGCTTGTTTCCATTTCCTGCTGTTTATTTAGTTTGTGTTAAGCTTTTACTCTACAGAACTCCTCAGCATCGACTGCTGCTTATGCTGAAGGCAATTGAGCTGTTTGAAGCAAAGTTTCAGGTAGATGCGCACAGAATGCAGGTTGTACGCCTGCTTTATCTCATGCAGAACTTTCGTGCCCTATTCCTGGGCAGAAGATCTGCGGATGACACTAAGTTGGGTGGCAGTGAGCTGCGAGGAGGATGCTATGAGGCTGCAGAGTGACTTGGATAGGTTAGGTGAGTGGGCAAATGCATGGCAGATGAAGTATAATGTGGATAAATGTGAGGTTATCCACTTTGGTGGTAAAAACAGAGAGACAGACTATTATCTGAATGGTGACAGATTAGGAAAAGGGGAGATGCAACGAGACCTGGATGTCATGGTACATCAGCCATTGAAGTTTGGCATGCAGGTACAGCATGCGGTGAAGAAAGCAAATTGCATGTTGGCCTTCATAGCGAGGGGATTTGAGTACAGGGGCAGGGAGGTGTTACTACAGTTGTACAGGGCCTTGATGAGGCCACACTTGGAGTATTGTGTACAGTTTTGGTCTCCTAACTTGAGGAAGGACATTCTTGCTATTGAGGGAGTGCAGCGAAGGTTCACCAGACTGATTCCCGGGATGGCGGGACTGACATATCAAGAAAGATTGGATCAACTGGGCTTGTATTCACTGGAGTTCAGAAGAATGAGAGGGGACTTCATAGAAACGTTTAAAATTCTGACGGGTTCAGACAGGTTAGATGCAGGAAGAATGTTCCCAATGTTGGGGAAGTCCAGAACCAGGGGTCACAGTCTAAGGATAAGGGGTAAGCCGTTTAGGACCGAGATGAGGAGAAACTTCTTCACCCAGAGAGTGGTGAACCTGTGGAATTCTTACCACAGAAAGTAGTTGAGGCCAATTCACTAAATATATTCAAAAGGAGTTAGATGTAGTCCTTACTACTCGGGGGATCAAGGGGTATGGCGAGAAAGCAGGAATGGGGTACTGAAGTTGTGTGTTCAGCCATGAACTCATTGAATGGCGGTGCAGGCTCGAAGGGCCAAAGGGCCTACTCCCGCACCTATTTTCTATGTTTCTATGTTTCTATCTCTAAAAGTCGGAATTTTGCCCGAGAACTCATTGCACGGGCAAGACCTGTCAAGCTCCAGCTGGACAGATCGGAAAAGCCGGTTTTCAGTGCATGCGCATTGTGTGCTGAAAACCGACTTTTCCGATGCCTTCCCAGGTCCATAGAAACTTCGTATGGACCCGCGACATCAGAATTTCAGGACCAATGTATTTTCACAAGTCAGAAGGCTATGTTCAGGGCTGCTTTTGACATGTATGTTTTTTGAAGGTTGTATCTTTGTTTTGAAACTGTTAATCAACTTTTGCTAGTTTTCTAGGTTGGCACAAATGTGTAAATGGAAGGAATTCATCCTTTTGAAGTGAAATACATAATAGACTAATGAATAAGATCAGAGAATGCAAAGTCAGGGGACAAGTAACAGAATGGATAGCTAGCTGGCTTCAAGACAGAAAGCAGAGAGTAGGGGTAAAGGGTAGCTATTCAGAGTGGCAGAAGGTGGGTAGTGGTGTTCCACAATGATCAGTGCTGGAACCACTGTTTTTCACAATTTATATTAATGATTTAGACTTTGGAATCAATAACACAATTTCTAAATTTGCAGATGACACCAAATTGGGGGGAAAGTCAATGCTGAGAAGGACTGCAACAAATTACAGGAAGACATTAATAAACTTTCAGAATGGGCATATCATTGGCAAATAAATTTCAACACAGATAAATGTGAGGTATTACATTTTGGCAGGAAGAATAGGGAAATCACATATTATTTGGAGGGTGTGAGTTTGGATGGGGTAGAGAAGTAAAGGGATCTTGGAGTACAAATACACAAATCACTAAAAGTAGTGACACAGGTTAACGAGGCCATAAAAAGGCAAATTAAGCACTAGGGCTTATTTCTAAAGGAATAGAATTGAAAAGTAGGGAAGTTATGCTAAACTTGTATAGAACCTTAGTTAGACCACACTTGGAATACTGCATACAATTCTGGTCGCCATTTTATAAAAAGGATATAGAGGCAGTGGAGAGGGTGCAGAGAAGATTTACAAGGATGATACCAGAAATGCGTGGATATTCCTATTAGGAAATGATGAACAGGCTGGGTCTCTTTTCTCTTGAAAAGAGAAGACTGAGGGGTTACTTAATGGAGGTCCTTAAAATTATGAAAGGTTTTGATAGAGTAGATACAACAAAAATGTTTCAACTTGTGGGGAAGGGCAACACTAAAGGCCATCAATATAAAATAGTCTGGGTGGGGTCTATCAAATAGGGAATTCAGAAGAAAATGTGGAACTCACTACTGCAGGGAGTGGTTGAAGCGAATAGTATAGATGCATTTAAGGGGCGGTTTAATAAGCATATGAGGGAGAAGGAAATAGAGGATTATGCTGATAGAAGTTCTGTAGATGAGGAGGCTCGAGTGGAGAATAAACGCTGGCATGGATCGAATGGCCTGTTTCTGTGTTGTATATCCTATGTAATCCTATGTCATCCTATGAATTCACAGTAAAATATCCTAACATTGAATCCCAGGCCCCTGATGTGACACTATTTTAGTGTCAGCCACTAATCAATTGCTAGTGAAGCGAACAACAGACGTGAAGGAAGGGAGAGAGAGAAACGAAGGTGGGAGAGAAAAAATTTAAATGAAAAGCGGAAGCAAGAAAGAGCAGAAGAGGCGAAAGGGAAGAGAAACAGAAGTGAAAGATTGAATTAATGAAAGAGATCAACTTCTGAACTGTTGCCAAATGATACTCACCTTGCCCACCTCCCATCTGTTTGAATCTGACATGAGGAGAGCAAGAGAGGAAACCATTAAAAATAGTTGGCAATCTGAATAGGTTGAAATGGGAAGGAGAGAATTCGATTGGCCTGGTGTAGTTAGTGAATTCCCCCCAGAGCTGGTTGCGCCATGACAGTTAAAATAAATGACAACTTTGGAGCAACAGGCAGGAAAGAAGCAGTCAGCTGAGAAGAAATAAAGATTGTTTTTGGATTCATTGGAGATTGTTGTCTGAAGAGGGAGCAGTCCGAAAAGGGATAACAAGCAATTAGTAAGCCAGAGACATTAAAAAACAGAAGAGGAATAAAATTAGATTGTAGAAAGAATACAAAAAGGTCTGTAACTGGCAGGAATAATGCAAATTAGATTTGTATGGGAGAAAATTATAATTAAAAAAATTGCAGACTTGGTGAACAGAACAAAGACAAGGAACTGATATATTATTTTGCTATTACTAGATTATCACTAAATATATGATTCATCATGGCATTTGCATCAAAATTCTGGAGAATGTGCCAAACTGTACAAAAACAAATCTGTATTTCCTGGGCACGTACCCACAGCCTCATGGATTAGAAAATAAATTCCGTTGAGTGCAGATGCAAACAACATTTCCTCCTGGACTGAACAACTTTTGAACAATTCCAAGAAATATAAATTAATTTGACATTCCTCTCCACAATACTATCGCTGAAAATGAATGCATACTCTTGTCACCGCACTAACGTGACATACAAGTGTCAACCATACTTTCTGTAAGTGAACTGGGTTGCTTAAAACTGGAACTGTGTTCTTTCGTTTCTACTGTGTATGAGCCGACATGGCCCAAATTTAACAATTAATCTTGATTTGTGATAAATCATTTACTGCAAAATTCATGGGATGCCCACCATATTCTTGGATTTTTTTTCATGGTGAGAAACCAGGAGCTGTTGGGGAGCAAAGTCTATGTACAGCAATCACTAAAAGCTAGTGCACAGGTACAAAAAGTAATCAAAAAGGCTACTGGAATGTTGGTCTTTATCTCAAGAAGGATAGAATACAAAGTGGAGGAAGTGATGCTTCAGTTGTATAGAGCCTTAGTCAGACCCCATTTGGAGTACTACATTCAATTTTGAGCACCACACCTCAGAAAAGATAGATTGGCCTTGGAGTGGGTACAGCGCAGATTCACTCCGACACATAAGGGAGGGGGAGGAGTATCTCGCCAGTTTGCTCCAGACTCAGTCACACCTCGTAGAGAGGTGCAGGTTCAGAATGAGGTTGGTGTGGCCAAGAGTGTACAGAGAAAGGAGAACACAGGTGAGATAGAGAACGAGGATCCAGCAGGTGCAATGTATTTGCTACCTGTGAGGATAAGGATAAAAACTGTTGGAAGGACAACCAGAATGTGGACCATGGCACTTTGGAGCAGGAGGCTGTCCAAAGCGGGGAGGAGGAGCAGGAGGGGAAGCATGGTGTGGTAGTTGTGGGGGATTCTATCATTAGGGGGATAGATAGCATCCTTTGTAAGCTGGATTGAGAGTCCCACATGGTATGTTGTCTACTTGGTGCCAGACTGAGGAACATCTCGAATCAGCTTGAAAGTATATTGGAGATGGAGGGGGAGGATCCAGTAATTGTCCATGTTTGGGCCTAAAAAGGATAGAACAATGTACTTTCTAAATTGTAAAAAGCTAAAATCAGCAGAGGTTCAAAGAGACTTGGGGATCCAGGTACATAGATCATTAAAATGTCATGGACACATACAGAAAATAGTCATTAAGACTATTGGAATGCTGGCCTTTATATCTAGAGAACTAGAATACAAATGGCTGGAAGTTATGCTGCAGCTATACAAAGCTCTGGTCAGACCACACCTGTGAGCAGTTCTGGACCACACCTTAGGAAGGATATATTGGCCTTGGAAGTAGTGCAGTACAGGGTTACCAGAATGATACATGGACTCCAAGGCTTAAATTACAAGGAGAGATTACACAAATTAGGTGAATTCCCTAGAATTTAGAAGATTAAAGTGTGATCTAATCGAAGTTTTCAAGATATTAAGGGGAACAGATAGGGTAGATAGAGAGAAACTATTTCCACTGGTTCATGAGTCTTAGACGAGGGGGTCATAGTCTACAATTTAGAGCCAGAACTTTCAGGAGTGAAATTAGGAAACACTTCTTCACACACAAGGTGGTAGAAGTTTGGAACTCTCTTTCACAAACAGCAATTGCTGCTAGATCAATTGAGACTGTGTATTCTGCTGCACGTGTGTCGCCTCCTGACTCTGCAAAGCCTTTCCACCATCTACAAGGCACAAGGCAGGAGTGTGGTGGAATACTCTCCACTTGCCTGGATGAGTGCAGCTCCAACACTCAAGAAGCTCGACACCATCCAGGACAAAGCAGCCCACTTGATTGGCACTCCATCCACCACCTTGAAAATTCACTCCCTCTACCACCGACATACCATGGCTGCAGTGTATACCATCTGCAAGATGCATTGCAGTAACTCGCCAAGGCTTCTTTGGCAGCACCTCCCAAACCAAAGCCTCTACCATCTAGAAGGACAAGGGCAGCAGGCACATGGGAACACCATCACCTCAAATTTCCCCACCATCCTGACTTGGAAGTATATAGGCGTTCCTTCATCATCGCTGGGTCAAAATCCTGGAACTCACACCCATATAGCACTGTGCAATTACCATCACCACACAGACTGCAGTGGTTCAAGAAGGCAGCTCACCACCACCTTCTCAAGGGCAATTAGGGATGGGCAATAAATCGGGATTACCAGCAACGCCCACATCCCATGAACTAATAAAAAAAATTGTTAATTTTAAGTCGGAAATTGATAGATTTTTGATAACCGAAGGGATTTGGGCCAAAGGCGGGTATATAGTGTTAGGTCGCAGATCAGCCATGATCTCATTGAACAGCAGAACAGGCTCAAGGGGCTAAATGGCCTATTCCTGTTCCTATGTGACCAAGGCTTAAAGGGTTAAATTGAGAGGCCCGGTTGCATAATTTGGCTTTGTATTCCTTTTCATTTAGAAGGTTGAGGGGTGATCTAATCAAGATATTTAAAATGAATCCGATAGCATAAATATAGAGAAACGATTCCCTCTGGTGGAAGAATCCAGAACAAGAGGGTACAACCTTAAACTTAAGAACAAGGTCATTTAGGAGTTGAATGAGGAAGCACTGTTTCACATAAAAGTAGTGGATATCTGGCGCCAAAACATTGTGAATGCTGGGACAGTTGAAATTTTTATGACTCAGCTCAATAGATTTATGTTAGTTAAGAGTATCAAGGGATATGGAGCAAAAAACTGGTATATGGAGCTCAATTTTGCCCAAAGCCATTTTCTGGTATTGCCAGAGTTATGCCCGTTTCTCTCGGCTACAACTGCTCCAAAAATAAATGTGGCAAGTTTCCCTGTTCTATTTTTTTTAATTGGCGCAACGCAGCCTGTCCTGTAGCCTCAGGGGGTGGAGATAAATGTTTGCGCCAAAAAAAAAGATGCAGCCCCTTCTGCGCATGCGCAAAAAAAAGGACATATTTGGCATGATTCCTATGGGCGCGCATGCGCAGTACAGCTCCCGGTCTGCAATTGGTCATTTTTAAAGAGCCAGTTGTGCTGTGTGAGAACTTTAATTATCATTGGAAAAATCGGAGCTGCAATACAAGATGCAACGCAGCGCAAGGACCAAGAATTTCTTACAGGATGAAGTGGAGGCACTAGTTATTGTGATTGAGGACAGATGGTAGGAGTTGGACACCAGCAGTGGTCACATAACAGTTCCACCCAAAGAAATAAAGAAACGTTGGAACCAACTTGCACAAGATTACTGTGCAATGGTGACCACCCCAAGGTCTGGAGGCCAGTGCAAAAAGAAGTGGCAGGACCTTGGTCTCGAGGGAGAGCGTAAGTCTTACAAATTCCACAGTCTGGCTTTCCTAAATGTTAAGTACTGCACGGGCTGGTGATGTCCATCGGTTCATGGGGATGCCTCCCTCAGCTACGCTTCAGTTGATGCAATGTGCTATCACTCATCATGGTCCTTCAAATCAGCCTGCTGCCTTCACTGTGTGTGCCTACTCATATTTTCATTTTTCAATGGAATTGCAATAGTAAATGTGACCATCTGTATATGTCCCACCCAGCAGAAAGACACCCTCCCTAAAACGTTATATTTTCATCTTTGCAGAGGAAAGTGGCACACAACAAATGAGAAAGAACTCGAACAGGAGGAGGCCCGGCAAATCTGCACCCACTGACAATCTTGGAAGAGAGGGTCGCTGCTTTGATGTGTCCTGCTTGGAGAAAAGCAATCACTACTGCACAAGCTGGGCCCACACTCGAGGGAGAGCGTAAGTCTTACAAATTCCACAGTCTGGCTTTCCTAAATGTTAAGTACTGCACGGGCTGGTGATGTCCATCGGTTCATGGGGATGCCTCCCTCAGCTACGCTTCAGTTGATGCAATGTGCTATCACTCATCATGGTCCTTCAAATCAGCCTGCTGCCTTCACTGTGTGTGCCTACTCATGCCACCAACCCTGCCCCCTCCTCTGCAGCTAACCATTTGTCTGTTCTGTTATATTTTGCAGAACTTGAGGCCAACCCTGACGATGCAGAAGGAGATTCAGACGAGGACGAGCCTGAAGAGAAGAACATCTTCCAATCCCACCTTCCAGACCAACAGCATGGGGGTGAGGGTGAGGAGATGGATGAAACCCCCACTGTTGTGCAGACTTTGGAAGAGGTGCAGATGACGCCCATTGAGGTGCTAGCCCCTTCCCTGAGTAGTGGTTTGAGTGTTGGTGGGACATTCCATGGTTTCCCACCATCCAAGGCTGGGGATTCCAGTGGGATGCAGCGAGGCACAACCAGGGCCCCACCATCCCAGGCTGCGGGTCCCATTGGGATGCTGCGAGCCACACCCAGCGTGGAGAGCGAAAGGAGAGCTCGACTGTGCTCTCCTGAGGTGCAGAATTTAACAGATGTAGTTCACATAATGGCAATGAGTGCGAGGAGCATTGACTTTACCCGATCATTCCTGGACACCATCAGTCGGGTGGGTGATGAAGTGTCGGGACTGTCGGGAGAAGTAACTGTCTGGGAACATGAGGGAGGGAATGTCTCAGTCAGCAGAAACACTGTCAATGACCATGAGGGAGGGAATGTTGCAGGTAATTGACACACTTTTGCTCAACATGAGAGAGGGCATGTCACAGGTAGGTGAGACACTGTCGGCGAACATGAGGGAGGGAATGTTGGAGGTAGCTGAGACACTATCAGGGCACATGAGGGAGGGAATGTTGGAGTTAGCTGCTGCAATAAGGGAACACTCCCAGACCCTGTGCCCATTGAATGAATCAACTGCCATTCCCACTCCAATCCCCAGACCAGCTTCTGATGAGGCCAAAGCCGGGCCTTCCACATTACTGGCTGCCCCATCAAGAAGTGCGCATTAACCCGAGATGTTGGAAAGAATAAGATTGGCACCAACCCAAGAAATGCTGCGCCACCGCCTGGGGGCAGGGGTGGTGGAGTCACCAAGACCAAGAGTAGCATCGGTCTTAGAATAAGGTGGAGAGATGGATGCAGCCTTTCTTTGCTGCTGCTGTTGTTGTTATTATTATTGTTGTTATTGTCATAACTGTTCTCAAATTAAAAGTTTTTTGTAAGTAATGTCAATTTACAAGTTAGTAAAAGTTAGTAAGTGATCTTAAATGTTTTTAAGTGATCTTAGAGTTTGTAAGTGATCTTAAGTGAAAACATTAAAGTTTGATACAGAATATGTTTATTAAACTTAAGCTAAGTACATGTTTGTTAAACTTTTGAATAAAATATATTTTAAATTATAACTGAATCATTTACATTATTTGGTCCATTATTAACACAACTTTTGGAACTCAAGAAGAATCATTTCCATTATTTGTTCATAGAAACATAGAAACATAGAAAGTAAGTGAAGGAGTAGGCCATTCGGCCCTTCGAGCCTGTACCACCATTCAATATGATCATGGCTGATCATGCAACCCCATTCCTGCTTTCTCTCCATACCCCTTGATCCCTTTAGCTGTAAGGGCCACATCTAACTCCCTTATGAACTAACGAACTGGCCTCATCAACTTTCTATGGTAGAGAATTCCACAGGTTCACAATTCTCTGAGTGAAGAGGTTTCTCCTCATCTCGGACCTAAATGGCTTACCCCTTAGCCTTGGACAGTGACCTCTGGTTCTGGACTTCCCCAACATCGGGAACATTCTTTCTGCATCTAACCTGTCCAATCCCGTCAGAATTTTATATAATTCTATGAGATCCCCTCTCATTCTTCTAAATTCCAGTGAATATAAGCCTAGTCGATCCAATCTTTCTTCATATGTCAGTCCTGCCATCCCGGGAATCAGTCTGGTGAACCTTCGCTTCAATTCCTCAATAGCAAGAATGTCCTTCCTCAGATTAGGTGACCAAAACTACACACAATACTCAAGGTATGGTCTCACCAAGGCCCTGTACAACTGCAGTAAGACCTCCCTGCTCCTATACTCAAATCCCCTCGCTATGAAGACCAGCATGCTATTTGCTTTCTTCACTGCCTGCTGTACCTACATTCCTACTTTCAATGACTGTTGTACCATGACACTCAGGTCTCTTTGCACCTCCCCTTTTACTAATCTATTATCATTCAGTTAATAATCTGCCTTCCTGTTTTTGCCACCAAAGTGGATAACCTCACACTTATCCACATTATACTGCATCTGCCATGCATTTGTTCATTCACCTAACCTGTCCAAGTACCCCTGCAGCCTCCTAGCATCCTGCTCGCACTGCCACCCAGCTTTGTGTCATCTGCAAACTTGGAGATATTACATTCAATTCCTTCGTTTAAATTATTAATGTATATTGTAAATAGCTGGGGTCCCAGCACTGAACCCTGCGGCACCCCACTAGTCACTGCCTGCCATTCTGAAAAGGACCTGTTTATTCCCACTCTTTGCTTCCTGTCTGCCAACCAGTTCTCTATCCACGTCAATGCATTACCCCCAATACCTTAATTTTGCACACCAATCTCTTGTGTGGGACCTTGTCAAAAGCCTTTTGAAAGGCCAAATACACCACCAACCACTGGTTCTCCCTTGTCCACTCTACTCGTTATATCCTCAAAAAACTCTAGATTTGTCAAGCATGATTTCCCTTTCATAAATCCATGCTGACTTGGACCGATCCTGTCACTGCTTTCCAAATGTGCTGCTATTACATCTTTAATAATTGATTCCAGCATTTTCCCCACTACCGATGTCAGGTTAACTGGTCTATAATTCCCTGTTTTCTCTCTCCCTCCTTTTTTTAAAAGTGGGGTTACATTAGCTACGCTCCAATCCATAGGAACTGAACCAGAGTCCATGGAATGTTGGAAAATAACCATCAATGCATCTACTATTTCTAGGGCCATTTCCTTAAGTACTCTGGGATGCAGACTATCAGGCCCTGGGATTTATCGGCCTTCAGTCCTTTCAATTTCCCTAATACCATTTCCTGACTAATACGGATTTCCCTCAGGTCCCTCTTCTCACTAGACTCTCGGTCCCCAAGTATTCTCGAGAGGTTATTCGTGTCTTCCTTAGTGAAGACAGAACCAAAGTATTTGTTCAATAGGTCTGCCATTTCCTTGTTCCCCATTATGAATTCCCCTGATTCTGACCGCAAGGGACCTACATTAGGCTTTACTAATCTTTTTCTCTTCACATATCTATAGAAGCTTTTGCTGTCAGGTTTTATATTCCCTGCAAGCTTACTCTATTTTCCCCCTCCTAATTAAACCCTTAGTCCTCCTCTGCTGAGTTTGATTTTTAACACAATTTTTTGACGTAAACAAGAATCATTTCCATCATTTGTTCCATTAACACAACACAACATTACAGAACAAGTCCAAACAGTAAACATGGTTCATGTGGAATATTTGCCGCTGAGCCCTCAGGCAGCAAAGCGTTCACGAATGAACTGCTGGCGCAAGGCTCGAGTAATCGTTAACGACGGCCCACCCTCCTCTGCCATCTTTTTCTGTGTTCAGGTAGTTGCATGGCTTCCTCATCCTCGTCCTCCTCTTCCTTATCATCTGCATGTTCTTCATCATCATCAACCATTCTCATCTCAGATGGATCTTCTACTAGCAGCTGCTGCTGCCTCATGATAGCTAAGTTATGCAGCATGCAGCACACAATAGTGAACTAACCGACAATCTCAGGGGAGTATTGCAAGTAGCCTCTGGAATGGTCCAGGCATCGAAACGCTGCTTCAAGATGCCAATGGTCTTCTCTGGAAAGTGGTCCATGTGGGCCACTTTCCATACCTCGGGAGTCTATTATCAGCAAGGGCAGACATCGACGACGAGGTTCAACACCGCCTCCAGTGCACCAGTGCAGCCTTCGGCCACCTGAGGAAGAGAGTATTCGAAGATCAGGCCCTCAAATCTGGCACCAAGCTTATGGACTACAGGGCTGCAGTGATACCCGCCCTCCTGTATGGCTCAGAGACGTGGACCATATACAGTAGACACCTCAAATCACTGGAGAAATACCACAAGCATTGTCTCCGCAAGAACCTACAAATCCCCTGGGAGGACAGACGCACCAACATTAGTGTCCTCGATCAGGCCAACATCCCCAGCATCGAAGCACTGACCACACTTGACCAGCTCCGTTGGGTGGGCCACATTGTTTGCATGCCTATAACAAGACTCCCAAAGCAAGCGCTCTACTCGTAACTCCTACATGGCAAGTGAGCCCCAGGTGGGCAGAGGAAATGTTTCAAGGACACCCTCAAAGCCTCCTTGATAAAATGCAACATCCCCACCGACACCTGGGAATGTCTGGCCAAAGACCGCCCTAAGTGGAGGAAGAGCATCCGGGAGGGCGCTGAGATCCTCGAGTCTCATCGTCGAGAGCATGCAGAAAACAAGCGCAGGCAGCGGAAGGAGCGTGTGGCAAACCAGACTCCCCACCCACCATTTCCTTCAACGATCGTCTGTCCCACCTGTGACAGAGACTATAATTCCCATATTCGACTGTCCAGTCACCTAAGAACTCACTTTTAGAGTGGAAGCAAGTCTTCCTCGATTCCAAGGGACTGCCTATGACGATGATGATGGTCCTCTCTATTATGCTGTGCGTTGCAATGTGCGACATGTTGTATTCCTGGTCAGCTTCCATCCGGGTTATACGTAGGGGTGTCATGAGCCAGGTGGTGAGGCCGTATCCTTTGTCTCCCATGCAGCCAGCTCTGCCCTTCTGGCTGCTGCTGAAACATGGCAGATAGAACGCTCTCGTGTAAGATCATGGGTGCTCCCAGGGTATCTTGCATCAACTGACATGATGTAATGCATGTCATCACACATGAGCTGCACATTAATGGATTGGAAGCGTTTTCTATTCCTGTGCATCTTGGAATCCTCCAAAGGTGCTCACAAGGCGATGTGGGTACAATCAGTGCAGCCCTGTACCTTTGGGAATCCAGCAATCCTGGAGAAGCCCACAGCCCTGTCACGCATTGCCTGGGTGGTCATGGGGAACTTTATGTAGTCATTCCTCTGAGCATATAGTGCAGCAGTCACCTGCCGAATGTGTTGCATGTTGAGAAATGGCGCACACATCCCCAGTTGTGGCTTGTAATGATCCAGATGCATAAAATGAAATTGCAGCTGTAACCTTCACTTCAACTGACAAAGCAGTCCTTGTGATGTTTCTAGGATGCAGGTCTGCTTTTACTAACTCAGAGATCTCAGTTACAACTTCTTTGCGGAAACACAGCCTTGTGGAACAGTCTGCACCACTTAGATGCAGGTACTAACGCATGTCTCGATATACACGATGTGGGTAAGGCCTCCTGCCCATCACCCTACAGGCTCTGAGGTTCCTCAGTTGTCTCCTCCGCAGCACCACCATGCAAAAGGCTTGCACAAGGCATGGCCCCCATGCTTCAATTTTATCTTTGCAAGTGGCTCAAAATGGCAGACAGGCCAGACAAGGTTATTTGTTCTCTCTCCCCACAAGGTCTGTATGGACCACACCCAAGTCTAAGCAGGTGAAGTGATCGGGAACGCCCCCCCGCCCCGCTCCTCCCTCCCAACCCCCCGCCAACCCTCCGGGCTACATTTAATGCGTAGTGCAGGCTTCTGATGCCTTCCATATGCCTTCCACTGCCCACTATCCACCCGGGCTTGATTTGATGGGTAGTGCAGGTTTCTGATGCCTTCCGGTCACCTTCCACCCCCTCTCCTTCCCGGGCTTCTTTTGCAGCCGAGCCCTGAGCTCCTGTGCCCGGGTGTGGGACTGATTCCGCCGGCTGACGCTCCGACCCTTGAGCCCTGTTTGCAGAAGTTCGATGGTGGCATGTCAGTTGAAAAAACATGAAAACTTACAGAATTCCATCAAACTTCCATTTACTGCGTTATAAGGTAAAAAAATGTAATCTTTATTATGCATATTTAAGTGTTCTTGACTCCCTCCAAAACTTCGCTCAAAAACAATGGCGTCTTTCTGCGCCAATTTTTCAATGCGCGCTGGTTTTTCTAACTCTCCAGAAGGTTTTTCGGGAGTGGTCACATACGCCGACCGAGGAGAAATTTTTGGGAGCAAACTTACATAATTGACAAAAACTGGCGCAGACATCAGGTTACACCCCCTATGACGCAAAAAAAATGAACCTATAAAAATCGTAACTAACTGAATTACACTGGCGCACATTCGTTGGGGAAACTTAAATTTTTTAACTTAGGCCAAAAAAAGCGGCACGCGCCAAAAAACGACACAAATCACTGGGGAAAATTGGGCCCATGGAGTTGAGATACAGATTAGCCATGATCTAATTGAATGGTGGAACAGGATTGACAAGCTGAATGCTCCTATTCCTCGTTTCCTATTTTCCGATCATCTCAGAAGGTGACAAAGAACACACCACTAGACCACTGCATACATGTGAAACTATTTGGTCACAATCACTTATAAATAAAACATCATATTGAAGAAAAAAGTATATAGTTACATAGCAAAGAGCAGAATTTTCAAATTTGAATAGAAAATAAATTTGTCAGTCAGTTAAAATTAAAAAAACGACAGAATCTGGAATGTTTTCAGTTTTTCTCAGCATGTTCTTGGAAACAGTCTGCAATAATAATTAATAGAACGATTCCTCACAGACCCCCGATAGGGATGTATTATTGCCAAGGGCAGTAGAGGTCTTTGGGTTATAAAAATCTCCTATTTTTGAAGTGAAAGAAAATATTTTGAAGAATTGTTCTTAACAAACAAACATCACAGTGAACCATGGGGTAGAAATGGCACCTCGTTGCAAACATTTTGCAGGTGTAAAACTTGCGAATGAGGTCCAATTTCAGGAAGCAACATCCTACGCTCCAGGAACAGCTGAAAAACATCCAACCTGCAATAGGGTTGGACCATTTTTCAGGCATGCCAGGCGGGCGCCTGCAAAATGGCATTAGGTGCCTTAAATATGTAAATAATCAGGAGCTATCAACTAAAGATAAGGTTATATTTTTTTAATAAAGCCTTATTATGGAGCCAGAAGGAGCAGGAATGCTCCCTCCACCTTGTGTGCTCCAACCTATCTCCCAGGACTTACCTTCAGGCCACTCCAGTGAGTCAAGTAACCCAACCGTCATTCCCCTCAATTGTGAGAGCTGATTGTGGAAGCGCATAAAATGATTCTTTAGTCGTTTTTTTTAGTCGGCTGAGGTGCCCACCAGAGGCAGGCAGGCGCCTCATGAATACATGCAAATCGGGGTCCTATAAGAACATAAGAACATAAGAATTAGGAACAGGAGTAGGCCATCTAGCCTCTCGAGCCTGCTCCACCATTCAACAAGATCATGGCTGATCTGGCCGTGGACTCAGCTCCACTTACCCGCCCGCTCCCCATAACCCTTAATTCCCTTATTGGTTAAAAATCTATCTATCTGTGACTTGAATGCATTCAATGAGCTAGCCTCAACTGCTTCCTTGGGCAGAGAATTCCACAGATTCACAACCCTATGGGAGAAGAAATTCCTTCTCAACTCGGTTTTAAATTGGCTCCCCCGTATTTTGAGGCTGTGCCCCCTAGTTCTAGTCTCCCCGACCAGTGGAAACAACCTCTCCGCCTCTATCTTGTCTATCCCTTTCATTATTTTAAATGTTTCTATAAGATCACCCCTCATCCTTCTGAACTCCAACGAGTAAAGACCCAGTCTACTCAATCTATCATCATAAGGTAACTTCCTCATCTCCGGAATCAGCCTAGTGAATCGTCTCTGTACCCCCTCCAAAGCTAGTATATCCTTCCTTAAGTAAGGTGACCAAAACTGCACGCAGTACTCCAGGTGCAGCCTTACCAATACCCTATACAGTTGCAGCAGGACCTCCCTGCTTTTGTACTCCATCCCTCTTGCAATGAAGGCCAACATTCCATTCGCCTTCCTGATTACCTGCTGCACCTGCAAACTAACTTTTTGGGATTCATGCACAAGGACCCCCAGGTCCCTCTGCACCTCAGCATGTTGTAATTTCTCCCCATTCAAATAATATTCCCTTTTACTGTTTTTTTTCCCAAGGTGGATGACCTCACACTTTCCGACATTGTATTCCATCTGCCAAACCTTAGCCCATTCGCTTAACCTATCCAAATCTCTTTGCAGCCTCTCTGTGTCCTCTACACAACCCGCTTTCCCACTAATCTTTGTGTCATCTGCAAATTTTGTTACACTACACTCTGTCCCCTTTTCCAGGTCACCTATGTATATTGTAAACAGTTGTGGTCCCAGCACCGATCCCTGTGGCACACCACTAACCACCGATTTCCAACCCGAAAAGGACCCATTTATCCCGACTCTCTGCTTTCTGTTCGCCAGCCAATTCTCTATCCATGCTAATACATTTCCTCTGACTCTGCGTACCTATATCTTCTGCAGTAACCTTTTGTGTGGCACCTTATCGAATGCCTTTTGGAAATCTAAATACACCACATCCATCAGTACACCTCTATCCACCATGCTCGTTATATTCTCAAAGAATTCCAGTAAATTAGTTAAACATGATTTCCCCTTCATGAATCCATGCTGCGTCTGCTTGATTGCACTATTCCTATCTAGATGTCCCGCTATTTCTTCCTTAATGATAGTTTCAAGCATTTTCCCCACTACAGATGTTAAACTAACTGGCCTATAGTTACCTGCCTTTTGTCTGCCCCCTTTTTTAAACAGAGGCGTTACATTAGATGGTGCAATTAGGACACTGATGCCATTTTAATACAAAATCACAGCAGTCTGGCTCAGCACCCAATCTGCCAAAAGTGGGATTGGTCTCAGAGCCACTGAAGAAGTATTTAAAAGGGCACTCACATGCCAGTTTGGAGTGTCAGGAGAGTTTTCAAATTCCAGTTTGCTTCTTTCTCACATTTGATCAGTAATCAACCTTCCGAGCCACCATAATATTAATGGCTGTGATTCAGGCCATCGACGTGGCTCCCACTAAAGGTAGGCATGGGCCAACTTAACATGCAAGAGTCGCAGGCTGTTGACGTAATTGACATGCAACGTAATATTAACGTCAAGCCAGGGGAAGTCCTGCACTGTCAACCATGACAGAAGGAGTCAACTGGCCAGAAGAGGCCAAGGTTAGCTTGAAAAATGTTGTTTGAACTCCTTGTGATCCAGAAGTAGCAGGAGTGCTGCTGATCATGGGTGCTATTAGTGCCAGTTTCATTTGGATGGAGCAACATTTTGAGGAAGAGGAGCTTGTAGGAGCTCATACCCAAGATTGTACAGTCCTAGAGTCAGTTTCTTGTATCTCTCTGAAGAGCAGTACATCAGGAGGCTGTGCTTCTCAAAGTCGGCTATTGAAACCTCTGCAGCCTCGTGCAACAGGACTTTTTGTCTGCTGGGCTAGGGACCTGAGGGAACGGTCCCCACCAGTCAGATCTGGAGACGATCGTCGATCGGGGTGTGGGGGGAGGTGGGGGGTTGCGGTTTCAGTGCGATCAGTGGGGTGGGACGGCGCGAGGGGGGAGTGGCCAGTAATGGAGTGGTCCAAGGACTCCTTGTGGGACCCTAGGGGGCGCACTCCTGCTACTTCTGGATCACAAGGAGTTCAAACAACATTTTTCAAGCTAACCTTGGCCTCTTCTGGCCAGTTGACGTTAATATTACGTTGCGTGTCAATTACATCGACACCTTGCGACTCTTGCCTGTTAAGTCGGCCCATGGCTACCTTTAGTGGGTGCCACGTCGATGGCCTGAATCACAGCCATTAATATTATGGTGGCTGGGAAGGTTATGGGTTGGAGGCATTTTTCAAGATTTTAACCTTTTTGCCCGACTTTTTCCTGCCCATCGGGGGAGGGATTTAAAATCGAGGGGTCTGACTACATTTTGGCATGGTCCTGGGGGTGACACTGTTGGGACTGACTCTGTCAGCCATCTGTGTCCAGGTCTGCAAAAGTGTGGTGCTGGGGATGCTCCTGCAGATGGTGGGGACTAGCAGCTCATTCCTTGCCCTGGCCTCCTCCATGCGAACCATCAAGAAGGCATCAGAAAATCTGGAAGCAACCTTGTGACAGCAAAGTTAATTCTCTCCACACTGTTTAAAAAGAAATCTGGCATCAAGGATTACAACCTCACTTTAAGAGGTCCATTTCCCCCTTTAAATAGAGCCTCAGAAAGCCCACCAAACATAACGCACCAAAATAGGTGTGCTGCCCGTTTCCCGCCGTGAGTGGACAGCCCGTCAATCATATGAAAATGAGGCCCTTGTGTTAAAATTGCCCAGACTTCATGCTGGCGATGTCATGGGGGCTTTTGTTCCCATTGCAGTGGTTGGGTCAATTTTGGTTCTTTACACACAAGCCTCAAATGGCTGTCTCCAATGACTTCAGTTCTCAGTTTTGCTTTACACGCTTTCGTAATGACTGGACTATATGCACATATATAGCTCATTACTGATAATCAGGAACAGACTTAGTAATTTCAATATTGTTCAAATGAACATTGAAATGAACATAAAGGTAAGCTCACCAGAGATGTTTCCATCAAGGGACTAGAGATGTTTCCATTAGAGATATTTTCATTGAGGGACTTCCTAATCATAAAAATGCAACTACCTTTGACAAAACAAATGGAGTAACCTTAATTTATGGGAAGGGTTTTTGCATTGAAAACTACGACTGAAAGAACTGATAAATACTAATGGCATTTTGCAATAACCTTGCCATCTGTTTTTCATGTGTATAATTAGTCTCACAGTTGTCAATTATTTGTTACACTGCTGCTGTGAACTACCTGCTTCCAGCAAAGCAAGCTGACAATTATTTTTCTTTGCTGTTGCTCCTTAGTGACTCAGTACAATAGGAAAATAGGAGTCTGCCCCACACGTCCATTATACTGTGGGGGAGGGAGCTTTTCCAAGCAACAATCTTGTGTTCTCTAGACTTACGCTCAAGTTAAATAGTAATATGTCTCTACTTATCTGTAGAATAACTCCACGAGGCCAAGTGCTGTGCTTGAACTGCTGTGACCTTAGTCTCTTTATTGTAACTCAGAGTGAGGCAGCAATGTGGTGACCAGCCTTTTATACAGCTCCTGCCTGGGCCTCCCACAGTTGCACCCTCTAGTGGTACCAGCATAGTATATACACAGTGTATACAAATATGATAACATTCCCCCCCCAAAGTCTTTGATGTGAGTTAGGTACAGGTTGAGGCGACCCGGAACTCTGCGCTTCCTGGTTGATCGTCTGAGTGTCACTTGTGGCATGGGTGAGTTGGTCGGGCCACTGCTGTCTTGCAGCGCTGTTGGTCTGACTGGACTGTTGAAGATGGTGGGATCATCCTCGTGGTTGGCAGCTCAGTCTGTTACTGATTGGGTGTGTGTAGGTGGATTGCTGAAGGTAAGGTCCTCTCCCGGTAGTGCTTGGTTACCTGTAAATCGCAATTTGGTCTGGTCCAAATGCTTTCTGCATGTTTGTCCGTTAAGCAATTTGACAACAAACACTCTATTCCCCTCCTTGGTGAAAACAGTGCCAGCGACCCATTTGGGGCCATGACCATGATTCAGCACAAACACTGGGTCGTTTACAGTGATGTCGCATGGTACAGCCGTGCGATCATGGTACATGTTTTGCCGATAACGCCTGGTTTCCACCTGATCGTTGAGGTCAGGGTGGACTAAGGAGAGCCTGGTTTTGAGTGCACGTTTCATTAGTAACTTGGCAGGGGGGGCCCCGGTAAGCGAGTGGGGTCATGTCCTGTAATTGATCAGCACCCGGGATAGGTGGGTTTGTAAGGAGTCTTCCATGACACATTTCAAGCTCTGCTTTATGGTTTGGACTGCCCGCTCCGCTTGGCCGTTGGATGCGGGCTTGAACGGGGCAGACCTGACATGCTTGATGCCATTTTGGGCCATGAAATCATTGAATTCTGAGCTGGTGAAACACGGACCATTGTCGCTGATCAGAATGTTGGGCAAGCCATGGGTGGCAAACATGGCCCTGAGGCTTTCAATGGTGGCAGTGGATGTGCTGGATGCCATTATTACACATTCGATTCACTTAGACGTCCACTACAACAAAGAACATTTTTCCTAGAAAGGGGCCCGCATAATCTATGTGGATCCTGGACCAAGGTTTTAAGGGCCAGGACCACGGACTAAGTGGAATGTCCCTGGGGGCATTGTCCAATTGTGAGCAAGTGTTACACTGGCGCACGCACGACTCCAAGTCCGAGTCAATGCCGGGCCATCAGACAAGAGATCTGGCGATAGCCTTCATCATGACTATGCCTGGGTTGGGACTGTGTAGGTCGCGTATGAAGGTTGCCCTGCCTTTTATTGGCAGGACGAAGTGGTTGCCCCATAAGAGGAAATCCGATTGGATGAACATTTCGTCTTTACGACGGTGAAACGACTTTATCTCGTCTTGCATTTCTCTTGGGACCGCTGACCAGCCCCCATTGAGGACACAACTTTTTACAAGAGATAACACAGGTTCCTGGTTCAGGTCCTGATCTGGCAGGCCTTTACGGGTGACCCTTCGCTTTCGAAGACGTCCATGATCAGGCACAGGTCTGCGGGCTGCGCCATTTCCACCCCGGTGGTGGGCAACGGTAGCCGGCTGAGGGCATCAGGGCAGTTCTCTGTGCCTGGACTGTGGCGGATCGTATAATCGTAGGCCGACAGTGTTAGTGCCCATCTTTGGATTTGCGACGAAGCATTGGTGTTTATGCTTTTGCTTTCCGAAAACAGTGAGATTAGGGGCTTGTGGTCGGTTTCTAACTCAAACCTGAGTCCGAACAAATACTGGTGCATTATTTTTACCCCATAGACACAGGCCAAAGCCTCCTTTTCGACCATACTGTGGCCTCTTTCGGCCTTGGATAGACTTCTAGACGCATATGCAACCTGTTGGAGTTTGCATGCTACATTTGCTTGCTGTAAAACACACCCGACCCCGTACGACGATGCATCACATGCTAAAGCTAGACGTTTACCTGGGTCATACAATACAAGCAACTTGTTTGAACACAGCAAGTTTCTGGCCTTTTTGAAGGCAGCCTCTTCATTTTGACCCCAAACCCAGTCGTCTCCCTTGTGTAGCAACTTGTGCAATGTTTCGAGCAAGGTGCTCAACCCTGGAAGAAAGTTACCAAAATAGTTGAGAAGTCCCAGGAACGAGCGCAGCTCCGTTACATTTCGTGGTCTGGGTGCATTCTTGATGGCCTCTGTCTTCGAGTCTGTGGGCCTGATGCCGTCTGCCGCAATCTTCCTCCCCAGGAATTCTAACGCTGGCGCCAGGAAGACACACTTGGATCATTTCAGTCAGAATCCGATTCTGTTTAGTCGACTTAAAACCTCTTGCAGGTTGTGCAGATGTTCAGTGGTGTTGCGACCAGTGATTAGGATCTCATCCTGGAATACAACGATGCTTGGAACCGATTTCAACAGACTCTCCATGTTCCTTTGGAAGATGCTGCAGCCGAGCGGATGCCAAACGGGCACCTGTGATACAAAACAGTCCTTTGTGTGTGTTAATGCACGTTAATTTTTTCGACGACTCAGCCAGCTCCTCGGTCATGTAAGCGGAGGTTAGATCCAGCTTGGTGAATGCCTTTCCCCCTGCTAATGTCGCAAAGAAATCATTGGCTTTGGGTAGCGGGTACTGGTCCTGTAACGAGACTCTGTTGATCGTTATCTTGTAGTCGCCGCAGATTCTGACCGTGCCATCACTCTTTAGTACCGGAACAATCGGGCTGGTCCACTCGTTGAATTCGACTGGTTATACAATTCCCTTGCGTTGAAGTCTGTCCAATTCGATCTCCATTTTCTCCCTCATCATGTAAGGGACCGCTCGAGCCTTGCGATGAACAGGCTGTGCCTCGGGGACCAAATGGATCTGCACTTTGGCGCTTGTGAAGTTGCCGATGCCTGGTTCAAATAAGGATGGGAACTTGCTCAGCACTTGAGCACAGGAAGCATTGTCCACTTTGATGTCTTCCCAGTTCCACCAAATCTTCCCCATCCAGCTTCTGCCAAGCAGCGTTGGCCCGTCGCCTGGTACAACCCACAGTGGCCATTCGTGTATCTCTCCATCATAGGATATTTTTACATTCGCACTGCCGATAACTGGGATCAGTTCCTTGCTGTAAGTGCGCAGCTTTGTCTGAATCGGGCTCAGCTTGGGTCTTTGTTCTTTGTTGCCCCACAGCCTCTCAAATGCCTTCTGGCTCATAAGTGACTGACTCGCCCCCGTGTCCAACTCCATGGAACAGGAATACCATTTATCTTGACTTTCATCATCATGGGGGGACTTTTGGTAGTGAAGGTGTGCACCCCGTGTACTGCTTCCTCGGGCTGAGTCACCTCTCTAGCTTGTACTTTATGATCCTTGCTGGATCGGAAACCTCCTGCCGACTCCTCTGCCACGTTTTGAATCGCAGTTCTTCTGCACATTCACTGTGGATGGCCCTTTTGGCCGCAGTCTTTGCACACATAGTGTCTGAATCGACACAGACCGGCCCGATGGTTAACCCCACAATGCCAGCATGTTAAACGATTCACATTTACACCCCTTGGCAGACTCTGAGTCGGACTAATTCTTTGATCAACAGTTATTTTCTGCACAGTACTTGCCAGTGAGTTTTGATTCTTGGAGAATCTCAACGTTGAGGTTGTGAATGCCTGGCTTATGATAGTCCACTTCATGTCCCGTCCCGTCGCGAAAACGTCCCGCAGCACATTGTTGAGAGGTTCGCCAAATTCGTACGGTTCCGCGAACCTTCGTAGGTCTGCGACATATTCCGCTAAATCCTGGCCCTCGGTGTGGCAGTGTGTGTAGAAGCGATACCCGGCCAGCGAAACCCGAGTAAAGGTTTCACCCTCTGTGAACTTTTCTAAACTACCAACGGCAGCCATCTCTGCGTGTAGGTCCGTGATCTGTACTTGTCGCCAGTTAATATGTCTCTACTTATCTGTAGAATAATTCCACGAGGCCTAGTGCTATGCTTGAACTGCTGTAACCTTAGTCTCTTTATTGTAACTGCAGAGTGAGGCAGCAACGTGGTGACCAGCCTTTTATACAGCTCCTGCCTGGGCCTCCCACAGTTGCACCCTCTAGTGGTAGCAGCATAGTATATACACAGTGTATACATATATGACAAATAGCTTGTTGAATTCAATCTCATCTTTACTTTTCAGACAAAATGCTGAGCAGTGGAGGTGTACTGATTCCTCATGGCCATATGTGGTCCCTACCAATGGGACCAGGTTAGCAGCCTTGACCCCCAAAGATCTTTCAGTTTATTTTTAACAATTGCAAATCAGCCACATTGTTCAGAAGGCTGAAGGTAATATGACTGGGGTTGGAAAGGCTGGGCAACCTTTACCTCCAGCCTCCCTCTTGGCAGGCAGGAGCCAATTACTGGCAAGCATGAGCAGGCAGTTATTGGAGATGTGCCTGAATTGGGTTAAACTCGCTTGGCTCATGCAGCTGAGGTGTCTGCTAGCTCTGAAAAGCCAGAAGGGTGAATGCTGAAAAGGACTGTTGTGTGCAATCCCAGGATAACTTCCTGGTTCACAACCAAAGAAATGCCATTTGTCAATGCCATTTTTAACCTACTGTATTTTTCAAAATATTTGAAGTTTTTAGAGAGTTAGGTGAGAGAGGGGACAAATGTATCCATGTAGTTTGATACTGGATGATTGCTTGACACTGTGGAAATTTATTTTTGGTTCATGGGATGTGGGCATCACTGGCAAGGCCAGGATTTATTGCCCATCCCTAATTGCCCTAGAGAAGATGGTGGTGAGCCGCCTTCTTGAACTGCTGCAGTCCTTGTGGTGAAGGTACTCACACAGTGCTGTTAGAGAGGGAGTTCCAGGATTTTGACCCAGCAACGATGAAGGAATGATGCTCTGCTTCCAAGTCAGGTTGGTGTGTAACTTGGAGAGGAACTTGCAGGTGGCGGTGATCCCATGTGCCTGCTGCCCTTGTCCTTCTAGGTGGTAGAGGTTGCTGGTTTGGCTGGTGTTGTCAAAGAAGTCTTGGCGAGTTGCTGCAGTGCATCTTGTACATGGTACACACTGCAGCCATGGTGTGCTGGTGGTGGAGAGAGTGAATGTTTAAAGTGGTGCATGGGGTGCTAATCAAGTGGGCTGCTTTGTCCTGGTTGGTGTCGAGTTTCTTGAGTGTTGTTGGAGCTTCACTCACCTAGGCAAGTGGAAAGTATTCCATCACACTCCTTCCTTGTGCCTTGTTGATGGTGGAAAGGCTTTGGGGAGTCAGGAAGTGAGACACTCATCGCAGAATACCCAGCCTCTGGCCTACTCTTACAGCCACAGGATTTATGTGGCTGGTCCAGTTAAGTTTCTGGTCAATGGTAAGCCCCCAGGATGTTGATGTTGAGGATTCAATGATTGTCATGCGGTTGAATGTCAAGGGATGGTGATTATAATTTCTTTTGTTAGAGATGGTTATTGCCTGGCACTTGTGTGGCGTGAATATTACTTTTCACTCATCAGTGCAAGCCACTTATTGTCCAGGTCTTGCTGCATGTGGGCATGGACTGCTTCATTATCTGAGGAGTTGTGAATAGAACTGAACACTGTGCTTCATCAATGACATTCCCGCCACCATCTAGTCAGCACTGGGATATTTGATCAGCAAACAAAATGAAGCAGCTGAAGATGGTTGGTCCTAGGACACTGCTCTGAGGAACTCCTGCAGCGATGTCCTGGGGCTGAGATGATTGGCCTCCAACAACCACAACCATCTTCCTTTGTGTTAGGTATGACTCCAGCCAGTGGAGAGTTTTACTGCTGATTTCCATTGACCAGTGCTCCTTGATGCCAAACTCTGTCAAATGCTGCCTTGATGTCAAGGGCAGTCACCCTCACCTCACCTCAGAATTCAGCTCTTTTGTCCATGTTTGGACCAAGGTTGTAATGAGGTCTGGAACTGAGTGGTCCTGCCAGAACCCAAACTGAGCATCGGTGAGCAGGTTATTGGTGAGTAAGTGCCACTATCGATGGCACCTTCCATCGCTTTGCAGATGATTGAGAGTAGACTGATTGGGCAGTAATTAGCCAGATTGCATTTGTGCTGCTTTTTGTGGAAAGGATATTTTTGGGCAATTTTCCACATTGTCGCGAAGGTGCCAGTGTTGTAGCTGTACTGGAACAGCTTAGCTAGATGCACAACTAGTTCTGGAGCATAAGTCTTCAGTATGACAGGCGGGATGTTGACGGGAGCCATAGCTTTTGCTGTATTCAGTACGCTCAGCTATTTCTTGATATCATGTGGAGTGAATTGAATTGGCAGAAGGCTGGCTTACATAGAAACATAGAAACATAGAAAATAGGTGCAGGAGTAGGCCACTCGGCCCTTCTAACCTGCACCGCCATTCAATGAGTTCATGGCTGAACATGCAACTTCAGTACCCCATTCCTGCTTTCTCGCCATACCCCTTGATCCCCCTAGTAGTAAGGACTACATCTAACTCCTTTTTGAATATATTTAGTGAATTGGCCTCAACAACTTTCTGCGGTAGAGAATTCCACAGGTTCACCACTCTCTGGGTGAAAAAGTTTCTCCTCATCTCGGTACTAAATGACTTCTAAAATGGTGAGACCCTCAGGAGGAGGCTGAGATGGATCATCCGCTTGACACTTCTTGCTGAAGATGGTTGCTAATGCTTCAGTCTTATCTTTTGCACTCACGTGCTGGGCTCCACCATCATTGAGGATGTGGATGTTCATGGAGCCTCCTCCTCCCGTTAGTTGTTTAATTGTTCACCACCATTCACGACTAATGCTGTAAATATTTTTGGCTATTGTAAAATAATTTTTATAACAACTAAAGTAAGATCAGCTGTTGGTGGTATGGACCCACTGAATCATGCCCCTCAACTGACTGCACTCTTTCCCAAACACAACTTGACACTGCATTTTGATTTCATTTCCTGGAACTATTTGTTGTATTCCATAACATCATATCCCAGTCCAATTGCTGGAACTAGTTTACCTTTAAGAATTTCTTTGAAAAAAGTATTCAATACAAAATTATTTGCAGAATTCACTGAGCATGGCTCCGGTTGGGGTGGAGTGTAGAAAGTTTCAGTGTAGGGGGTGTCGCAGTTGTGTGGGGCAGACTGGTTGGGCTGGGTGCTCTTTACCTGTCCGCCATTGTTCATTGTTCATAGGTTTATATGTAACCTTCAGGCCTGCTGACCGAGGGCCGTGCGGCTCTTTGTCGTCCAGCGCAGACACGATGGGCCGAAATGGCCTCCTTCTGCGCTGTAAATTTCTATGTTTCTATGTTTCTATGTTATGGCTCTATAGGACAGGAGTACCAGAAGATGGATATGCTGGAGGTCTAGAATGGAAATAGGAATGCTAGCATGACAACTACAAGCTTGAAAGATACTGGAAGGAGTGAAGGAGAACATTTTTGCTAAGCTTCTCTATCATTAAAAAGTAGGACCTCAAAGGTCGTAATCTCAGGATTGCTACCAGTGCCACGTACTAGTCAGAGTAGGAATCGCAGGATAGGTCAGATGAATATGTGGCTTGAGGAGTGGTGCATATTCCTGAGACATTGGAACCGGTTCTGGGGGAGGTGGGACCAGTACAAACCGGACGGTCTGCACCTGGGCAGGACCGGAACCAATGTCCTAGGGGGAGTGTTTGCTAGTGCTGTTGGGGAGAGGTTAAATTAATATGGCAGGGGGATGCGAACCTATGCAGGGCGAGAGAGGGAAGTTGAATGGGGGCTGAAACAAAAGATACAAAGAAAAAAAGTTAAATTGAAGGGCAGAGAAACCCAAGGCAAAAATCAAAAAGGGCCACATTACAGCAAAATTCTAAAGGGGCAAAGTGTGTTAAAAAGACAAGCCTGAAGGCTCTGTGCCTCAATGCGAGGAGTATTTGTAATAAGGTGGACGAATTAACTGCGCAGGCAACAAGTAATGAATATGATATAATTGGCATCACGGAGACAGGGCTCCAGGGTGACCAAGGCTGGGAAGTCAACATCCAGGGTTATTCAACATTCATGAAGGATAGACAGAAAGGAAAAGGAGGTGTGGTGGCGTTGCTGGTTAAAGAGGAAATTAATGCAATAGTAAGGAAGGACATTAGCTTGGATGATGTGGAATCAGTATGGATGGAGCTACGGAATACCAAAGGGCAGAAAACACTAGTGGGAGTTGTGTACAGACCACCAAACAGTAGTAGTGAGGTTGGGGACAGCATCAAACAAGAAATTAGGAATGCGTGCAATAAAGGTATAGCAGTTATCATGGGCAACTTTAATCTACATATTGATTGGGCTAACCAAACTGGTAGCAATGCATGGAGGAGGATTTCCTGGAGTGTATTAGGGATGGTTTTCTAGACCAATATGTCGAGAAACCAACTAGAAGGCTGGCCATCCTAGACTGGGTAATGTGTAATGAGAAAGGACTAATTAGCCATCTTGTTGTGTGAGGCCCCTTGGGGAAGAGTGACCGTAATATGGTAGAATTCTTTATTAAGATGGAGCGTGGCACAGTTAATTCAGAGACTAGGGTCCTGAACTTAAGGAAAGGTAACTTCGATGGTATGAGACATGAATTGGCCAGAATAGACTGGCGAATGATACTTAAAGGGTTGACGGTGGATAGGCAATGGCAAACATTTAAAGATCACAATTGTACATCCCTGTCTGGAGTAAAAATAAAACGTGGAAGATGGCTCAACCATGGCTAACAAGGGAAATTAAGGATAGTGTTATATCCAAGGAAGAGGCATATAAATTGGCCAGAAAAAGCAGCAAACCTGAGGACTGGGAGTAATTTAGAATGCAGCAGAGGAGGACAAAGGATTTAATTAGGAGGGGGAAAATAGAGTATGAGAGGAAGCTTGCTGGGAACATAAAAACTGATTGCAAAAGCTTCTATAGATATGTGAAGAGAAAAAGATTAGTGAAGACAAATGTAGGTCCTTTGCAGTCAGATTCAGGTGAATTTATAATGGGGAACAAAGAAACGGCAGACCAGTTGAAAGAATACTTTGGATCTGTCTTCACGAAGGAAGATACAAATAACCTTCCAGAAATACTAGGGTACCAAGGGTCTAGTGAGAAGGAGGAACTGAAGGATATCCTTATTACGTGGGAAATTGTGTAAGGGAAATTGATGGGGTTAAAGGCCGATAAATCCCGGGGGCCTAATAGTCTGCATCCCAGAGTACTTAAGGAAGTGGCCCTAGAAATAGTGGATGCATTGGTGGTCATTTTCCAACAGTCTATCGACTCTGGATCAGTTCCTATGGACTGGAGGTAGCTAATGTAACACCACTTTTAAGAAAGGAGGGAGAGAGAAAATGGGTAATTACAGACCGGTTAGTCTGACATCAGTAGTGGGGAAAATGTTGGAATCAATTATTAAAGATGAAATAGCAGCGCATTTGGAAAGCAGTAACAGAATCTGTCCAAGTCAGCATGGATTCATGAAAGGGAAATCATGCTTGAAAAATCTTCTCGAGTTTTTTGAGGATGTAACTGGTACAGTGGACAAGGGAGAACCAGTGGCTGTGGTGTATTTGGACTTTCAAAAGGCATTTGACAAGGTCCCACACAAGAGATTGGTATGCAAAATGAAAGCACATGGTATTGGGGGTAATGTACTGACGTGGATAGAGAACTGGTTGACAGACAGGAAGCAGAGAGTCGGGATAAATGGGTCCTTTTCAGAATGGCAGGCAGTGACTAGTGGGATGCCACAGGGTTCAATGCTGGGACCCCAGCTATTTACAATTTACATTAATGATTTAGATGAAGGAATTGTGTGTAATATCTCCAAGTTTGCAGATGACACTAAGCTGGGTGGCAGTGTGAGCTGCGAGGAGGACGCTAAGAGGCTGCAGGGTGACTTGGACAGGTTAGGTTTGTGTGCAAACTCATGGCAGATGCAGTATAATGTGGATAAATGTGAGGTTATCCACTTCGGTGGCAAAAACAGGAAGGCAGATTATTATCTGAATGGTGACAGATTAGTAAAAGGGGAGGCGCAACGAGACCTGGATGTCATGGTACATCAGTCACTGAAGGTAGGCATGCAGGTACAGCAGGCAATAAATAAATAAAATGGCATGCTGGCCTTCATAGCGAGGGGATTTGAGTATAGGAGCAGGGAGGTCTTACTGCAGTTGTACAGGGCCTTGGTATGACCACACCTTGAGTATTGTGTGCAGTTTTGGTCTCCTAATCTGAGGAAGGACTTGTTTGCTGTTGAGGGAGTGCAGCGAAGGTTCACCAGACTGATTCCCGGGATGGCAGGACTGACATATGAGGAAAATTGGATCGGCTAGGCTTATACTCACTGGAATTTAGAAGAATGAGAGGGGATCGCATAGAAACGTATAAAATTCTGACGGGACTGGACAGGTTAGATGCAGGAACAATGTTCCTGATGTTGGGGAAGTCCAGAACCAGGGGTCACAGTCTAAAGATAAGGGGTAAGCCATATAGGACCGAGATGAGGAGAAACTTTTTCACCCAAAGAGTTGTGAACCTGTGGAATTCTCTGCCACAGAAAGTTGTTGAGTCCAGTTCGTTGGACATATTCAAAAGGGAGTTAGATGTGGCCCTTATGGCTAAAGGGATCAGGAGGTATGGCGAGAAGGCAGGGGTGTGGTAGTGAGGTTGCATGATCAGCCATGATTATATTGAATGGAAGTGCAGGCTCGAAGGGCCGAATGGCCTGCTCCTGCACCTATTTTCTATGTTTCCATGTTTCTGTGTTTCTATGTTTCATCTCATTCCCTCTTGCCAGAGACAAGCAGGTAGAGTGAACACAAGTGTTAGGATAGATTGCAGGCTTCACCATGGTGCAGGGTGCCATTGACTGCACGCTCATTGCCCTGCGTACGCCTTATATGAATTTGGCCATTTTCATGAACCTAAAGGGATTCCACTCCCTCACTGTGCAGCTGGTGCATTCTGCTGCAGTCCTCTGTGCCACCTGCATTTGACCCACCATGGCAAGTCAAAGGCTGGCTACTGGGCAACAAAGGTTCTCATCTGACTCTTCTAAAGCAGAACTAAAGTGTGACATCGCACTCTGGCGAGTTGGCAACTGCACTATCCTTTTCCCCTGCCCTGGCTCCTGCACACTTTTGCCCAGTGTGTCACCATGTGCAGATCCCTCCTCTATCCTAGACTCTAAAATACACGCAGTGTCAGTCTCTGAGCTGGTAATTTCAAATGATTGTGTATCTTCATCATCACTGTCTTCTTCCTCTTCCTCCACTGACTGGGAAGGTTCCAGTGCTTGTGTGTCTGAAATGAAAAGGTGACAAGAGTTGGATTGTGGTGAGGGGAGAGGAGAACATAAGTGCGTGCTTACACCATACGCAGCTTGTGAGTAGAAGAGATTGTAAGATGAGGGAGAAGTGCTGTAAGAGAAGGATTAGGTAGGCAGACAGCCTCATCATCGATCCCTCTAGCCCTGCCAGTGGCTACGGCCTCAGCGATGCCACTTCCCATGATGGCCAGAATTGTCTCCTCCATGGGGGTTAAATCATGTCGGCACAGTTGTCCACCTCCAGCCTTTCCTGCTGCCTCTTGTTATGCTCCACCTCCTGCAAGATCATGGGAAGTGTGTTAGTGAGTGCGCTGCAATATGTTTGGGTGATGTGGCTGTCGTGGTTGAACAGCTGCGTGCTATGAATTTTGTGTGCCAGGGTTATAAGAGTTCCCATTGGGTAAGCTTGAGCTAAAGCTCATGAATTTTAGGGTTGAGTACTGATTGGTAGAGATTGGAGGTAGGCAGGTGATGGGGATGTAGAGAATTGAACAGGAGATGAGATTCATGGTGCAGTTGGTAGGATATGACATTTGAAGATGAATGCACTTACCTTGACAAAGGCTAAAGTAAATGTTGGTCCATTAGAGGACGAAACCAGGGAATTAGTGATGGGAAACATGTAGATGTCAGAAACTCTGATCAAATATTTTGTATCAGTCTTTATGGTAGAGGACACTAAAAATCTCCCAACAATGGATAGTCAAGGGGCTATGGGGGTGGGGGGGGAGGAACTTACTACAATCACAGTCACTAAGGAGGTGGTAGTCAGTAGGATAATGGGACAAAGGTGGATAAATCCCCTGGACCTGATGGCTTGCATCCTACGGTCTTAAGAGAAATAGCGGCAGGGATAATGGATGCATTGGTTGTAATTTACCAAAATACCCTGGATTCTGGGGAGGTCCCAGCAGATTGGAAAACTGCAAATGTAACGCCCCTATTTAAAAAAGGAAGCAGACAAAAAGCACAAAACTATAGACCAGTTAGCCTAACATCTGTGGTTGGGAAGATGTTTGTGTTCATTATTAAAGAAGCAGTAGCAGGACATTTGGAAAAGCATAATTCAGTCAGGCAGAGTCAGCATGGATTTATGAAGGGGAAGTTATTATGTCTGTAATGTACCTATGAATGACTCCACGAGGCAATGTGCTGTACTCAAACTGTAGTGACCTTGGTCCTTTATTTGTAACTCCTGAGTGAGGCAGCTGCATAGTGGCTCCCCTTTCATACAGCCCTTGCCACCAGGGCAGGAAACCCTGGTCTTCACCAGTTGCACCCTCTCGTGGTGCCAGCATGTATATACACAGTGTAAACCTTATTGATAGTACATCAGGTAAACAAGTCTCCATCTTATGCAACCACACAGTGAATACTCAGAGAGTGCATCCATAGTCTGCATATATAACAGAAGTCATGTTTGACAAATTTGCTGGAATTCTTTGAGGATGTAATGAACAGGATGGTTAAAGGGGAACCAGTAGATGAAGTGTATTTGGACTTCCAGAAGGCATTTGGCAAGGTGTCACATAAAAGGTTACTGCACAAGATAAAAGCTCACGGGTTGGGGTAATATATTAGCATGGATAGAGGATTGGCTAACTAACAGAAAACAGAGAGTCGGGATAAATGGCTCATTCTCGGGTTGACAATCAGTAACTAGTGGGGTGCCGCAGGGATCAGTGCTGGAACCCCAACTATTTACAATCTATATTAATGACTTGGAGGAAAGGACCAAGTGTAACGTCGCCAAGTTTGCTGTCGATACAAAGATGGGAGGAAAAGCAATGTGTGAGGAGGACACAAAAAACCTGCAAAAGGACATTGACAAGCTAAGTGGGTGGACAAAAATTTGGCAGATGGAGTATAATGTTGGAGAGTGTGCGGTTATGCACTTTTGGCAGAAAACATCGAAGAGTAAGTTATAATTTAAATGGAGAAAAATTGCATAGTGCTACAGTACAGCGGGAGTCCTGGTGCATGAAACACAAAAGGATAGTATGCAGGTACAGCAAGTGATTAGGAAGGCCAATGGAATCTTGGCCTTTATTGTAAAAGGGATGGTGTATAAAAGTAGGGAAGTCTTGCTACAGTGATACAGGGTATTGGTGAGGCCACACCTGGAATACTGCATGCAGTTTTGGTTTCCATATTTAAGAAAGGATATGTTAGCTTTGAAGACAGTTCAGAGAAGGTTCACTAGGTTGATTCCGGAGATGAGGGGGTTGACTTATGATGAAAGGTTGAGTAGGTTGGGCCTCTACTCATTGGAATTCAGAAGAATGAGAGGTGATCTTATCGAAACATATAAGATTATGAGGGGGATGCAAAGGTGGATGCAGAGAGGATGTTTCCACTGATAGGGGAGACTAGAACTAGGGGGCATAATCTTAGAATAAGGGGCCGCCCATTTAAAACTGAGATGAGGAGGAATTTCTTCTCTCAGAGGGTTGTAAATCTGTGGAATCTGTGGAATTCGCTGCCACAGAGAGCTGTGGAAGCTGGGTCATTGAATAAATTTAAGCCAGAAATAGACAGTTTCTTAACCGATAAGGGAATAAGGGGTTATGGGGAGCGGGCAGCGAAGTGGACCTGAGTCCATGCTCGGATCAGCCATGATCGTATTAAATGGCAGAGCCGGCTCGAGGGGCCGTATGGCCTACTCCTGCTCTTAGTTCTTATGTTCTTATGTCAAATCATTAATTTTTACCTGCACTGCATCCATGTTCTTGGAACAACACTCGTGGCATTGACATCCGCAGTTACTTCTTCCCACTGCCTCCTGAGCATATGTCTGGAGGGCTGACTGCCCCCTGCGGATACAGGACATCTCTCTGTCATTCCACTTCTTTCACCAAGGCCTGCAGTGCATTGTCTGAAAACATTGGTGCACACTCTCTCGCATGTTCAGCCATTGCTCAAAGTTCAGTTAAAACTCCCACTACTTCTTTCAGCCACAATGCATCTCCTCTTTAATACCCCTCATAATATAATCAAGCAGAGTCAGCATGGTTTTATGAAAGGGAAATCATATTTGACAAATTTGCTAGAATTCTTTGAGGATGTAACGAGCAAGCTGGATAAAGGGGAACCGGTAGATGTTGTATATTTGGATTTCCAGAAGGCATTCGATAAGGTGCCACATAAAAAATTACTGCACAAGATAAGGGCTCATGGGGTTGGGGGTAATATATTAGCGTAGATTGAAGATTAGCTCACTAATCGAAAACAGAGTTGGGATAAATGGGTCATTTTCAGGTTGGCAAACTGTAACTAGCAGGGTGCCACAGGGATCAGTGCTGGGGCCTCAACTTTTTACAATCTACATTGATGACTTGGATGAAGGGACTGAGTGTACTGTAGCCAAATTTTCTGATGATACAAAGATAGGTAGGAAAGCAAGTTGTGAGGAGGACACAAATAATCTACAAAGGGATTATAGATAGGTTAAGTGAGTGGGCAAAAATTTGGCAGATGGAGTATAATGTGGCAAAATGTGAGGTTATCCACTTTGGTAGGAAGAATAAAAAAGCAAATTATTATTTAAATGTAGAGAGACTACACAATGCTACGTAACAGAGCGATCTGTGGGCCCTTGTACATGAAACACAAAAAGTTAGCAGCAGGTACAGCAAGTAATTGGGAAGGCAAATGGAATGTTGTCCTTTATTGCAAGGGGGTTGGAGTATGAAAGTAGGGATGTCTTGCTACAACTGTACAGGGTGTTGGTGAGACCACACCTGGAGTACTGTGTACAGTTTTGGTTTCCTTATTTAAGGAGGGATAGACTTGCATTGGAGGCAGTTCAGAGAAGGTTCACAAGGTTGATTTCTGAGATGAAGGGGTTGTCTTTTGAAAAAAAGTTGAGTAGGTTGGGCTTACACTCATTGAGTTTAGAAGAATGAGAGGTGATCTTATTGAAAATATAAGATTCTGAGGGGGCTTGACAGAGTAGATGCAGAGAGGATGTTTCCCCTCATGGGGGAACTAGGAGGCATAGTTTCAGAATAAGGGTTCGCCCATCTAAAATGGAGATGAGGAGGAATTTCTTCTCTGAGGGTGGTGAATCTGCAGAGGCTGGGTCATTGATTATATTTAAGGTGGACATAGACAATTTTCTGAATTATAGGGAATCAAGGGTTATGGGGAGCGGGCAGGAAAGTGGAGTTGAGGCCATGATCAGATCAGCCATGATCTTATTGAATGGCAGAGCAGGCGCGAAGGGCCAAATAGCCTACTGCTCCAATTTCTTATGTTCTTTAAGTGGTGCCAACTGCCTTTAAGTAGCACTAGGCACTCGCAATATTGGGCACCCCAGCTGATGCATGCAGCCAATTTGAAAACTGGCTGCACACAGCAATCATGTAAAGCAGCAAGCAATACCAATTTAATGTGCTGCCTGCAAGGCAGTAAACAAGCATGGGATAATCGCATACCACGATTCCCACGCCCATTTTCGGGGGTGAGCCAATTTCTCCCCCTAGGTATTTTATGTTTTTTTTATTATGTGTCAACTGTGGCTCAGTTGGTAGCACTCTCACCTTTGAGTCTGAAGGCTATGGGTTACAGTCCCACTCCAGTGACTTGAGCACAACATTGTTATATATGCAGACTATAGATATACTCTCTGAGTAGTCACTGTATAGTTGCATAAGATGGAGATGTAAACCTGATGTATTATCAATAAGGTTTACACTGTGTATATACATGCTGGCACCATTAAAGGGTGCAACTGGTGGAGACCGGGATTTCCTGTCCTGCCCTGGTGATAGGGGCTGTATAAAAGGGTAGCCACCATGCTGCTGCCTCAGTCTGGAGTTAGGAATAAAGGACCAAGATCACTACAGTTTGAATACAACACATTGCGTCGTGGAGTCATTCATAGGTACAGTACAAACAGAATAACTGGCGACGAGAATAAGGACTTTCACGCGATATTATGGCTACTTTTGGCACACTAAAAGACTTTACACAGGGTGATGATTGGGATGCCTTCATGGAAAGGCTCGAGCAATATTTTGTGGCAAACGACCTGGCAGGGGAGACGGACACATTGGCAGAGAAGAGCAAGGCTATACTGCTGACCAGTTGTGGGCCCGAGATCTACCGCCTCGTCAGGGATTTGCTGGCAACCACGAAGGCCAAGGATAAGACATGCAATGAGCTGACTAAACTAATTCGCGACCAACTTAAACCAAAAGAGAGCATCCTCACGGCCAGGCACAGATTCTACACTCACCGCAGATCTGAGGGCCAGGAGATTTCAAAATATGCAGCCAACCTGAGCAGACTTGCGGCATCGTGTGATTTTGGCATGCACCTCAACGAAGCATTGCAAGACACCTTCATTATAGGAATTGGCCACGAGGGCCTCCTTCACAAGCTATTATCTGCCGACACCACAGTCAACCTGCAGAAAGCCATCAGCATCAGTCAGGCATTCATGACCTCGACCTGCAGCACCAAGCAAATCATTCATTCTGTGGACTCAAACCCAGCAAGTACTGTACACAGAATGGTGCCTTTCACAGGCAAGACTGTAGAATATGGCTCTGCCCAGGGCGAAGAGCACATATCTCAGGGTTCCAGAACTCAGAGTCCACCGAGGGGTGCTAATCGAGTAGCACTATGTTGTCGTTGCGGAGGAAATCATAGGGCTCACCAGTGTCGGTTTGCTGAGTACGTATGCAAAGCCTGTAACACGAAGGGCCACCTCCAGCGTATGTGTAAAAGAAATACGACTCACCATCTAGCAGAGGCGTCGGTAGATGACTTTGAATCCAGTGGGGAGTATGATGATTTGGCCAGAGAGGCAGCTCAGCCCTAAGAAGAAGTGTATGGAGTGTGTACCTGCACCACCGATTGTCCTCCAGTGAAGATGGAAGTCGAGATAAACGGCATTCCAGCCTTCATGGAAGTGGACATGGGAGCGAGCCAATCAGTGATGAGCCAGATGACTTCGAGAGGCTATGGAACGAAAAACGACCCGAGCTGGTTCCAGTACAGGAAAAGTTGCACACCTGCACCAAGGAGCTAATCCCAGTCCTTGGTAGTGTGGATGTAAGTGTAATCCATAATGGCGTGGTGCACAAGTTACCTCTGTGGATTGTTGCAGGTGATGGTCCAACGCTACTCGGAAGAAGGTGGATGGAGAAGATCGAGTGGAAATGGGACGACCCCTTCACTCCAGCAATCGATGTCCCCCGTGCTCAGAGGTAGAGCAAAACCTCACCTTCGCTTGGGCCAGGCACCAGAGAACAGACCAGCGCAGCACCTGAGGCACAGACCGTCCATCATGACTGCGTGGCAATGATCAGACCGAAACGACCTAAAAGTACTTTCCCGGCTCCAGTGGCAGGATTCCTGGGGAGGAAGATCGAATTCACAGGCACTCTTCCAGCTTTTGTGGCAGAATCGCGGAAGAGAAGGATCAAAGCAGTCAACCTTGAGAACAGAGGCAAGATGGTGTTCTTGCTGCAGCGAGGTGCAGAGTGGCGTGGCAGGGTTCTCTTAAAGGAGACCTGCAACCAACTGAACTTAAAGAGACATTGTATGCACGGCAATCAATGTAACGAACCGATTAAGAATGTAAAGAAAAAAATGTTGCGAGATTCCCCAAAAGTAGCAAGCGAGCGAATTCGGGAGGGTAAAGATGCCCTGCCCCAGGTGTCCCCACAAGTTATAGACCAGCGAACTCAGGAGGGTGAAGGCACTGATCCTGATACCCTCTCCCAGATCTAGCCCACACTGCAGGCACCCGATGGCACTATTCGCCACGGACCTGGAAACGAAAACAGCGCAGTCGGCCGCCGTTGCCCACCACATGGGTGGAGACGGTGCAGCCCCCAGACCCAGTCGCTACCTCGGCCATGTCTGGGAGTGAAAGGTCAGAACCAACGAGTTCCCCAAACGGGACCTGGAACAGCCAGGTTCCTAACACCGTTAGAGAGCAGGCAGAAGATTCTGCAGCCCTCAAAGGAGGACAGGGAGGCCACACACATCTGTGGCTCTGCCCACCACTAGGCAATGGCAAGGGCCCTGAGTCCTGGCTAGGTGAGCGAACCAAGCCCACCCCGCTAGCAGGGGGCGCAGCGCCGCCATCAGACGACTAGGACCCTATTTGATTGCTGTGGAACTAGCGTCCTCGCATACCTGTACTGCTACCTCAGTACTGACCATGACTGAACTAATTATGCAATCTACCCAATCCTGGTGCACAACCGCAAAACGTAACGTATGTAAGTCACTGAACCAAAGTGTCACGATACAAACTGTAAAAAAAAAAATGTTTTTTCTTCCTTTCTTTGTACTTGCACTGAGTCTGATCCTGTATGTTTATGTAACAGGCTAGCTGCATGATCTTGCTGTGGGCGGGGGAGGGGCGGAGGGGGAGAAATGGATGTATGTAGCCATGGACACACACATGGATCACACCCAGAACCCTCTGGAACCTCCACTGCATCATCGAACCATCCAAACTGGCAACCACTACTCAACGTTATGGCAAAAAGACTTGGGGGTTAACAGGGAGAGAGTCAAGCCAAAGCACAGCCAAGCTGCAAGGGCTATTGGCACTTAAGTCTGGGGAGAGCTAAGCCAGAGCACATAGTGCAAAGGCAATTGGCACAAAGGAGAGTGATGTTATATATGCAGACTATAGATATACTCTCTGAGTAGTCACTGTATAGTTGCATAAGATGGAGACATGTTTACCTGATGTACTTATAATAAGGTTTACACTGTGTATATATATGCTGGCACCACTAGAAGGTGCAACTGATGAAGACCATGCGGCTGCCTCACTCTGGAGTTAGGAATAAAGGACCAAGGTCACTACAGTTTGAGTGCAACACATTGCCTCGTGGAGTCATTCATAGGTACAGTACAACCATAATAAACATCTCGGCTGACATTCAACTGCAGTACTGAGGGAGTGCTGCACTGTTGGACGTGCTGTCTTTCAGATGATATGTTAAACCAAGGCCCCATCATCTCTCAGGTGAACGTAAAAGATCCAATTGCACTATTTCAAAGAAGAACAGGGGAGTTATTCCCAGTGTCCTGCCAAATATTTATCCCTCAATCTGCGAAAGTACTTGGTGGTCCCGGAGTTTCAGAGACTGGCGGTCCTGGGTCTCTATTCAAAGGCCTTTGTAGAGGCACACGTATCCTAGGAGTGTATGGGTTTCGTACGCATCACTGGAATCACGTGGGCCGGCCCAACCTATCAGAGTAGGGGATCCCCATTCATACTTAGGTGAGTTCCACATATATGGAACCACCATAAATATAAATGGGAATACCCCCAAAACACAGAAATACTTAAAACTTTTTTTTAAATCACATATTTCAAAATAGAATTTAATTAATTATTTAAAACATAACTTTATATATTTTAAAAGATCTAAAAATAAACGTAACTTTTTAACAGGATTTAAAATGTTTCAATTATTTTTTAATGTATTTTTCTGTACTTTAAAAGTCTCATGCTGTTAACTGCTTTTTACAGTCTTAAATATTTAAAGGGCATTCGCTGAGCAGGAGTTAGGAAAATAGCCCAACTCTCTGCCCGCAGAGGCCTCTTTAGTTTCGGATGCGGTGGATCTGTCAAGACAGTTCTTGACAGATCGCAAGTTAGAGGTTTAGGCGCATGCGCTACGCATACCTAAACCCGGAATTTGCGGGGACCCCACGGGTGCGTGTGCTCCTCGTACGTGCCTGTGAGGTGTGCAAATTCAGGTCCAATATCTGGCCATTATTACATTGCTGTTTGTGGGAACTTGCTGTGCACAACTTGCCTGCTGCGTTTCCTATGTTACAACAGTGACTACACTTCAGAAAGAACTACATTGGCTGTGAAGCGTTTTGGGACGTCCGGTGGTTGTGGAAGGCACTATATAAATGCAGATCATTTTTTTTACTTGTAACATTGAAATTACCAGTCACAATCATAGGATGGTCTAGTTTACTCTGCCTTTAGATGTGGAGAATATGAAAATTAAAGAAATTAATTCTCTCAAACTATTAGAAATTAATAGCATGAAGTTTTCTTTTAACATCTTGGCCCAGATTTTATGGTAGGTATGACGGTACCAATGTCCGAGGGGGAGTGTTTGCTAGTGTTATTGGGGAGGAGTTAATCTTATATGGCAGGGGGATGGGAACCAATGCAGGGAGACAGAGGGAAACAAAAAGGAGACAAAAGCAAAAGACAGAAAGGAGATGCGTAAAAGTGGAGGGCAGAAAAAACCAAGGCAAAAAACAAAAAGGGCCACTGAATATAAAGGGGCTGCAGGAGGGGTCAAAACTAGAAATCATGGTTTAAAAACTAGGATTAAAACACTCGACCTAAATGCACGCAGCATTCGAAATAAAGTCAATGAGTTGACGGCACAAATCATTACAAATGGGTATAATTTGGTGGCCATTACAGAAACATGGTTGCAGGGTGGCCAAGACTGGGAATTAAACATACAGGGGTATCTGACGATTCGGAAAGATAGACAAGAAGGGAAAGGAGGTGGGGTAGCTCTGTTAATAAAGGATGATATCAGGGCAGTTGTGAGAGACGATATTGGCTCTAATGAACAAAATGTTGAATTATTGTGGGTGGCGATTAGAGATAGTAAGGGGAAAAAGTCACTGGTGGGCGTAGTTTATAGACCCCCAAATAATAACTTCACAGTGGGGCGGGCAATAATCAAGGGAATAATGGAGGCATGTGAAAAAGGAACGGCAGTAGTCATGGGGGATTTTAACCTACATATCGATTGGTCAACTCAAATCGCACGGGGTAGCCTGGAGGAGGAATTCATAGAATGCATACGGGATTGTTTCTTAAAACAGTATGTTACAGAACCTACAAGGGAGCAAGCTATCTTAGATCTGGTCCTGTGTAATGAGACCGGAAAAATAAACGATTTCCTGGTAAAAGATCCTCTCAGAATGAGTGATCACAGTATGGTTGAATTTGTAATACAGATTGAGAATGAGGAAGTTGTGTCAGAAACGAGTGTACTATGCTCAAACAAAGGGGACTACAGTGGGATGAGGGCAGAGTTGGCTAAAGTAGACTGGAAACACAGACTAAACGGTGGCACAATTGAGGAACAGTGGAGGACTTTTAAGGAGCTCTTTCATAGTGCGCAACAAAAATATATTCCAGTGAAAAAGAAGGGTGGTAAGAGAAGGGATAACCAGCTGTGGATAACCAAGGAAATAAAGGAGAGTATCAAATCAAAGACCAATGCATATAAGGTGGCCAAGGTTAGTGGGAAACTAGAAGATTGGGAAAATTTTAAACAACAGCAAAGAATGACTAAAAAAGCAATAAAGAAAGGAAAGATAGGTTACGAAGGTAAACTTGCGCAAAACATAAAAACAGATAGTAAAAGGTTTTACAGATATATAAAATGGAAAAGAGTGATTAAAGTTAATGTTGGTCCCTTAGAAGATGAGAAGGGGGATTTAATAATGGGAAATGTGGAAATGGCTGAGACTTTAAACAATTATTTTGCTTCGGTCTTCACAGTGGAAGACACAAAACCATGCCAAAAATTGCTGGTCACGGGAATGTGGGAAGGGAGGACCTTGAGATAATCACTATCACTAGGGGGGTAGTGCTGGACAGGCTAATGGGACTCAAGGTAGACAAGTCCCCTGGTCCTGATGAAATGCATCCCAGGGTATTAAAAGAGATGGCGGTAGTTATAGCAGATGCATTCGTTATAATCTACCAAAATTCTCTGAACTCTGGGGAGGTACCAGCGAATTGGAAAGCAGCTAATGTAACGCCTCTGTTTAAAAAATGGGGGCAGACAAAAGGCAGGTAACTATAGGCCGGTTAGTTTAACATCTGTAGTGGGGAAAATGCTTGAAACTATCATTAAGGAAAAAATAGCGGGACATCTGGATAGGAATAGTGCAATCAAGCAGATGCAGCATGGATTCATGAAGGGGAAATCATGTTTAACTAATTTACTGGAATTCTTTGAGGATATAACGAGCATGGTGGATAGAGGTGTACCAATGGATGTGGTGTATTTAGATTTCCAAAAGGCATTCGATAAAGTGCCACACAAAAGGTTACTGCAGAAGATATAGGTACGCGGAGTCAGAGGAAATGTATTAGCATGGATAGAGAATTGGCTGGCGAACAGAAAGCAGAGAGTCGGGATAAATGGGTCCTTTTCAGGTTGGAAATCGGTGGTTAGTGGTGTGCCACAGGGATCAGTGCTGGGACCACAACTGTTTACAATATACATAGATGACCTGGAAGAGGGGACAGAGTGTAGTGTAACAAAATTTGCAGATGACACAAAGATTAGTGGGAAAGCGGGTTGTGTAGAGGACACAGAGAGGCTGCAAAGAGATTTGGATAGGTTAAGCGAATGGGCTAAGGTTTGGCAGATGGAATACAACGTCGGAAAGTGTGAGGTCATCCACCTTGGGAAAAAAAAACAGTAAAAGGGAATATTATTTGAATGGGGAGAAATTACAACATGCTGCGGTGCAGAGGGACCTGGGGGTCCTTGTGCATGAAACTCTTTTGGAGTCAGTTTGCAGGTGCAGCAGGTAATCAGGAAGGCGAATGGAATGTTGGCCTTCATTGCGAGAGGGATGGAGTACAAAAGCAGGGAGATCCTGCTGCAACTGTATAGGGTATTGGTAAGGCCGCACCTGGAGTACTGCATGCAGTTTTGGTCACCTTACTTAAGGAAGGATATACTAGCTTTGGAGGGGGTACAGAGACGATTCACTAGGCTGATTCCGGAGATGAGGGGGTTACCTTATGATGATAGATTGAGTAGACTGGGTCTTTACTCGTTGGAGTTCAGAAGGATGAGGGATGATCTTATAGAAACATTTAAAATAATGAAAGGGATAGACAAGATAGAGGCGGAGAGGTTGTTCCCACTGGTCAGGGAGACTAGAATTAGGGGGCACAGCCTCAAAATACGGGGGAGCCAATTTAAAACCGAGTTGAGAAGGAATTTCTTCTCCCAGAGAGTTGTGAATCTGTGGAATTCTCTGCCCAAGGAAGCAGTTGAGGCTAGCTCATTGAATGTATTCAAGTCACAGATTGATAGATTTTTAACCAATAAGGGAATTAAGGGTTATGGGGAGCGGGCGGGTAAGTGGAGCTGAATCCACGGTCAGATCAGCCATGATCTTGTTGAATGGCGGAGCAGGCTCGAGGAGCTGGATGGCCTACTCCTGTTCCTAATTCTTATGTTCTTATGTTCTTTGTACCATACCGCCTTTGAAATATAATGCACGCTCAGAATCTCTACATGCACTTGTGCATGCACTAAATCTTGAACTTGCGATCTGTCAAGGTATGCCTTGGAAATCACATTTGCTGCTGTAGAGTTGGGCTATTTGCCCACCAGCTGCCTAGCAATTACATCCAAAAATTTAACAGTGAAAGCATGTGCAGGAGCCTGTTTCACATCTTAAAAGAAGATCTATATGTATGTTTTGATGGAGGAGATATTTTTTGTCGGTCAATTAAGGTTCCAATGTCCGAGCTTTTCGAGAGTGTGACACAGTACATTACTGACACCCAATATTCAAAACCAGGAAACAAGTCAAACTGGAAAAAGAAAAACAGTTTCAATTTTTCTAGCTTGCCATTCAATATAAATTGGTCCTTTTTATATTTATGTGAGAGAGATGTACACAAGCACTTAAGTAACTATTTAAATAGCCTGTATAAAAACATCTCCTAAAGTCAAGTCACAGTACAGTGCATGCCCTTAGAATGTTTGACTTTGCATAGACCTTTAAGCAAAAATCAATTGAAGATTTCAAGGATAACTGTTAGTTTAATTTCAACAGTGTGTAGCGAGGGAATGTTATCTTTCATGTACTTTAGTTTTATATTATTAAATGGAGAGCACACATCCAAAATTGTTCAATCTAACATTAGTTAAAGTTTTATTTAGTTATTTTTCCAAGTTTCATGTGAACACACTATTTAGCATACTCTATTTTATTTGCAGTTAAATTCTGAAAATTAAATTCATTGCTCATAAAAAAATATCCTTTATAAACACAAAAGGCCAGACAAATTGAAAGTATTCATTTTAATTACTTGGAAAGTTGAATAAGAAAGTTAAATAAAGTGAAAATCTTTCAAATTTCAGTGACAAATTCTGTCCCTTCAATTTAAAAATAAACAAATTAACAACCAATATATTGCATTTATAACAAGGACAATGCATTTATCTATTACCGGTCTAAAAGAGGTCTGAATAATATATTTTAATCCTAAAAATTAACATTAAATATATGGCTGGGAATCTCTTTTTGAAATTCAACAACATTGGTTGTAGGAGATATAAGTGCCCATGGAGCGCAAATGAATTTGTGACCGGGCGCAGCGAGAACAGCGCCTCCTACTAAATTCGGCGAGGGTTTTGCGACGGCGGTAACATGTAACACCCTGCTCGGCTGTGCCCAGCAATGCTGATGTCATCACCGTGTGCAGTGTCCCGGTAGCACCCCAGAACGGAAATTGGCCCTCACCCCCTGGTTTAGCGCCTGGTACTGACAACAACAGTTTCAGCAGTTGGGTTTCAGTCGGATGTCGGCTGAAGGAGTGCTATTTAAAGGCGCCAGCATCCGGTGAAGCTATAGTCAGCCAATAATGTATCCTTCTTCGTTTCAAATAGACAGACAAGCATTTTGACCGATTTGGTGTGATTTGCAGTTGAAGGAGTGTGCGGCACTTAAAGATTTATGATTTTCATGAGGGCAGATTGAAACTCCAACAATTATAGCGTTTCATGGTGGCTGTGCTGGCACTGGACCTCACGCTCCAGCGTCACTGACGCACAGAGAAAGCACAGAGAAAGACAGCAAAATGTGCCCAGAGGGAGGAGGCCCAACAGGGCTGTCAACAGGAGATGTTACCCTCCATTGGGTATTCTGGCAGCAATTCTCCGACATCAATTTCACTGAGGAGCAGTGTGTTCGAAGGCTGTGCTTCAGCAAGGACATAGGGCTAGAACCACCACTTTTTTTGCATTCTTAATGCCCACTTAATGCCCATTTTACCGATGAAATGACATATAATGCCCATATATCGCCCATTTTGGCACAAAATGGAAACTGACGGGCTTTTTTCGGAGACTTATCGCCGAGTGTTATGTTCCCAATGGGCTTAACGCCGGGAAAAAATATTATCGTCCTCCCACTTTTTTTGGGCGGAATCAGCAGAATGGGCGAAATCAACGCCCATAATATCACCCAGCATTACTTTCTGCAAAGAATTAACGCCGAGATTCAATATGAATGCCCGCCCACTGTTTTTTGTCGTAAAGAGCATATTTAACCCAAACTAGCGGCCATGGAGATCGCCCATTGTCAATTTCATCACCTCGCACATATATTGGCCACAATATCGCTCGCTCAAAAAAATCACCCACAAAAAGTGGAACTAACCGGAACGAACGCCAGCAGTGTGGTTGACATTTGTTAAATCCCACTCATTCGTGAGGAGCTGATATCTGAACGATTTGCCTGAAAGAGCATTGATGTGAGTGACAATGCTGTCACACTGCTGTGTGTGTGCAGCTCAGACATCAATGGTGCCCATCACCTTGGTGCCAATTAAAGTTTACGTTGATTGATGTTAAGTTGTATTTAACCCTTTCATGGTAAGGAATCACCAATGTGTAATGGTCCAGCTATCTGAGACAATGCGCAACAAGTTTATGTTCAATAACAAAAGTTTAATATCAACGTTGGTCTAAAATCATAAGTATCACAGCCAATAACACCCAAATCCCGCCCACACCCAACTTTTTCCACCATTGACATAAATCACATGTTCAACATGTCCAGCAACACAGAATACAAAGGCAAAGTAGGAGCATGGTCCCTAGCCCTCATACATTGCAACAAATTGCATACATGCAGATGGAGATATAACACAGCCATCACCTGCGGACATGCACCTCACTTTCCTTCCCCCCTCTCCTTCTCCCCACCTCTACCCCTTCCCCTCCTCGCTCCACGGCGCCTGGCCGTGGTGCTCCTCAGGCAGTGCCTCATTAGTGGGGATGAAGGCAGATGCATGGGTATGGGAGCGGGGGGTGCAAAGGGGGTAACATTCTCTGATGTAGAAGCAGGATCTTGGTCCTTGCTCTCATCTGTCATTTGCAATGGTGGTGCAGAACCTAGGGGTGGAGAGCCGTGCTTGGGGACCACTGGGAGCCCTCTGCCACCAGTGTTCCTGGCTACCAGCTCCAGGGCCTCCTCCATCCCTTCCATGTTATTTCTTATTTGTTGGACCCAAACTCGGTGCCAACCATGTTCTCGGTGCTTCGTAGGCTTTTTGCTACTGGTGACTCTCTGTCGTACCTCCCACAACAGCCAAACAAGCACACACCACAGCCACACACGCTTTCAGTGCCTCTGAGCTCCCTCTCTCTGTCTCCTCTTCTGCGCATGTCATGATGACCCTTGACCTCCTGAATCGCGGATATCGAGCATTGCCATGCCGTTGCTAAGGACGGCCATACTTTACGGCAGGAGGTCAAAAAAATGTAACGCTACCGCCCATTTGATATCGCTCACGGTAACGCCCATTTTCAAAAATGTAAACTAGGTGTTTTGAGAATGGGTGAGAAGCCGACGATCTGAAAACCCTTTTTTACTGCCCACGCTGGAAATAATGCCCATTTTTGGGCGATAAGCACAAAAGTGGAGGTTCTAGCCCACGGTCACAGAGCTCCACCACCTCCTGCAACCAGACCTCGAGCTGCAGTCCAGGGTGAGAACGGCTCTCTCAGTGGCAGTCAAGGTCACCATCGTACTCAATTTCTACACCAGTGGATCCTTCCAGTGTGCAACAAGAAACATCCCCATCTCCCAGTTTGCTGTCCATTGCTGTATCGGCGCGGTCACAGATGTCCTCTATAGAAGGAAGAGGGACTACATTTCCTTTCCCATGACCAGACAGAAGCAGTGTAAGAAATCATGAATGCAAAGAAATTGCGAATTATAAAAGAAATAATGATTTTATAAAATAAGTACTTATGCTAGCTCAGCAGACACAGAAAGGTAAGGTTCTTACGAGGTCAGGACAGAAAAACAGGCAAGATAAACAAGCTGTCTCTTGAAATGGCAACAAAACATTCAGTCAGAGATCAGGAAGAAAATGACCTCATAGGTACCCTCTCCCCTGTAATTGGACTATGGAATGGGTAAAAATCATTAACACTGGGTATCCACCAGCCCATCGAAATAAGGTATATAAATGGGTGACCAAGAGAAAGAAACCGGCAGACTGAGGAGAGAGTTTCCTCAAAGTAGTCCTCATGCTGGCTTCAGGTTAACACCTTGGTCAAGCTCAAACCTCTGACGTGGATCCCCCCGCCCCCCCCCCCCCCGCCCCCATGATGGCTTCCGCCTAACACCTCCACCAGCTCAGGATCTTTTCAGAGACCACCGTTCTGCCTCAACGTCCGTCCATTCCGTTCCAAGGCCGTGGATCGTTCTATCTCAATCACATGTTGTATTTGATTATGCTTATAACTGCTTACAACTCCTAAGACCCTTTGGGTAACCTGTGCGTGACCTGTGATCGGAATCTTACAGCAGCACCAGTGTGCATGTGGCTTTTCCAGGTTTCCCCATGGTGCAGGGTGCCATTGACTGCACCCTCGTCGCTTTGCGGGCACCACATAACAATCCTGAGGTATTCCATAACCACGAAGGCTACCACTCACTTAATGTGCAGTTGGTGTGCGACCACACACACTGAAACTCACCGTTAATGCCCACTATCCTGGCAGCAGCTACAATGCAACAGCAGCTTCATCTTGTGCCAGACTGGTGTGGCAGCTCTCTTCCAGCCACCACATCCAGCTCACGGCTGACCGGATGTTCCTTTTCGTCGTCGTTTTCTGCTTGCTGCACAACGTGACCATGATGAGGACACAGCCATTGCCACCAGGCATAGCTCCACCACCTCAGGAGGAGGAGGAGGAGGAGGAACAGGAGTAGCAGCAGCAGCAATGGAGGAGCCAGGCACTCAATCGGCCTTCTGCAAGGGCAGTCCACGTGCGCTTTATTGAACTTCAGTTCCAATGAATTCCACACCAAATCCCAGTTGGTCTGCACGTCCCCATGATTACATCAATTTCTCATTCTATCCAAGATTCCCAAAACTGAAATGAGAGACAGCATCATATATGCAAAATTCCAATTACATGTATACAGAATATATATACAACAATTAAATTTACTATTCACCCTTGTGCAAAACCTTATATCCCCTCTTAAAACTGCCTTTACCTATTCGACTGCTCCTATGTAGTGTCACTGCAGTGGCTGCAGCATGGCTAACGGGAGGTTGCTGAGTGTCAGGATCAGAGACTATGGGCTCAATTTTCCCCAATGCCGTTTTTTGGCGTATTTCAAGAGTTACACCCATTTTCTTTGGCCCCGACTACTCCAAAAAAATAACTTGAAAGTTTCCCTATTCTAATTTTTTTTAATTGGCGCAGCCTGTCCGTTAGATTCAGGTGGTGGCGCCTAATGTCTGCGCCAAAAAAAGGATGGCCTCACTTCTGCGCATGCGCAGGAAAAAAATGACCTTTTTTATGTGACTGCTATGGGCATGCATGCCCAGAACACTTCCCGGTCTGCATTTGGCCATTTTTAAAGAGCCAATTGAGAACTGCATGAGAACTTTAATACTCAGTGGAAAAATCGGAGCTGCCATATGTAATGTGGCTCAAGGACCAAGGGCTAGAACCGCCACTTTTTTTGCATACTTAACAGCCACTTAACGCCCATTTTACCACTGAAATGACATATAATGCCCATATAATCGCACATTTTGGCACAAAATGGAAACTGACGGGCATTTTTAGGAAACTTATCGCCAAGAATTACTTTCCCCATGTGCTTAACGCCGGGAACAATATTACTGTCCGCCCACTTTTTTTAGGTGGAATCATCAGAATGGGCGAAATCAACACCCTTAATATTGCCCAGCGTTACTTTCCGCACAGAATTATCGCCGAAATTAATACCGCTCACCCACTTTTTTTTGTCGTAAAGAGCACATTTGATGAAACTAACGCCCAGGAGATCGGCCACCGTCACTTTCACCACCTCGCACACATATCACCAACAATATCGCTCGCCCAAAAAAACGCTCAGAAAAAGTGGAACTGTTCTGAACGAACGCCAGCGGTGTGGCTGGTATTTTTAAAATCGCAGGTCGCTTCATTCAAAAGGCTATCTCAATTTCGGGGGAGTTTGCATTGACTCTGGAGTTCTTCTCAGGTGAAGTGAACATCTCAACAGACATTTTTTCAGACTCTGGACTATTGGGGCTTTACTCCTGGTGTATTTTAGTGAGGAAATCATTGCTTCTGATCAATCGCTATTATACTTTCAATGCAATGGGACCACCAAACAATAATTGTGCTTAAGCAGCGTTTCAGATGTCTTGACCACTCAGGAGGGGAGCTACAATACAACCCTGAGCAAGTAGGTAAATTCGTAGTTGTGTGCTCGATGCTGCACAACCTGACTATCAGGAGGGGCCAAGAATTGCCAGAAGGCACTGATGCTCCATCTTAGGAGAGAGAGCAAGAGGACGACGAGGGGCTGGACACTGACCTAGGGCCAGACAATCAGGCTGGCTATGCAACCATGCCCACGAATTTTTCCAGACCGCAGGAAAGGGCCCATGTTGGCTACATAGCTGCAAGACTCTTACGTGAGGAGCTGATATCTGAACGATTTGCCTGAAAGAGCATTGATGTGAGTGACAATGCTGACACACTGCTGTGTGTGTGCAGCTACTAACATCAATGGTGCTCATCACCTTGGTGCTAGTTAAAGTTTACGTTGATTGATGTTAAGTTGTATTTAACCCTTTCACGTTAAGGAATCACTAGTGAGTAACGGTCCAGCAATCTGAGACAATGCGCAACAAGATTATGTTCAATAAAAAAAATGTTATACCAACATTGGTCTGAAATCATAAGTATCACAGGCAATAACACCCAACCCCCACCCACACCCCACTTTTTCTATCATTGACATCAATCAAATGCTCAACATGTCCAGCAACACAGAATACAAAGGCAAAGCAGGAGGGTGGTCCCCTCCCCCCATACATTACAACAAATTGCATACACCCAGAGGGAGATATAACACAGCCACCACCTGCAGACATGCACCTCACTTTCCTTCCCCCTTCCCCTTCTTCTCCCCATCTCTACCCTTTCCCTTCCTCGCTCCTCGGCGCCTGGCCGAGGAGCTCTTCAGGCAGTGCCTCACTGGGGGGCACGGGTACGGGAGCGGGAGGTGCCAAGGGAGGTAACATTCTCTGATGCAGAAGCAGGATCTTGGTCCTTGCTCTCATCTGTCGTTCGCACTGGTGGTGCGGAACCTAGGGGTGGAGTGCCGCGCTCTGGGACCACTGGGAGGCCTGTGCCAGCAGTGTTCCTGACTATCGCATCCAGGGCCTCCGTCATCCGCGGAATGTACTCGGTCATGGTGGCCAGCTGTCAGGATATGCCCCCCAATGCTTCGATGAGCTGGTCACCAATGTCTACAGTCCTCCTGGACAACTGTACCATCTCTCCGCTGTCATGTGGCGCTCGTGGAACAGACCTACCGTGTCCATGAGACCTCCACGGGATCGGTGCCGTCCTGGGGACAAATGGGGTTCCCTGTGGTGAGGTGCTTGGGGCCGGTACCTCCAGAGTGGAGGCAGGAATGACCAGAGGACCACTAGATGGTCTTAGGGTGGAATGGCATCTGGAGTGTGGCGATGCAGGTTCCTTGAAGACAGCGCTCTCATCCGTGGAGAACAGACCCAGCGGATTGACGGGCGAGAATCAGTGCTCCTCAGCACCAGATGTTGGATCGTCCAGAGAGTCAGACCCCGTGCCCCCACCTTCTACTTGCTGTGCAGCTCTAAAGTCTCCCTCCTTCCTCCCAAAGCAGCCACACCATACCCAGACACGCCTTCAGTCTCTCTGAGCTCCCTCTCTCTCTGTCTCCTCTTCTGCGCATGTCATGATGACCCTTGACCTCCTGAATCGCGGGAATCGATTGTTGCCATGCCATTGCTAAGGATGACCACATTTTATGGCAGGAGGTCAAAAAAAATGAACGCTACCGCCCATTTCATATAGCTCGTGATAATGCGCATTTTCAAAAATGGAGACGAGGTGCTTTGAGAATGGGCGAGAAGCCGGCGATCTGAAAACCCATTTTTAACCACCCACGCCGGAAATAACGCCCATTTTTGGGCGATCTGCATAAAAGTAGATGTTCTAGCCCCAAGAATTTCTCACAAGAGCAAGTGGAGGCACTAGTTACTGTAAATGAGGCCAGATGGCACGAACTGGACACCAGCAGAGGTCAAATAAAAGTTTCACCAAAAGAAATGAAGAAATGCTGGTACCAACTTGCAGAGATTACTATGTAATGGTGACCATCACAAGGTCTGGATGTCGGTCCAAAAAGAAATGGCAGGACCTTGATCAAGCAGTTAATGTAAGTAATATTTTCATTTATTCAGTGGAATTGCAATTGTAAATGTGACCATCTGCATGTCCCACCCAGCAGAAAGACACCTTCTCTAAAAAGTTATATTTTCATCTTTGCAGAGGAGGGTGGCACACAACAAAAGAGAGAGAACTCGAACACCCACTGACAGCCTTGGAAGACAGGGTCGCTGCTTTGATGGGTTCTGCCTGGAGAGAAGCAACCACCACTGCACAAGTTGGGCTCACACTCGAGGGAGAGGGTAAGTCCTGCAAATTCCATGTTCTGGCTTTGCTCAAAGTTAAGTACTGCGCAGACTAACCATGCTTCGGTTCATGGGGATTTCTCCGTCAGCTACGCTTCAGTTAATGCAATGTGCTATCATTCATCGTATTCCTTCAAATGAATCTGCTGCCTGCGCTGTGTGAGCCTACTCATGCCACACTGTCCCCTCTTCTGCTGTTAACTATTTGTTTGTTCTGTTATATTTTGCAGAATTTGAGGCCAACCCTGACAAGGCTGAAGCCGATGCAGAAGAAGATTCAGACACAGACGAGCCTGAAGAGGAGAACATCTTCCAATCTCACCTTCCAGATCAAGAGCATGGGGGTGAAGGGGGAGGGTTGGGGAAGGGGGAGGATGAAGCCCCCACTGTTGTACTCACTCTGGAGGAGGTGCTGGTGCCAGCCCCTTTTCTGAGTGGTACGAGTGTTGGAACATTCAATGATTTCACACAGTCCGAGGCTGCGAGTCTCAGTGGGATGCAGCGACCCACACCCAGGGTGAGGAGGGGAAGGAGAGCTCGACAGAACTCTCCTGAGGTGCAGGATGTAACAGATGTGGTTCAGATGATGGCAATGAGTGCGGAGAGCATTGAACTTATGAAGATCACTCCTGGACACCATCAGTGGGGTGGGTGATGAGGTATCGGGACTGTCGGGAGAAGTAACAACACTCTCACGAGAAATGGGAACATTGGATCCGGGCACATGAGGGAGGGAATGTCGCAGGTAGCTGATAAACTGTCGGTGAACATGAGGGAGGGAATGTTGCAGGTCGTTGAGACACTGTTGGGGCACATGAGGGAGGGAAAGTTGGAGTTAGCTGTTGCAATAAGGGAACACACTCAGACCCCGCGCCCATTGACAAAATCAACTGCCACTCCGACTCCAATCCCCAGACCAGCCTCTGAAGAGGCCCAAGCCGGGCCTTCCACATTAACCCCTGCCCACGCTCCCCCCCCCATCAAGAATTGCGCATTACCCGAGATGCTCAAAAAAATAAGCTTGGTACCAACCCGAGAAATGCTGCACCACTGCCTGCGGGCAGGGATGGAGTCACCAAGACCAAGTGCAGAGGGTGGTCTTAGAATAAGGTGGAGGACAGCCTTTGTTTGCTGCTGTTGTTGTTATTATTATTGTTGCTACTGTTGTAATTGTTCTCAAATTAAAAGTTTTTGTAAGTGATGTAAATTTACAAGTTTAAAAGTTTGCAAGTGATCTTAAAGTTTATAAGTGATCTTAACTGAAAACTTCAAAGTTTGACACAAGAATATTTTTATTAAAGTTAAGTTAAGCACAAACAAGTGTTAAACTTTTCAATAAAATATATTTTAAATTATAATTGGATCATTTACTTTATTTGTTCCAATATTAACACAATTTTTTGAACTAAGGAGGAATCATTTCCATTATTTGTTCCATTAACACAAAACAACATTACAGAACAGGTCCAAACAGTAAACGTGGTCCATTTGGAATAGTTGGCGCTTAACCTTCTGACAGCAAAGCATTCATGGATGAGCTGCTGGCACAAGGCTCGAGCAATCGTTAAAGGGGCACGACGGCCTGCCCTCCTCCGCCATCGTGCTCCGGGTTCAGGTAGTTGCATGACTTCCTCATCCTCCTCCTCCTCCTCCTCCTCCTCATCATCATTTGCATCTTCATCTTCATCATCAGCCACTCTCACCTCAGGTGGGTCTTCTGCTGCTGCTGCCTCATGATGGCTAAGTTGTGCAGCATGCAGCAGACAACAGTGAACTGACTGACAATCTGAGGGGAGTATTGCAAGTAGCCTCCAGAATGGTCCAGGCATCGGAAACGCTGCTTCAAGATGCCAATGGTTCTCTCTATAATGTTGCGCGTCTCAATGTGCGACATGTTATATTCCCGGTCAGCTTCTGTCCGGGTTGCATGTAGGGGCATCATGAGTCAGTTGGGAAGGCCATACCCTTTGTTCCCCAGCAGCCAGCTCTGCCCTTCTGGCTACTGCTGAAACATGGCAGATATAGCGCTCTCGCATAGGATGAACGCATCAAGGGTGCTCCCAAGATATCGCGCATCAACTGTTATGATGCGATGCATGTCGTCACACACGAGCTGCACATTCATGGATTGGAAGCCTTTTCTGTTCCTGTACATCCCGGAATCCTCCAAAGATGCTCGCAAGGCGATGTGAGTATAATCAATGCAGATCTTTACCTTTGGGAAGCCAGCAATCCTGGAGAAGCCCGCAGCCCTGTCACGCATTGCCTGGGCGGTCATGGGGAACATTATGTAGTCATTCCACCAGGCATATAGTGCAGCAGTCACCTGCCGAATGCAGATATGTGTTGCATGTTGAGAAATGGCGCACACATCCCCAGCTGTGGCCTGGAATGATCCAGGTACATAAAATGAAAGTGCAGCTGTAACCTTTATTTCAATTGACAAAGCAGTCCTTCTGACTCTTCTAGGTTGCAGGTCTGCTTTTACTAACTCACTGATCTCAGTTACAACTTCTTTGTGCAAACGCAGCCTTCTGATACAGTCTGCATCAGTCAGGTGCAGGTATAAACACCTGTCTCGATATACCTGATGTGGGTAAGGCCTCCTGCCCATCATCCTATGTGCTCTGAGGTTCCTCATGTGATGATGTCTAATCAATCTTCTCCTCCACAGCACAATCATGCAGAAGCCTGGCACAAGGTATGGCATTGTCAATATTGCCTCCATAATCTAATTTAGCTTTGCAAGAAGCTCAAAATAGCAGGAGAAAGCACTCACACCTTCTTTCCTCTTTCTCTCCCCAAGGTCGGCGCCCTAATATGGACCACAACCTGGTCTGCGCGTGCTTAGAACGGTAAGCTAGGCATTCAATAAAGAAACAAAGTCGAATGCAACTCTTTAATTTTTGATTTTTTCCAAGTACCACCCCACCACCGAATGTCTCCTCACTGGGCTCGGGGGTCGACCATGCTCTCCCGCCCTCCCCCCCACACCGCCCCCGGGCCTCTTTTCAAGCTGCTCTATGGACTAAGGGTTCTCATCTCTTCAGTTCAGCTTCCAACCCGCTCCCCCCCACCCGCCCACCCCGGCATCCCCGCTCCCCCTCGGGCTTCTTTTGAAGCTGTTCTATAGCCGAAGGGTTCTTATACCTTCAGTTTGGCTTACATCCCACCCACCCCCTCCATGCTTCTTTTGAAGCCGAGCCCCTGTGTCCGGGCGAGGGAGTGATTCTGCCGGCCGACGCTCCGACCCTCGAGCCCAGTGAGGAGATGTTCGGTGGTGGCGTGGTACTTTGAAAAAAATCAAAAATTCAAGAATTGCATTAGACTTCCATTTTCTCACTTTTGACGTTGAAAAAATTAAGCTTCATAATGCATATGCTTTGCCTTCTTGACTCCCTCCAAAACTTTACCTAAGAACAATGCGTCCCTCTGCGCCGATTTTTTAATGTGCTCTGATTTTTCTTAAGTGTCTTGAATGTTTTTTGGGAGTGTTCACATACGCCGTCTTAGGAAATATGAAAGTTGTCCAAACTTGCTTAAATATGAAAAATTGGCGCAGACATCAAATTACGCCCCTATGATGCAAAAAATCACTAACCTAAAAAAATCATAACTAACTGAGTTACGCTGGTGCAGAAACTTTGGGGAAACTTGGATATTTTAATTTGAGCCCCAAAAAACGGCATGCGCTAAAAAAAACGGCGCAAGTAACTGGGGAAAAGTGAGCCCTATAGATGGCCTTGCAGCACGCCCTTGACCAGCTCAGGGCTTGGAAGGTTCGGCTGTACACTGCACCACCTCAGGCTGGGCGGCGGCAGTCTGGGCTGGATGGATGACAGGCAGTGACAAGTGCGATGGCGGAGTGGCAGTGGTGGGATCAGGAATGCTGTCACCCTGAGAAAGAACAGCAGATTCCTGCTCCACTGACCCACTGTCACTCCCCTGGGTCAGCACCTCATCATCCCCACCAATCTGCTGGAGCACAGATTGTTGGCCTGCTGTGACACCATTAGATCCTTGGTCAAATGTGGTGGACCCAGCGAAGATGGCAGCAGTTAGAGCTCACGTGGCATCCAGCTGAGACTGCACGAAAGCAGTCTGAGCTTCCCTGCTAGCAACCATTGCCTGCAATATAGCACAAAATGTTGCATTGCTTCCGTCTGTGCTGCAATAGAAGCTGCTACATCGCCCATTACATGCCACGAGGTCTGGGTCGCCACGGTCTCTCTGGGAGTCCACCATCGCCTGCAGACTGGAAATGATGGGTTCCATGGTGTACACAGAGCTCTGTATAATGTTGGAGCCACACTCCTCCATTGTCGAGTGGCTCTCGGGCACCCTTGCCATTGCACCTATTTTCTCAGAGTGCATGGCCATCACCCTTGTTGTGAATGCCTCTCCATCGAGGTTCTCACTGGGTCCTGTGCAGCAGAATTCGTCCGTGAACTCTACCTCCGGAGAGCTAGCTCCAGAGCTACCCCTTCCCCTTGGCCTTGCTATAGTGCGCTCATCCCCTTTGCATCACCCAGTGCAGACTCCTCTACTAAGCTTGCCTCTAATGAACGAATAGTGCCTGTCTCTGAGGTAGTCCCTGCGGGAGAGAGATGCAGTGATGCGGTGCTTGGGTCCTCCTCCTCTTCTCCTTCCTCACTCTCATTTAGGGGCTCAGGGACAGGATGGTCATCTGCTGACTGATTATCTGAAAGCATAAAGGCTGAAGACTCGCATTAAGGTGAGGACAGGGGAGCAGGAATGGAGCAAGGAATGCAGGCAGTATCAGGAGCTGGAAAGTGATAAAGCCTTCTTGTGTGAGGGAGAAATGGGATGAGAAAAGGAGAGGGGATGAAGATACTGTTGTTGCCCCCAAAGGGGTTGATGTCACCGATGGCCACGGTGCCCACCACCTGCTGCCCAATGAACCGCAACAGTCACTTCTCCAGGTCTGAGAGCTGCTGGAGCTGAGGCTCACCCCGCCTGTCCTCTGCTGCTCCCTCCAATTGTGAGCCAGCTTGGCCTGGAAAAGAAAGGAATGTTTGTGACTCAGAGTCCAGCTATGTGTCTGGGAGATATGCCTGCCATTGTTGAATAGCTGTGAATGTAGGCAAGGCGTGAGATGAGGATATGAGCTTGAGTAGTTGTTGATATTTAGTGTGGGTGTGGTGTTTTGCGCAGTGTGCACAGACAGTGGTTCAGATGACTGTTGGACCTGTTGAAGCATGTACTCACCTTGACAACCCGACTGAGAGCATTGAACTTTTTACTGCACTGTATCAGGCTGCATTCCATGACACTACTGGCTGAGACTTCCTGAGCCACTTCCCTCCACATTGCCCTGAAGACGTGGAGCAATGGCTTCCTTCCACTTTCCGGGAACAGCGCTTCCTTCCTTTGTTCCACTGCCGTCACCAATGCCTCCAATGCGGTGTCATTGAACCGACGAGCTCTCTCCCTTGGATTTAGATTGGGAGCAGCCATAGTCATGAGTCTTTCAGTTGGTCTCAGGTCAACTTCAGTTGCAGGAATGCTGAAAATTAGCAGCTGCAGCTTGATAGAACCTCCCCTTTAATAGCTGGAATGAGCAAGTGTGAAGGATTGAAAGAAGATTGCTGAATGCAAATGACCTGAAATTCGGTAGCATTCTGGTTGTAGCCCCACTGAAGTAATTAGTGCTTGATTTACCGTCCCCTTCCTTCCTGGGGTACTACAGCCCAAGTTAGAAGAACTTCAGAATCCTTTGCGCCTGGTGATAAATTTTCAAAATTTAAAAAGTTAATGCCCCAAACAGGGCGCTACTGAATTTCTCCCCCATTAAACATTGTTAAACCTTTACTGAGTATCAAAACAGGACGTTGTATACATAGGAACTAATAAATTGTGAGTAAAAATAAAACAAAATGCTGATATATGCAATATGTTAAAGTACCAGTTTAATTTAAAATTTTTAGAAGTTTTTAAAATATAATTTCAATGGAAGAGATTGAAAGAAAGTTCTGTGGGCATGGCTTAGTTTTGACAGTTTTTGTAGGCATGTCTTCCCTTATGCATAGGGTATACGCTGCGCTCCTGGCCTTTGTGATGTTATATACTGTGCACAACTCTGCAGCGCTGAAGAGGAATTCTGGGTCTTGCGCAAGGTAAGTACGTAGGTCATAAGTCGGCGACATATTCCGTAGCTACGCCAAGAACCACAATTTTTGAGCTATGGTATTGAGTTATACAGATCAGGAAGATCCTGTTTGAACTCTAGTCAGTGCTGAGATAGCTTGAATCGACCTGGTCTTCTGTGAGAGAGCTACCATTAACCTCTGTGCCCTTAAGCTACAGAACAGAAAATTCAGCCAGTATTCTGATTCCTCATCACTGTCCAGTGATGCTTGCAAAAATGTGAACATTAGGAAATAGGAATGAGCTATGTTATCTCCCAATGTCAAATAGCCTGTTGACAATTACTGTTGAGGCTCACACATGAAAATTGGGCACTATTCAAGGGGGCCGAAATTGCACTCCTCCCGAAATGGGGCGCACCTACTGTTTTTTAGGTGCTCCGTCTGCCCCAATGCATGGGGTGGGCATTCCGGTGATTTTCAGCTCTCTGGTTTCTGTTTCTGGTCAGAGCGGTGTTGGTGTTGGGAGAGGGGCGGAAGTGCGATTCGGTCGGAGCGGCCGCCACTAGCGGGGCAGAAGTAGGGACGGGTCAGAGCAGCCAAATCATGAGCGATGCATCACAACGTCCCTCCCCTTCATTTAAAGGGGAGGGTCACTGCGAATTCTACAGTCACTTTAGTGGCAAACACTGGGTTACCAGGGAGGGTTTCGGCTGGGCCAGTGGCCTGGCACCCAAGAGGGTCAAACCCGCGGGCATAATTGTCGGCCCGACCTCGCAGTCGGCTGACAATAAAAAATAAAATGGAGTCACTGATAGTGTGATCTCCATTTTAAGGGTGACCATGCCGCCCAGCCACAAAAAGGGTACCGACAGAAAAAGTTGTCGGGGGTACCGACTGGTGGCAGCGCCGCTCCTGCAGGGCAATTCCGCACGGGGCAATTTCCCGCAAGGCAATTTCCGAAAGGGGGTCGCTGCCGGTCGGTAAGGGGTCAGTGCGTGCACGACGTGGCGGGAAAACAGGTGGGGCGGTCCCGTACACCGCTCCAAAACTAAAGGAGGGCAATATACAAAATGGCGGCCCCTCCACGCCTACCGAGTGGTGATTCCTTACCGGCCTGTGGTCGCCTCTTTGAGGCGGTCATGGCCCTTATAGAAAGGGGCAATTTAGGCCCCTGTGTTTCTAGAAGGGAGCAATTCCCTGGAGATCCTTCGTATTACAAACTGCCTTCATGAGTTCTGGATGAGGGAAGAAAATTGCTTTGTTCACGTGATTTTTAGGTACAGAATCATGCCTGCTGTTTATTACCTGCGAAGATCCCAATAGTAAGGAATGGTGCCACAAATCAGTTTTAATTTGGAGATAAGTCAATTGCACAAGTTTTCACCTGCAGCAAAATGCAATTTACATTGATCTAGGAGATGGAAAATGTGATCAAAAATTGTACTGATATTCTTCATTGCAGCATTCACTATCTAATACAGAACAAACAATATTCCTAAGCTGTATCTATTCTAGTCAGTAAGACCATATTGAAAAGCTTTGAGAGTCCACTGAGGAATTTGAATTATTGGCTCTGTTAGACATCAGTCTATGACCTTAATGTAATGCTAAATTCATTTGTTTTTTATGAATCAACAGTCAGCAGTTCTTTTCACCGCAATTTATTTGAATCATTCTTTCCAGTGAAAGGAAAAGCACATCACACTGGAAAACCACTCCACTTAATTGGAAAAGGAAAGAATGAGAATAAAAAGAAATAATAAATAAAGGCTATACTATTAGTAATATTATTTAGGTTATTGTACCATTAACAGTGTATGATATCCTTTGGATGAGACATTAAACCGAGGCCCTGTCTGCTCTCTCAGGTGGACGTAAAAGATCCCATGGCACTATTTCGAAGAAGAGCAGGGGAGTTACTCCGGAGTTCTGGCCAATATTTATCCCTCAATCAACATCACTAAAAAAAGAGATTATCTGGACATTATCACATTGCTGTTTGTGGGAGCTTGATGAGTGCAACTTGGCTGCAGCATTTCCTACATTACAACAGTGACTACACATCAAAAAGTACTTACCATATATACTCGCGTATCCTGCGATCTCGCGTATCATGCGACCCCTAAATTTTCGTCCCCAAAACATGATTTTACCATATATCTCATGTATCATGCGAGTCACGTTTTTGAGATCGAATACAGACCTTAACATGAAACATCGAGTGGATTCTGCTCTCTCTCCGTGCTCTCTCTCCGTACTCTCTCCCCATACTCTCTCTCCGTGCTCTCTCTCCGTACTCTCTCCCCATACTCTCTCTCCGTGCTCTCTCCCCGTACTCTCTCTCCGTGCTCTCTGCCCGTACTCTCTCTCCGTGCTCTCTCTCCGTACTCTCCCCCCCCCCCCGACCTCCGCGACTCTCTCTCTCCCCCCCCCCGACCTCCGCGACTCTCTCTCTCCCCCCCCCGACCTCCGCGACTCTCTCTCCCCCCCGACCTCCGCGACTCTCTCCCCCCCCCGACCTCCGCGACTCACTCTCCCCCCCCGACCTCCGCGACTCTCTCTCCCCCCCCCGACCTCCGCGACTCTCTCTCCCCCCCGACCTCCGCGACTCTCTCTCCCCCCCCCGACCTCCGCGACTCTCTCTCCCCCCCCGACCTCCGCGACTCTCTCTCCCCCCCCGACCTCCGCGACTCTCTCTCCCCCCCCGACCTCCGCGACTCTCTCTCCCCCCCCGACCTCCGCGACTCTCTCTCCCCCCCCCGACCTCCACGACTCTCTCTCCCCCCCCCGACCTCCGCGACTCTCTCCCCCCCCCCGACCTCCGCGACTCTCTCTCCCCCCGACCTCCGCGACTCTCTCTCCCCCCCGACCTCCGCGACTCTCTCTCCCCCCCCGACCTCCGCGACTCTCTCTCCCCCCCCGACCTCCGCGACTCTCTCTCCCCCCCCGACCTCCGCGACTCTCTCTCCCCCCCCGACCTCCACGACTCTCTCTCCCCCCCCCGACCTCCGCGACTCTCTCCCCCCCCCCGACCTCCGCGACTCTCTCTCCCCCCGACCTCCGCGACTCTCTCTCCCCCCCCGACCTCCGCGACTCTCTCTCCCCCCCCGACCTCCGCGACTCTCTCTCCCCCCCCGACCTCCGCGACTCTCTCTCCCCCCCCGACCTCCGCGACTCTCTCTCCCCCCCCGACCTCCGCGACTCTCTCTCTCCCCCCCCCGACCTCCGCGACTCTCTCTCCCCCCCGACCTCCGCGACTCTCTCTCCCCCCCCGACCTCCGCGACTCTCTCCCCCCCCCCGACCTCCGCGACTCTCTCCCCCCCGACCTCCGCGACTCTCTCTCCCCCCCCGACCTCCGCGATTCTCTCTCCCCCCCGACCTCCGCGACTCTCTCTCCCCCCCCGACCTCCGCGACTCTCTCCCCCCCGACCTCCGCGACTCTCTCTCCCCCCCCGACCTCCGCGACTCTCTCTCCCCCCCCGACCTCCGCGACTCTCTCCCCCCCGACCTCCACGACTCTCTCTCCCCCCCCCGACCTCCGCGACTCTCTCCCCCCCGACCTCCGCGATTCTCTCTCCCCCCCGACCTCCGCGACTCTCTCTCCCCCCCCGACCTCCGCGACTCTCTCTCCCCCCCCGACCTCCGCGACTCTCTCTCCCCCCCGACCTCCGCGACTCTCTCTCCCCCCCCGACCTCCGCGACTCTCTCTCCCCCCCCGACCTCCGCGACTCTCTCTCCCCCCCCGACCTCCGCGACTCTCTCTCCCCCCCCGACCTCCGCGACTCTCTCTCCCCCCCGACCTCCGCGACTCTCTCTCCCCCCCCGACCTCCACGACTCTCTCTCCCCCCCCGACCTCCACGACTCTCTCTCCCCCCCCGACCTCCGCGACTCTCTCTCCCCCCCCGACCTCCGCGTCTCTCTCTCCCCCCCCCGACCTCCACGACTCTCTCTCCCCCCCCGACCTCCGCGACTCTCTCTCCCCCCCCCGACCTCCGCGACTCTCTCTCCCCCCGACCTCCGCGACTCTCTCTCCCCCCCTGACCTCCGCGACTCTCTCCCCCCCCGACCTCCACGACTCCCCCCCCCCCGACCTCCGCGACTCTCTCTCCCCCCCCGACCTCCGCGACTCTCTCTCCCCCCCCCGACCTCCGCGACTCTCTCTCCCCCCCCGACCTCCGCGACTCTCTCTCCCCCCCCGACCTCCGCGACTCTCTCTCCCCCCCCCGACCTCCGCGACTCTCTCCCCCCCCGACCTCCGCGACTCTCTCTCTCCCCCCCCGACCTCCGCGACTCTCTCTCCCCCCCCGACCTCCGCGACTCTCTCTCCCCCCCGACCTCCGCGACTCTCTCTCCCCCCCCGACCTCCGCGACTCTCTCTCCCCCCCCGACCTCCGCGACTCTCTCTCCCCCTGAAGAGAAGAATTTCAGCAGGAGTCAAATGGATTTTTTTTTGCATTGGGAGGATGTAGTTAGTGGTGTGCTGCAGGAACTTGGCTTGTTTTCCACATAAACTAATGATTTGGTCATGAGTATCGAGGAACTAATATCAACCAGGGATATTCGATTTACAACCATCATGGAGAGTGAGAGGAGAAACCAAGAGAAATGTCTTTACATAGAGGATTGTTGGAGCATGCCGAGATTCAGCGTGGATACGGTCTGCTTAACAGCCTAACAGCCTAATCTTGGCCAGCACTTCACACCCGCAAATTTTGTATCTCGCGTATCATGCGACCCCACAAATTTAGGTTACAATTTAGGTCTTCAAAAGTCGCATGATACGCGAGTATATGCGGTAATTGGTTGTAAAGCACTTTAGGACATTCTGAGGCCGCCAAAGACACTATATAAATGCAAATCTTTCTTTCTTTCCTTACTGAAATACACAGTGGGCGTATAGTAGCATAGTTGTTATGTTACTGGATGAGTAATCCAGTGACACGAGTTCAAACCCCACCACGGCAGCTGGGGAATTTAAATTAAATAAATCTGGAATAAAAAGCTAGTATCAGTAATGAAACTACCAGATTGTCATTAAAACACATCTGGTTCACTAATGTCCCTTAGAGAAGGAAATCTGCTGTCCTTACCCAGTCTGGCCTATATGTGTCTCCAGACCCACACCAATGTGGTTGACTGAAATAACCTAATAAGCCACTCAGTTGTATTCAAGAAGGTGGCTCACCATCACCATCTCGAGGGCAATTAGTAATGGGCAATAAACATTGGCCTTGCCAGCGATGCCCACATCTCGTGAATGAATAAATAAAATAAAAAAATACACAAATGACAAATCACAATTGCATGTGCCTAGTCCACCACAGCTTTTATCACCTGAACTTTCCACTAGGTTTCTCCTGATCTCTCAGATTTCTTGTCAACGGAAGGTTGGAAAAGCTGCAGAAACAGTGGAATCATCCAGTTATGACAACTCCTGGAGTCTTTTTCCTGATCGCCTGCCAAAATTATGGCGGGAAATCGGGAGAACCTCATGGAAATTCCCCCCCATTGTGTTTAGTAGCATTGGCTTCAACTCTTAGAATGGAATGTTCCTGGGAAAAGCTACCCAAATTCAGGCCGTTCAGAGACAGTCTTGCAAAGAACATGGGGTGGTAATGCCTTCTGCTGATAACTCACTCCAAAAAATGGGCCCCTTTATTTTCCAGTGGTGACCCCATGTAGCCCACATGTAGATAAAGGTCATGGAATGCAGCAGCCTTGCATATTGGAAGTGACTTGCATTAAACCACAATGCTAATCATCAGGATTTAAAGGTATCGCTGCTACTTCCAAATAATTTAAATTTAGAATGGCATTATAAATAGAAAATGGATTTCCTTTTTGGGATTCCATTGTTTCTATGCATGGAGAAAGAAGGTGATGAGGGTACAGAGGAGAGGTGGAGGAAAGCTGCAGAGCATTCTGGAGAGGGAGGGTGAACAGCCAGTTGTCGTGGTACATGTAGGTACCAACGATATAGGTAAGAAGCGGGAAGAGGTCCTACAAGCTGAATTTAGGGAGCTAGGAGTTAAATTAAAATGTAGGACCTCAAAGGTAGTAATCTCTGGATTGCTACCAATGCCATGTGCTAATCAGAGTAGAGGGAGCAGGATAGTTAGAATAAATACGTGGCTTGAGCAGTGGTGCAAGAGGGAGGGATTCAAATTCCTGGGACATTGGAACCAGTTGTGGGGGAAGTGGAACCTGTACAAAAGGGACGGTCTGCACTTGGGCAGGACTGGAACTGATGTCCTAGGGGTAACATTCGCTAATGCAGTTCGGGAGTGTTTAAACTAATATGGCAGGGGGATGGGAACCTATGCAGCGAGATAGGGAAAAGTAATATGGAGTCAGAAACAGATGGTAGAAAGGTAAAAAGCAACAGCGGAAGGCCGAGTAATCAAAGGCAATAAACAAAAAGGGCCACACTACATCATAATTCTAAAAGGACAAAGGGTGTTAAAAAAACAAGCCTAAATGCTTTGTGTCTTAATGCAAGGAGTATCCGTAATAAGGTGGATGAATTAACTGGGCAAATAGATGTTAACAAATATGATGTGATTGGGATTACGGAGGTGTGGCTCCAGGATGATCAGGGCTGGGAACTCAACATCCATGGGTATTCAACATTCAGGAAGGATAGAATAAAAGGAAAAGGAGGTGGAGTAGCATTGCTGGTTAAAGAGGAGATTAATGCAATAGTTAGGAAGGACATTAGCTTGGATGATGTGAAATCTATATGGGTAGAGCTGCAGAACACCAAAGGGCAAAAAATATTAGTGGGAGTTGTGTACAGACCTCCAAACAGTAGTAGTGATGTTGGGGAGGGTATCAAACAGGAAAGGGGTGCATGCAATAAAGGTGCAGCAGTTATCATGGGTGACTTTAATATGCATATAGATTGGGCTAACCAAACTGGAAGCAATACGTTGGAGGAGGATTTCCTGGAGTGCATAAGGGATGGTTTGCTGGACCAATATGTCGAGGAACCAATAGGGGGCAGGCCATCTTAGACTGGGTGTTGTGTAATGAGAGAGGATTAATTAGCAATCTTGTTGTGTGAGACCCCTTGGGGAAGAGTGACCATAATATGGTGGAATTCTGCATTAGGATGGAGAATGAAACAGTTAATTCAGAGACCATGGTCCAGAACTTAAAGAAGGGTAACTTTGAAGGTATGAGGTGTGAATTGGCTAGGATAGATTGGCGAATGATACTTAAGGGGTTGACTGTGGATGGGCAATGGCAGACATTTAGAGACCGCATGGATGAACTACAACAATTGTACAGCCCTGTCTGGCGTAAAAATAAAAAAGGGAAGGTGGCTCAACCATGGCTATCAAGGGAAATCAGGGATAGTATTAAAGCCAAGGAAGTGGCATACAAATTGGCCAGAAATAGCAGTGAATCTGGGGACTGGGAGAAATTTAGAACTCAGCAGAGGAGGACAAAGGGTTTGATTAGGGCAGGGAAAATAGAGTACGAGAGGAAGCTTGCAGGGAACATTAAAACGGACTGCAAAAGCTTCTATAGATATGTAAAGAGTAAAAGGTTGGTAAAGACAAATGTAGATACCCTGCAGTCAGAATCAGGGGAAGTCATAACGGGGAACAAAGAAATGGCAGACCAATTGAACAAGTACTTTGGTTCGCTATTCACTAAGGAGGACTCAAACAACCTTCCGAATATAAAAGGGGTCAGAGGGTCTCGTAAGAAGGAGGAACTGAGGGAAATCCTTATTAGTCGGGAAATTGTGTTGGGGAAATTGATGGGATTGAAGGCCGATAAATCCCCAGGGCCTGATGGACTGTATCCCAGAGTACTTAAGGAGGTAGCCTTGGAAATAGCAGATGCATTGACAGTCATTTTCCAACATTCCATTGACTCTGGATCAGTTCCTATGGAGTGGAGGGTAGCCAATGTAACCCCACTTTTTAAAAAAGGAGGGAAGAGAGAAAACGGAATTATAGACCGGTCAGCCTGACATCAGTAGTGGGTAAAATGATGGAATCAATTATTTAGGATGTTATAGCATCGCATTTGGAAAGAGGTGACATGATAGGTCCAAGTCAGCATGGATTTGTGAAAGGGAAATCATGCTTGACAAATCTTCTGGAATTTTTTTAGGGTGTTTCCAGTAGAATGGACAAGGGAGAACCAGTTGATGTGGTATATTTGGACTTTCAGAAGGCTTTCGACAAAGTCCCACACAAGAGATTAATGTGTAAAGTTAAAGCACATGGGATTGGGGGTGGTGTGCTGACATGGATTGAGAACTGGTTGTCAGACAGGAAGCAAAGAGTAGGAGTAAATGGGTACTTTTCAGAATGGCAGGCAGTGACTAGTGGGGTACCGCAAGGTTCTGTGCTGGGGCCCCAGCTGTTTACATTGTACATTAATGATTTAGACGAGGGGATTAAATGTAATATCTCCAAATTTGCAGATGACACTAAGTTGGGTGGCAGTGTGAGCTGCGAGGAGGATGCTATGAGGATGCAGAGTGACTTGGATAGATTAGGTGAGTGGGCAAATGCATGGCAGATGCAATATAATGTGGATAAATGTGAGGTTATCCACTTTGGTGGTAAAAACAGAGGGACGGACTATAATCTGAATGGTGACAGATTAGGAAAAGGGGAGGTGCAACGAGACCTGGGTGTCATGGTACATCAGTCATTGAAGGTTGGCATGCAGGTACAGCAGGCGGTTAAGAAAGCAAATGGCATGTTGGCCTTCATAGCGAGGGGATTTGAGTACAGGGGCAGGGAGGTGTTGCTACAGTTGTACAGGGCCTTGGTGAGGCCACACCTGGAGTATTGTGTACAGTTTTGGTCTCCTAACTTGAGGAAGAACATTCTTGCTATTGAGGGAGTGCAGCTCACCAGACTGATTCCCGGGATGGTGGGACTGATCTATCAAGAAAACTGGATCAACTGGGTTTGTATTCACTGGAGTTCAGAAGAATGAGAGGGGATCTCATAGAAACGTTTAAAATTCTGACGGGTTTAGACAGGTTAGATGCAGGAAGAATTTTCCAATGTTGGGGAAGTCCAGAACCAGGGGTCACAGTCTAAGGATAAGGGATAAGCCATTTAGGACTGAGATGAGGAGAAACTTCTTCACCCAGAGAGTGGTGAACCTGTGGAATTCTCTACCACAGAAAGTTGTTGAGGCCAATTCACTAAATATATTCAAAAAGGAGTTAGATGTCGTCCTTACTACTAGGGGGATCAAGGGGTATGGTGAGAAAGCAGGAATGGGCTACTGAAGTTGCATGTTCAGCCATGAACTCATTGAATGGCGGTGCAGGCTCGAAGGGCCGAATGGCCTACTCCTGCACCTATTTTCTATGTTTCTATGTTTCTATGTTTCTAGCATCATGCACGCTGACATCACCTGACACATGGGTACCTAAGCCAGAGCGTTTTCAGACCCAGGAAATCATATATGGATTTCTCCCAAAGGCAGTGTGTAGGAAGGCTACATGTAGTCAGTGAGTTATGCAATCTGTTGGCATCAGAAGCACAGTCTCTTTCTACCAACAGCATAGTCTTGTCAGTGGCTGTATACATAACAAGAGCTCTAAACTGTTATGCTGCCAGATTCCGCATTTATATCATTTATGAAGTGGCGGCCAGGTATTATTAACCATATGGCATTAAGACCTCAAGTGAACATGCCCTAATTTGCATTAACAGAAAAGGTTTTCATCCTTTGAATATGCAGTTTGTGAGTGGTGCTGCCACATCAATCTGCATTTGACCCCCATGCTATCCCAGATGTTGCCATGACTCTTTCATTCTCTGGCATTTGAAGATAACTATATTATTTAGCCACAGCAATTTGTCAGCAATCCTGGTTGGAGACTACGTTTGGCTTCTTCAACTGTGACTGATGATGTCATTCCTTAATCCGAGGACCAAGAGTTTGAACAGGTTCAATAAAACCTTGAAGGTATTTTTGATTTTGTGTGATAGTGTAAAACAGGTGGTATTGATTCAGCCACCCCGTTATACATTTCTCCTGATCTTCATATCCGTTGAAGATACAAATCTTTCTGTGTGGTTAAAGACAACAGAAAGGTAGTGAGCAGGGCTAGGCTGGAGGAGACTTGATGGAACTGAGGAAATATGTGTAGCTCAGTAGAGATGACTGGGCCTGGATACGATGGGGTGGAGATTCTAGCGAAATTCAGTACTTTAGGGTTTTTTTGCAGTTAAAGAAGAATTAATTATCAGCACTTAATCCTTGCACCCTCGAAAAATGTTTGTAACCTTTGTCCCAGTTCTTTCTCGCATTGTTCCTCCAACAACAACAACTTGTATTTATATAGCGCCTTTATCGTAGTAAAACATCCCGAAGCGCTTCACAGGAGCGTTATCAAACAAAATTTGACACCGAGCCACATAAGGAGATATTAGGACAGATGACCAAAAAGGGTCATCTTATCGAGCATCTTAAAGGAGGAAAGAGAGGCGGAGCAATTTAGGAAACTTATTCAAGAGCTTAGGAACCTGCCAGTTGAAGGCACAGCTGGCAATGGTGGAATAATTAAAATCGGGGATGCGCAAGAGGCCAGAATTGGAGATCTTGGTGGGTTGTAGGGCTAGAGGAGGTTATAGAGGTGGCAAAGGGTAAGGCGAAGGAGGGATTTGAAAACAAGGATTCTGAAATTCCCAAGATTTTTTCCTCCCACCCGAGTACTGTATTCTTAGAAATAAGAGCAGCGAGGTTTCATAAATGTAGTATAGCTGAATGTTCAGAACCAATTAATGTCAGATTTTCCTTTTAGCTGAGAACCTGGTTAGAATGAATATGTACAATTTTGACTTCCAGGAAACATTGTTAAAAATATTGGGCCAGAATTTACTGTCACAATAACGGTGAGCCTAATGATGTTATTAATGGTAAATAGCACAGCAACTTTAGACAACAGGCAGAAGCGTGCTTAAACCCAAATGTCTAAAATATGCTGTCTGAGTTGCGTCGCTCTACCATTAGCTTCCCGAATTGGCATCCCGCTGTCTGCCTCGCCATTGAAATGCATTGAATGCCATGAAGTTGCTGTATTTGTGCGGTAGATATGAACTAAACTCACCACAGAAAGTTGAGTAAAGTCATATCATAGAATCATAGAATCATAGAAATTTACAGCACGGAAGGAAGCCATTTTGACGCATCATGTCCGTGCTGACCGACCAAGAGCTATCCAGCCTAATCCCACTTTCCAGCTCTTGGTCCGTAGCCCTGTAGGTTACAGTACTTTAAATGCACAACCAAGTATCTTTTAAATATGGTGAGGGTTTCTGCCTCTACCACTCTTTCAGGCAGTGAGTTCCAGACCCCTCGCTGGGTGAAGAAATTTTTCCTCATATCTCCTCTAAATCTCCACCCAATTACTTTAAATCTATGTCCCCTGGTTGTTCACCCCTCTGCGAAGGGAAACAGGTCCTTCCTATCCACTCTATTCAGGCCCCTCATAATTTTATACACCTCAATCTGATCTCCCTTCAGGCCTCCTCTGTTCCAAAGAAAACAAACCCAGCATCTCCAATCTTTCCTCAAAGCCAAAATTCTCCAGTCCAGGCAACATTCTTGTAAATCTCCTCTGCACCCTTTCCAGTGCAATCATATCGTTCCCGTAATGTGGTGACCAGAACTGCACACAGTACTCCAGCTGCAGCCTAAACAGTATTTTATACAGTTCAAGCATAACCCTCTTGCTCTTGTATTCCATGCCTCGGCTAATAAAGGCAAATATTCCATATGTCTTCTTAACCACCTTATCTACCTGACCTGCTACCTGTAGGGATCTGTGGACCTGCACTCCAAGGTCCCTTGGGACCTCTACATTTTTCAGTGTCGTAACATTTAATGTGTATTCCCTTGCCTTGTTAGACCTCCCCAAATACATTACCTGTACCTCACATTTATCCGGATTGAATTCCATTTGCCACTGTTCTGCCCACCTGACCAATGATTGATATATTCCTGCAATCCACAGCTTTCTTCTTCATTATCAACCATTCGACCTATTTTATGTCATCTGCAAACTTCTTAATCATACCCCTAACATTCAAGTCCAGGTCGTTGATGTTGTGTATCTGTAAAGCATGCACTCCCATGTTCCGCCACCAGGGAGCTCATCCCCTGAAGTCCCAAGGGATCCCAGCATCTCTTGGGAGCACTGTATATAAGTCGGCCCCTAAGGCCTGTTCCTCACTCTGGAGTGTCTTATTAAAAACTGAGGTCACTGTTACTTTAACCTCCCTGTGTGCAGCCTCATCTGTGTTAGGAACACAATAACTGGTGACAAGAATACGAATCCAACGCAGAGATGCAGCAGGCTGTGGGCATCCTGGAGAATTTCTCGGAGGATGAGGACTGGAAAGCCTATGTCGAACGGCTAGACCAGTACTTTGTAGCCAACGAGCTGGATGGAGAAGGAAGCGCTGCAAAAAGGAGAGCGGTCCTCCTCACAGTCTGCGGGGCACCGACCTACAGCCTCATGAAGAATCTTCTGGCTCCGGTGAAACCCACAGATAAGTCGTATGAGGAGCTGTGTACACTGGTTCGGGAGCATCTTAACCCGAGGGAGAGCGTGCTGATGGCGAGGTATCGGTTCTACACGTGCCAGCGATCTGAAGGTCAGGAAGTGGCGAGCTACGTCACCAAGCTAAGGCGACTTGCAGGACAATGTGAGTTTGATGGCTACCTGGAGCAAATGCTCAGAGACCTTTTTGTACTGGGCATTGGCCATGAGAGCATCCTATGAAAACTTTTGACTGTAGAGACACCGACCCTCAGTAAGGCCATTGCGATAGCACAGGTGTTTATGTCCACCAGTGATAACACCAAACAAATCTCTCAGCACACAAGTGCTAGAAATGTTCATAAATTAACTGGAACTGTGTACTGCATGGGAGCTGGGCCAGCATCCCCGTTGAAATGCAAGAGCCAATCAAGCCATTCCAGCGGCGAAAGGACGAGCTGTCCATTCAGGCAGACTGCCTGTTGTGGGGTAACCGCATAGTGCTGCCAAAAAAGGGCAGGGAGACGTTCATCTCGAATCTCCACAGCACACACCCGGGTATAGTAATGATGAAAGTGATAGCCAGATCCCACGTGTGGTGGCCCGGTATCGACTCTGACTTAGAGTCCTGTGTACGGCAATGCAGCGCATGTGCTCAGTTGAGCAACACACCCAGAGAGGCACCACTAAGTTTGTGGTCCTGGCCCTCCAGACCATGGTCGAGGATCCATGTCGACTATGCGGGCCCATTTCTCGATAAAATGTTCTTGGTGGTGGTGGATGCTTTTTCAAAATGAATTGAATGTGAAATAATGTCGGGAAGCACCGCCTCCGCCACCATTGAAAGCCTGAGGGCCATGTTTGCCACCCACGGCCTGCCTGACATACTGGTCAGTGACAACGGGCCATGTTTCATGAGTGCCGAATTTAAAGAATTCATGACCTGCAATGGGGTCAAACATGTCACCTTGGTCCCGTTTAAACCAGCCTCCAATGGGCAGGCAGAGCGGGCAGTACAAACCATCAAATAGAGCCTTAAACGAGTCACAGAAGGCTCACTTCAAACCCGCCTGTCCTGAGTACTGCTCAGCTACCACACGAGACTCCACTCGCTCACAGGAGTGCCCCCGGCTGAGCTACTCATGAAAAGGACACTTAAAACCAGACTCTCGCTGGTTCACCCCAACCTGCATGATCAGGTAGAGAGCAGGCGGCAGCAACAAAATGTAAACGATGGTCGCGCCACTGTGTCACGGGAAATTGATCTGAATGACCCTGTGTATGTGCTAAACTATTGCGGGCACGGTGATAGCTAAAAAAGGGAATAGGGTGTTTGTAGTCAAACTAGATAATGGACAAGTTTGCAGAAAGCACCTGCATCAAACGAGGCTGCGGTTCACAGACTGCCCTGAACAACCCACAGCAGACACCACCTTTTTCGAGCCCACAACACACACCCAAAGGATCAATGACACCACACCGGACCAAGAAATCGAACCCATCATGCCCAACAGCCCAGCAAGGCCAGGCTCACCGAGCAGCCCTGCAGGGCCAACAACATGGCAACCCAGCAAGGGCACAGCCAACACACCAGTACCGAGGCGGTCCACCAGGGAAAGAAAGGCTCCCGACTGCCTCACCTTGTAAATAGCTTTCACTTTGACTTTGTGGGGGGAGTGATGTTGTGTATCTGTAAAGCATGCACTCCCATGTTTTGCCACCAGGGAGCTCATCCCCTGAAGTCCCAAGGGATCCCAGCATCCCTTGGGAGCACTGTATATAAGCCGGCCCCTAAGGCCTGTTCCTCACTCTGGAGTGTCTTATTAAAGACTGAGGTCACTGTTACTTTAACCTCCCTGTGTGCAGCCTCATCTGTGTTAGGAACACAATAGATATATACCACAAAAAGCAAGGGACCCAACACTGAGCCCTGTGGAACCCCACTGGATACAGCCTTAAAGTCACAAATACACCCCTCAGCCTTTGCTTCCTGCCTCTGAGCCAATTTTGGATCCAACTTGCCACTTTGCCCTAGATCCCATGTGCTTTTACTTTCGTGACCAGTCTGCCATGTGAGACCTTATCAAAAGCTTTGCTAAAATCCATATCCACTACATCATGTGCACTGCCCTCATCGACCCTCCCTGGTTACCTTCTCGAAAAATTCAATCAAGTTAGTCAGACATGACTTTCCCTTGACAAATCCATGCTAACTGTCCTTGATTAATCCATGTCATTCTAAATGAAGATTTATCCTGTCTCTCAGGATTTTTTCCAATAATTTTCCCATCATTGAGGCTAGGCTGACTGGCCTGTAATTACTCAGTCTATCCCTTTCTCCCTTTTTAAACAAAGGTACAACATTAGCAATCCTCCAGTCCTCTGGCACCACACCTGTAGCCAGAGAGGACTGGAAAATGATGGTCAGAGCCTCTGCTATTTCCTCTTTTGCTTCTCTTAACAGCCTGGAATACATTTCATCCAGGACTGGGGATTTATCCATTTTCAATGCTGCCAAACCCTTTAATACTTCCTCTCTTACTATACTTATTTTGTCTAATATTTCACACTCCTCCTCCTTCATTGCAAAGTCTGCATCGCCCTTCCCTTTTGTGAAAACAGATGCAAAGTATTCATTAAAAATCATACCCACATCTTCTGCCTCCACACATATATTTCCTTTGTGATCTCTGATAGGCCCCACTCTTTTTCCAGTTATCCTCTTGCTCTTAATGTATTTATAAAACATCTTTGGTTTTCCTGATTTTACTTGACAACATTCTTTCATGCTCTCTCTTTGCTTTCCTGATATCTTTTTTAATTGCACCCCTGCACTTCTTATACTCCTCTCGAGTCTCTGCAGTATTGAGTTCTCGCAATCTATCATGTGCTTCCCTTTTGTTCTTTATCTTATCCTGTATGTCCCTTGACATCAAGGTGGCTCTAGATTTGTTAGCCCCACCTTTTTTTTTAAGGGAATATACTTTCTCTGTACGCTCAGGATCTCCTTCTTGAATGCTTCCCACTGCTCCGACACTGATTTCCCATCAAGTAGCTGTTTCCAGTCCACCTTGGCCAAATCTCATCTCAAATTGTCTTTTCCCCAATTGAGAACTTTTTTCATTGTCCACCTTTGTCCTTTTCCATAACTACCCTAAATCTTACTGAATTTTGATCACTCGCACCAAAATGCTCTCCCACTGATACCCCTTCCACCTGCCCCTCTTCATTCCCCAAAGTCAAGCCCTGAACCGCCCGCTCTCTTATTGAGCTTGTTACATACTGGCTAAAGAAGTTCTCCTGAATGCATTTTCGGAATTCTGCACCCTCTGTACTATTTACACTACTTTTTTCCCAATTAATATTAGGATAATTGAAATCCCTCTCTATTACAGCTTTATAATTTTTGTACTTTGCAGCAATTTGCCCACATATTTGTTCTTCCATCTCCTTCTGACTATTTGGGGGTTATAGTATACTCCCAGTCGTGTGATTGCCCCTTTTTGTTCTTCATATAGCCTCATTTGATTATCATCCTTTCTCACGGCTGTAATTGTTTCTTTAATTAATACTACGAGCCCCCACTCCTTTTTTACCACCCTCTCTGTCCCATCTGAAAACCCTGTAATCAGGAATGTTGAGCTGCCATACCTGCCCTTCATTCAGCCATGTCTCAGTAATAGCTATAATATCATACTCCCAAGTGTCTATCTATGCTCTCAACTCATCGGCCTTATTCCCTATACCCCTTGCATTGAAGTATATACCATTTAGTGATGCCAAACTCCCTTGTTGTCTATTTTCCAGCCCTTGTTTCCTCTGTCTTCAAAATTCACTTTCTACTTTACTGCTGCCCAATTCCAGCTTTGCTTCTCTCCCCACTGAATCTATTCTCAGGTTCCCATCCCCCTGCCAAGCTAGTTTAAACCCTCCCCAACAGCACTCGCAAACCCTCCCTAACAAGTCTCAATACATCTTTAACGATGTGATAAGTGTTAATTACTGCCAATTAACCTCATTTGCACTGAAAATGAACTATTATAAGTATGGAGTCTTATTCTTTCAGGTTTTCATTGTTGGAGATTTTAAAAATGAAATTTAAAAAAAAGTATTTTTCCTTCCTGTGTCTTTTATCTCGTTCTCTCATTCCAGTCTTTCTTTCCCTCTCGTTTGTTCTCTGTACCTAATTTGACATTAAATTTACTATTCTAATTTACATTTCCTGCTTCAGATTCCGCACTGTTCAATCCTCAATTCTTCAACCTAATTGGTTAATGAGATAGACAGTTATTTGCCCTATACATACAGGTCCCAGATGCCCTGTAGAGGGTGTCAGACCATTTCAATCTCTTATTTGCAGCAACTTGCCATGGAAATTAAACTCATTTTACAGTTTTACAGCACAGCTTAACAGGGATAGGTTTAAAAATTAAAATAACAGATTTGAAACCTAATTCTGAAAAATTCAGTGCTGACTCAGTGGTTTACATAAATCTATTCTTACATTATTTTTAAATGAGAGAGGCAGTGAATAAAATCAAAGTGTAGAGTTAGCAGCCACCATTTCACATTGTTCCCCTGACACCTCCAAATAACCCAAGACATTGTGGAACTGAATTTCCTTGGCTATTCTGGTGGACTCCTGTCGTAACTCCAGCGGGAAAATAGTGGAATGCCTCGGAGGTAGAAAATGCTAGGAAGGGAGAAAATTAATTTGGAAAGCAGAGGAAACAAAGGTCAGAAAATAGGCAACAAAGGAGCTTCGCAGTACTTAATGGTATATACTTCAATGTAAGGAGTCTAGTGAATAAGGCAGGCGAGCTGAGGGCACAGATAGACCCATATGGAAGTATGTATAGCTATTACTGAAACATAGCTTAAAGTAGGACAGGAATGGCAGCTCAGCATTCCTGGTTACAGGGTTTTCAGATGAGATAGAGAGGGGGATAAAAAAGGAGGGGTCACAATATTGATTAATGAAACAATTACAGTTGTGAGGAAGGATGATATGTTAAAAGGATCATCAAATGAGGCCATATGGGTTGAACTGAAGAACAAAAAAGAGGCAATCACATTGCTGGAACTGTACTATAGACCCCCAAATATTTAGAGAGAGACAGAAGAGAAAATATGTAGGCACATTTCTGAGAAGTGCAAAAACAATAGAGCAGTAATACTACGGTATTCAACTACCCTAATATTAACTGGAATAGAATCTGTGTAAAAGGTATAGAGTGTGCAGAATTCTTAAAATGCATTCAGGAGAACTTTTTTAGCCAATATATAGCAAGCCAACAAGAGAGGGGACAATTCGGGACTTAGTTTTCGGGAATGAAGCTGGCCAGGAGGAAGAGGTATCAATGGGAGAGCATTTTAGTGGTGGTGATCATAATTCAGTTAGATTTCATGTAATTATGGAAAAGGACAAATATATACCAGGAGTAAACTTTCTCAATTGGGGAAAGGCCAATTTTACTTAGCTGAGATGTGATTTAGCAAAAGTGGACTGAAAACAGTTATTTGAAGGTAAATCAGTGTCAGAGCAATGGGAGGCATTCAATGAGGAGTTGGTGAGGGTTCAGAGCAAATATGTTCCCACAAAGAAAAAGGGTGGGACTCCCAAATCTAGAGCCCCCTGGATGTCAAGGGGCATATAGGGTAGGATAAGGAAAAAAAGGGAAGCTTTTGTAAGATACCGAGAACTCAATACTGCAGAAAGCCCAGAGGAGTATAGAAACTGCAAGGGTGAAATTAAAAAGGAAATTAGGAAAGCAAAGAGAGGGCTGAAAAAATATTGGCAAGTAAAATCAAGCAAAACCCAAAGATGTTTTATAAATATATCAACATCATAGGTGGTCCCTCAAAACGAGGATGTCTTGCTTCCACACCAAAAGGGGATGAGTACACAGGTGTTTCAATGAAGGACCTAATATTCCAGGTCCCAAACTACATATTGAAGGGTGGAAGATGCGTGGATTTTTTTAACGTGTGGTGGCCGTTGCACACCAGCCACCACACGGGCTTGACAGAGCTAGGTCTTGGTCCAGTGGCAAGGATTAACCAAGACGACTGGAGATCAGCTCTGTTGCACGGACCTAGTGCGCACACATATCGCGGCGTGGGCTGGCCCGTGCTGCCCCTGGGCCCACGCCTCTTCTGGGCCCTGAACTCCCGCCTCTCCTGGACCCCGATCACGTCCCTCAACGAACTCGCGCCGCTCTTTCGCCCCGACCTAGCCACTCCTGCTGTACCTGCCCACGTTCCAAATCAGTGACCTGGATTTGGGCAACGTCAAATTCAGTCGCCCTCTTCATAGCCGTCGCCCTCCTGCTGCAGCACATGCTGCTCCCTGCAGTGGAATGCTGCTGCATGTTGCTCCCTCTAATGGCCCTGGCCTGCTCAGCAACATGCAGTGGCCTGGCCCAGAAATCGACGCGGTCCCGGCCTACAAGACCATCAGTAAAAAGCACTTGCCTTCTTGAGCCCGCAGTTCGCACCTCCCTTTCGCTGTTGGGTTTTCTGAGGCCCAGGAAACCCAGCCGGCAGCTCTTAAATGTAAATCAGGCTCCCAACTGCACTGTCGGAGCCTGATTTATAGAATATGATAATGAAGTGACCCGCCTCGCCAAGATGGGACACATGAACGCTTTGAAACCCATCAGCATAAAGACGGCAATGTACGGGTTGGGGGCGTGTTCCCCATTTTTTAGGGTTTAACTCCCACCAGACTCCCTCCTGCCTGTTGTGGAGGGCTTAATAGTGAGGCCTTAATTATCAGTTTACTTTTACTGTAAGCACCATCACAAAGTTCAGTGATGATGATTACAGTAAAAGTCATCATCACTGAACTTTGTGATGGTGCTAATCATATTACAATTGTTGCAGTCAAATAAATTAGTGTTAGTATGACATCTAAGTGTCTTTGATGCCTCTGGCAGGTAAAAAATTATTTGCACTTCATTCAGTGTTGTAAGCGTGTTGACATATAATCAATAATCCATACTTTATGTTATAGAGGACAATTTGAAGTGGCCTAATTTAGACATCATTAAACATCATAAATATATAAAGAGCAAGAGGATAACTAAGAGTAGTGCCTATTAAGAGGCCAAAAAGGTAACCTGTATGTGGAGGCGGAAGACGTGGGCATGGTTCTTAATAAATACTTTGCATCTGCCTTCACAAAAGAGAGGGACGATGCAGATATTGTAGTTCAGGATGAGGAGTGTGGAAAAGTAGATGGGATAATATATGAGGAAATATTAAGGGGTTTAGCATCTTTGAAAGTAGATAAATCCCCAGGCCCCAATGAAATGTCTCCCAGACTGTTAAGAGAAGCAAAGGAGGAAATAACAAGGCTCTGACCAACATTTTCCAATCCTCTCTGACTATAGGCATGGTGCCAGAGGGCTCGAGGACTGCTAACGTTATACTGTTGTTTAAAAATGGAGAAAAGGGTAGACCGCGTAATTACAGGCCAGTCAGCCTAATCTTGATGCTGTGCAAATTATTGGAAAAAATTCTGAGGGATAGTATTGTCATTTAGCAAGGCACAGATAAATCAATGACAGTCAGCATGGATTTGTTAAGGGAAGCTCGATTAGACTAACTTGATTGAAATTTTTGAGGAGGTAACAAGGGTCGATGAGAGTAGCGCGTTTGATGTAGTCTACATGGATTTTAGCAAGGCTTTTGACAAGGTTCCACATGGTAAACTGATCAGAAAAATAAAAGCCCAAGGCAAGGTGACAAGTTGGATCTAAAATTGGCTCGGTGGCAGGAAGGAAAGGGTAATGGTCGACGGTGTTTTTGTGACTGGAAGTTGTTTCCAGTGGGGTTTCACAGGGTCCCTTACTTTTTATGATATATATCAATGATTTAGACTTCAATGTAGGGGGGCATGATTAAGAAGTTTGCAGATCATTCAAAAATTGGCCATGTGGTTGATAGTGAGGAAGAAAGCTGTAGACTGCAGGAAATTATCAAAGGACTAGTCAGGTGAGCAGACAAGTGGCAAATAAAATTCATTCCTGAGAAGTGTGAGGTAATGTATTTGGGGAGGGATAACAAATCAAGGGAATACACAATAAATGATTGGATAAATGGCTGGATATTGAGAAGCATTGAAGAACAGGGGGACCTTGGAGTGCATTTCCTCAGATCTCTGAAGGTAGCAGGACAGGTAGATAAGATGGTTAAGGAGGCATATAGGATACTTTTCTTTATTAGCTGAGGCTAGTATAAAACACTAGTTAGGCCACAGCTAGAGCACTGCGTACAGTTCTGGTCACCACATTACAGGAAAGAGAGCGAGTACGGAGGAGATTTACGAGAATGTTGGCAGAACTGGAGAATTTTAGCTATGAGGACAGATTGGATAAGCTGGGGTTATTTTCTTTGGAACAGAGGAGGCTGAAGGGAGATTTAATTGAGGTGTATAAAATTATGAGAGGCCTAGATCGAGTGGATAGGAAGGACCTATTTCCCTTGGCAGAGAGGTCAATAATTGGTAGCAGGATTAGAGGGAAGTTGAGGAGAAATGTTTTCACGCAGAAAGGGTGGTAGAGGCCGGAGCCCTCATCACATTTAAAAAGTGCTTGGATGTGCACTTGAAGTGCTGTAACCCACAAGGCTATGGACTAAGTGTTCGATAGTGGGATTAGGCTGGATAGCTTATTTACGGTCGCCACAGACACAATGGGCTAATGGCCTCCTTCTGTGCTGTAACTTTTTTGATTCTAACTAAAAGCCCCTGCTCAGCTCCTGAATGAAACAGATATGGACTTACATTTATATAGCGATTCTCAAGATCTGAAGATTCCCAACATGCTTCACAGCCAATAAAGTACTTTTGAAGTGTTGGTACTGTTGTAATGTGAGGAAATGTAGCAGATAATTTGAGCACAGGAAGATTCCACAAACAGCAATGAGATAAATGAGCAAATAATCTGTTTTGGTTGAGAGATAAATGTTGGCCTGGATAGTTTTAAGACACCAGGAGAACTCTCGTCCTCTATTTCAAATAGTGCCATGGGATCTTTTATGACCACCTGAGAGGGCAGATGGGCCATCAGTTTAACGTCTCATACAAAAGATTCTGGCAATCCAGCAGTCCCTCAGTGCTGCACTGAATTATCAGCCTAGATTGTGTGCTCATGTCTCTGGAGTGAGGCAAAGACCTGTGACCTTCTAATCCAGAGGCGCGAGTGCTACCAATTGAGCTAAAGCAATTTGCGGGGCTCTTCTAAGCAACTATCAAACTTTCCCCATCAGAGAATAGGAACCATCCCCTGCCTCCACCCTTGCCTTAACTGTACAACTGCCTCATACCATCTGGAATCACATTGGGCAAGATATAAGTCGATGCCAGTGTGGTTTTCTGGACTAGTTTTGATCATCTAAAGGAGTCAGAGAGGAATTTTCTAGAATGTCGCCCACACCCCCACCTCCTCGCCGCTGCCCCTCCCCACCACTACCCCCCCCCCCCCACCCCGCTAATTGCCCTTGGCTTTAGTCTGTTTTTTTGCTTCTCCCATGAGATTACATGACTCCAGGTGGGTCGGGCATGTCTGTGCAGATGGCACAATGACTATAAGGGCCAGGCTAGGTGGTCTTTTAAGAACATAAGAACATAAGAATTAGAAACAGGAGTAGGCCATCTAGCCCCTCGAGCCTGCTCCTCCACTCAACAAGATCATGGCTGATCTGGCCGTGGACTCAGCTCCACTTACCTGCCCGCTCCCCGTAACCCTTAATTCCCTTATTGGTTAAAAATCTATCTATCTGTGATTTGAATACATTCAATGAGCTAGCCTCAACTGCTTCCCTGGGCAAAGAATTCCACAGATTCACAACCCTCTGGGAGAAGAAATTCCTTCTCAACTCGGTTTTAAATTGGCTCCCCCGTATTTTGAGGCTGTGCCCCCTAGTTCTAGTCTCCCCGACCAGTGGAAACAACCTCTCTGCCTCTATCTTGTCTATCCCTTTCATTATTTTAAATGTTTCTATAAGATCATCCCTCATCCTTCTGAACTCCAACGAGTAAAGACCCAGTCTACTCAATCTATCATCATAAGGTAACCCCCTCATCTCCGGAATCAGCCCAGTGAATCGTCTCTGTACCCCCTCCAAAGCTAGTATATCCTTCCTTAAGTAAGGTGACCAAAACTGCACGCAGTACTCCAGGTGCGGCCTCACCGATACCCTGTACAGTTGCAGCAGGACCTCCCTGCTTTTGTACTCCATCCCTCTCGCAATGAAGGCCAACATTCCATTCGCCTTCCTGATTGCCTGCTGCACCTGCAAACTAACTTTTTGGGATTCATGCACAAGGACTCAAAAGAGTTTCATGCACAAGGACCCCCAGGTCCCTCTGCACCGCAGCATGTTGTGATTTCTCCCCATTCAAATAATATTCCCTTTTACAGTTTTTTTTTCCAAGGTGGATGACCTCACATTTTCCGACATTGTATGTTCCTATGGATATGTCATAACCTACTAGGACCCTTCCAAGTCACAAACCATCTCGACTTGGACACATATCACCATTCCTTCATCGTCGCTGGGTCACAAGTCTGAAACTCCTTACCTAACAGCACTCTGGGAGTACCTTCAGCACACGGTCTGCAGCAGGAGAATTTTTTTTTTAAAACCATTGTTCTCATTAAATATCATAGTTAATTGGTAAAGTTGCTCTTTTTAAAAAAATATTTTATTATCTTTACCCTTGGAAAAGTTTTTCAAAATCTCTAAATCAAAGTTTAATATTGATAATAAATGATTGCATTACATCTCTTTCACAAATACTATCCTGAGTACCTCACTTTACCAGATTCTCGATACTTAGCAGATAATTAATTTTTCATTGAACCCCAATTTAAAACTGCAATTAGAATTTAAGAAAAGTCATGGATGGGAACACAATTCAGCATATTAAACTCATCCCCATGTATTTCAGCTTATCCAACCTATTAACTAGCTGCATTCTGGACTGAACATAAGAACATAAGAAATAGGAGCAGGAGTAGGCCACCCGGCCCCTCGAGCCTGCTCCACCATTCAATAAGATCATGGCTGACCTGATCATGGACTCAGCTCCACTTCCCTGCCCGCTCCCCATAACTCTTTATTCCCCTATCGCTTAAAAATCTGTCTATCTCCACCTTAAATATATTCAATGACCCAGCCTCCACAGCTCTCTGGGCAGAGAATTCCATAGATTTACAACCCTCTGCAAGAAGAAATTCCTCCTCATCTCAGTTTTAAATGGTTAGCCCCTTATTCTGAGATTATGTCCCCCAGTTTTAGTTTTCCCTATCTGTGGAAATATCCTCTCTGCATCCGCCTTGTTGAGCCCCCTCATTATCTTATATGTTTAGATACGATCACCTCTCATTCTTCTGAACTCCAATGAGTAGAGGCCCAACCTACTCAACCTATCTTCATAAGTCAACCCCCTCATCTCCAGAATCAACCTAGTGAACCTTCTCTGAACAGCCTCCAATGCAAGTATATCCTTCCTTAAATACAGAGACCAAAACTGTACGCAGTACCCAAGGTGTGGCCTCACCAATACCCTGTACAGTTGTAGCAGGACTTCTGTGCTTTTATACTCTATCCCCTTGCAATAAAGGCCAACATTCCATTTGCCTTCCTGATTACTTGCTGTACCTGCATACTCATTTTTTGTGTTTTATGCACAAGGACCGACATGTCCCTCTGTTCTGCAGCACTTGTCAATTTTTCTGCATTTAAATTATAATTTGCTTTTCTATTTTTACTGCCAAAGCGGATAACCTCACATTTTCCCTAATGTCTTCAAATCCATTACCCTAACAAAAATAATTAAAAGCAAGTGCAATATTGGCATGACTATTTTTGAAGTCAAAACTGCTTTTCCTCCATGTTTTATTTGGTACTTGGGATCATTTCTCACTTTAACCTCATGGTATCACACGCAAATATAAAAATAACAAAACCTTGCTAGGAGCGGGTGGAAGAGCTGCATCGCTCTTTCTTTTGAAGTGGTAACATCTGTATGGTTCATTTCCAATGTGTATTGCGTGATTGTAAATACAACATAGGACAATAAGATAAAAAAACAACTTTAATTTATCTGTTCTAGTCATTGTAATGAGTCACCAATTAACTGTGCAAAACATTAATCAGACATCATTTTTAATAGTAGTTGTATAACAGAGAAGGCAACAAGACTGTGATTGGCTTATTAATGCCTGCGAGTAATAACTGGCCATGTTATTTGTGGCCGATTTAGCAGCAGTATGTGCATAATTGAACTAACTATACACAGTGTTCAGTGCCCTTCGCAACTCCTCAGATAATGGAGCAGTCCATGCTGGCATGCAGCAAGACCTGGACAACATTCAGGCTTGGGCTGATAAGCGGCAAGTAACATTAGCACCACACAAGTGCCAGGCAATGACTATCTCCAAAAAGCGAGTGTCTACCCGCCGCCACTTGACATTCAACTTCATTACCATCGCTGAGTCCCCCACCATCAACATCCTGAGGGTCACCATTGACCAAAAATTTAACTAGACCAGCCACATAAATACCGTGACAACAACAACAACAGCTGGGTATTCTGTCACGAGTGTGTCATCTCCTGACTCCCCCAAGCCTTTCCACCATCTACAATGCACGTCAGGAGTGCGATGGAATAGTCTCCACTTGCCTGGATGAGTGCAGCTCCAATAACACTCAAGAAGCTCGACACCATCCAGGACAAAGCAGCCCGCTTGATTGGCACCCCATCCACCACCTTAAACATTCACTCCTTCCATCACTGACATACCGTGGCTGCAGTGTGTACCATCTACAAGATGCACTGCAGCATCTTGCCAAGCCATCTTCGGTAGCACCTCCCAAACCCACGACATCTACCACTTAAAAGGACAGCGCAGCAGGCGCATGGAAACACCAGCACCTCCACGTTCCCCTCCAAGTCACACACCATCCTGAATTGGAAGTACATCGCCATTCCTTCATCGTTGCTGAGTCAAAATCCTGGAACTCCCTAAGAGCACTGTGGGAGTACCTTCACCACACAGGCTGCAGCGGTTCATGAAGGCGGCTCACTACCATCTTCTCAAAGGCAATTAGGGATGGGCAATAAATGCTGGCCTTGCCAAAGATGCCCACATCCCATGAATTAATTTTTTTTTAAACCCACAGATGACATCAGTGCCCACTCAGTAATGAGATTTCAGGAGAAGAACCAAATGTTTCAGTCTTGGGGCAGGTATTATATGATGGTCAAAAATATGTTAAGTTCCAGCTATGATGTGCCTCAAAGGAAAGAAAGACTTGCATTTATATAGCGTCTTTCATGCCCTCAGAATGTCCCAAAGCACTTTACAGCGCTTTAATTAAGTACTTTTGAAGTGGAGTCACTGTTGTAATGTAGGAAACAGGGCAGTCAATTTATGTACAGTAAAGTTGCACAAACAGCAATGTGATAATGACCAGATGATCTGTTTTAGTGATGTCGGTTGAAAGGTAAATATTGGCCAGGACACCGAGAACTCCCCTGCTCTTCTTTGAATAGTGCCAATAGGAACTTTTAAGATCACCTGAGACGGCAGACTCTGTTTAACATCTCATCCGTAAGATGGCATCTCCGACAGTGCAGCACTTCCTCAGTACTGCACTGGAGTGTCAACCTGGATTTTGTGCTCAAGTTTCTGGATTGTGACTTGAACCCAAAACCTTCTGACATAGAAGCGAGAGTGCTACTAACTGGGTCACAATTGACATCTCAGGTCCTGCAACTGAAAAAGTGCAGTTATTTTTCTATTTTGAATTCCTTTCGCACCCTACAAGTTTTCCCTCCTCTCTTACAGGCACTAGGGGTGAATTAGGTCAAGGGAAAAGAAACATTGGGCAGGTGAAAAACTGGCTGGCAAATCATGTTTTACTCTTCTGCCAAAGACTAATTTTACTGCCACTGACATTTGCTGGCATACAATTTGATAAGCATTGGCTTCCCTCCAGTTACCACTTCCATTGGGCATTTTTCAGCATAAGCTTAAACAGTGAGGGTTGACAGGTTATTTCATTAAGAATGAAAGAACTTGCATTTATACATTGACTTTCATGACCTCAGGACATCCCAAAGCACTTCACAGCCAATAAATTACATTTGAATTATAGCCACGGTTGTAATGTAGGGAAATAAAGCAGCCAACTTGCATACAGCAAGGTTCCACCAACAACAATTAACAACAGAAATGAACTTGTTCTCTTTTTCACAAATGGTCACATGCACAGACTTTCCAGCATGGGGTCTTAGAGGCCATGTCTGATTTTAATTTTAACCACCCCTCATCCAGAAGCACCGAGGTCAAATATAGTGCCACAACTGTCTTCCCAACTGAGATCAGCTAACTAAGCACAATCCAGGAATCAAAATTGCTACCTTCCTACTCCTTATACCTCACTTCCATACTGGGCAATACATTTACCAGCTGTGTCATCTGTAATCTACCCTATGTTTATACAGGATTCTGACACATAAGGCTGAGTTCTCATCTTCGGAATGGAGTTCTGGCGGGGTGGGATGTTCACACACCTCTCAAATTCCCCCCACTGACATGTATGTAACCTTCATGTAACTGTAACCTTCATGTAACAACACTGCATACTATATACGCCTAAGAAATACACACCTTGACCACAGGGGGTGAACTTGTGGGAGACACTCCTAGCCTGGTCTTTCATGTAAAAAGGGGAAGCTCCACCCACCTTCATCACTTCTTGGTCCTGTGAATAAAGGTTAGGTCACAGAGTGACTTTGTCTGCAGAATGTGCCTCGTGTGAATTTATAGTAGTGTGTAAGGACACAACATTTGGCAACGGGAAATGGGAATCAACGAGTCACGAGAATGGCCATCGGTAGCATAGAGGAATAGTACTGTGTTGGTGAGGGCTGGGACGATTTTGTTGAGAGGCTCCAGCAGAGCTTTGTCATGAAGGACTGGCTGGGAGAGGCAGCGGCTGACAAGCGAAGGGCGCATCTACTGACCAACTGTGGACCGAAGACATACGTGCTGATGAAAGACCTGCTCGCACCTGAGAAGCCGGTGGACAAAACCTTCGAGGAGCTCAGCAAACTGATCGGTGAGCACCTCAAACCGGCGAGCAGTATACACATGGCCCGACACCGATTCTATACACACCAACGTCGGGAAGGACAGAGCATACCTTACTTTGTTGCGGACCTTCGGCGCTTGGCCAGCCTCTATAAGTTCACAGACGCCTGCAGTGGGGAGATGTTACGGGATTTCTTCATTGAGGGCATTGGTCATGCCGGGATTTCTAGGAAGCTAATTGAGACCAAGGACTTGACCTTGGAAGCGGCAGCGTTGATGGCTCAAACCTTCATAGCGGGGGAGGAGGAAACCAAGATAATATCTGCTCCCAACGTGGCGATGGAGCAGGGAGTTAACATTGTAAACGCGCCTCAGAACCCCGCAGGCAGGCAAGGGCAATTCGACACCACCCAGGCAGTAACAGACTCTAGAGTGGGTCATCAACAGAGACAATGGCAGGTTGAATGGACATTTACACCATCACAAGGGACAATACGTCCCGGGATGGGACTATTGACACCCACTAAATGAGCGCTCAAGAGTAATCAAAGAGACAATCAGAGAGGAATGCCTGGTAACAGCCCTTTTGTGCACAACAATCTCAGCTCATGCTGGAGATGCAGGGGCAGACATGCTGCAAAAACCTGCAGGTTCCAACAATTCATCTGTAGAAATTATAACTTCAGTGGACATTTAGCCAGAATGTGCAGGAAGCCCGCAGCAGGGCTAATTTACGATGCAGATGAACCACAAGAGGGGTCTGTAAGGCAGGGTGATGCTTGGGACACAGCAATGGACGCTGAAGTTCAGCGGGTTCAGGTGGCAAACATCCACAGCTCATATACAAAAACGCCACCTATGATGATGAAAGTCCTACTAAACGGCATCCCGGTATGCATGGAGCTGGACACAGGGGCCAGCCAGTCACTTATGAGTGTCCAACAATTCGAGAAACTATGGCCACTCAGAGCTTGGAGACCCAAACTAGAACGCATTGGCACGCAATTACGGACATACACCAAAGAGATCATCCCAGTGCTAGGCAGTGCAATGTTGATGGTCACACATAATGGATCAGAGAACCGGCTGCCACTCTGGGTTGTCCCGGGAAATGGTCCCGCGCTTTTGGGGAGGAGCTGGCTAGCTGAGATGAACTGGAAATGAGGGAATGTGCACGCCATTTCATCTGTGGAGCGAAGTTCATGCTCACAGGTCCTACTGAAATTTGAGTCACTATTTCAAACTGGTGTCGGGACTTTCAAAGGTGCCAAGGTTGTGATAAGCATCACCCCGGACGCCAGACAGTGCACCACAAATGCAGAGCTGTGCCGTATGTGATGCGGGAGAAAATTGAGAGTGAGTTGGACAGGTTGCTAAGAGAGGGCATAATTTCACCCGTTGAATTCAGCGACTGGGCAAGCCCCATCATCCCTGTCCTAAAAACGAATGGCTCGGTCAGGATATGTGGCGACTACAAGGCCACTATCAACCGAGTGTCACGACAATACCAATACCCGCTTCTGAGAGCAGAGCATCTTTTTGCCATGCTGGCAGGCGGCAAGCTGTTCACCAAGTTGGACCTCACTTCAGCCTACATGACCCAGGAACTGGTCAAAGAATCCAAGCTACTGACCACCATCACCACGCACAAGGGGCTGTTTGTCTACAACAGATGTCCGTTTGGCATTCGTTCAGCAGCCGCTAGCTTTCAAAGGAACATGGAAAGCCTGCTTAAATCCATCCCTGGAACAATCGTATTTCAGAGCGACATCCTTATCACGGGTTGAGACACCGAGGAACACCTCCACAACTTGGAAGAGGTGCTATGCCGACTGGACCGGGTAGGCCTGCGACTAAAGAAGTCCAAGTGTGTGTTTTTGGCCCCAGAGATCGAGTTTTTGGGCAGGAGGGTTGCCGCAAACGGGATCCGGCCCACCGAATCCAAAACAGAGGCGATCCATCGCGTGCCCAGGCCCGGCAACACATCGGAGTTGCGTTCATTTCTGGGACTCTTGAACTATTTCAGGAACTTTCTGCCGAACTTAAGCACATTGTTGGAGCCACTACACGTGCTCCTGCGTAAGGGTTGCGATCGGTTTTGGGGGGACTGTCAGGAACGGGCGTTCAATCGGGTGTGGACCCTACTTTGTTCTAATAAGCTATTGACCCTGCACAACCTCTGTAAGAAATTGGTTTTGACATGTGATGCATCATCCTATGGAGTTGGGTATGTATTGCAGCAGAGTAATGATGAGGGCCAACTCCAACCTGTGGTTTATGCCTCCAGGTCGTTCTCCCAAGCAGAAAGGGGATATGGGATGGTTGAAAAGGAAGCACTCGCATGTGTCTACAGGGTGAAAAAGATGCTCCAGTACCTTTTTGACAGAAGGTTCGAGTTAGAAACGGACCACAAGCCGTTAACATCCCTGCTGTCAGACAGCAAAACTGTCAATGCCAATGCGTCAGCTCGCATACAGCGATGGGCTGTCACGTTGGCTGCATATGACTACATCATACGGCACCGGCCAGGCACCAAAAATTGCGCTGACGCGCTCAGCAGGCTTCCACTGGCCACCACTGCGGGGGCAGCGGAGCAAAGCGCTGAGATGGTCATGGCTGTCGATGCTTTTGACAGCGCAGGCTCCCCCATCACAGCCCGCCAGATCAAAATCTGGACCAACAGAGATCCCCTCCTATTCTTGATTAAGAAATGAGTCCTGACTGGGGATTGGGCGCCCGCACACGGAGCATGCCCTGAGGAGGTCCGACTGTTTCACAAACGGATGGATGAGCTCTCCATCCAAGCCGACTGCCTACTATGGGGCAGCTGGGTAGTTATGCCCCAGAAGGGAAGGGAAGCATTCATCAGGGAACTCCACAGCGAGCACCCAGGCATCGTGCTAATGAAATACATTGCCCGGTCACATATATGGTGGCCGGGAATTGACTCAGACCTGGAACACTGTGTTCGCAGGTGCATGACATGTGCCCAGCTGGGCAATGCCCCCAGGGAGGCCCCACTCAGCCTGTGGCCCTGGCCCACCAGGCCATGGTCACGTATTCACGTAGACTACGCGGGCCCGTTCATGGGAAAAATGTTCCTCATTGTTGTTGATGCGTACTCGAAATGGATCAAGTGCATCATATTGAATTTGTGCACGACATCCACCATTGTGGAGAGTCTGCGTGCAGTCTTTGCGACCCACGGCTTGCTGGACATCCTGGTTAGCGACAACGGCCCGTGTTTCACTAGCTATGAATTCCTGGAGTTCATGTCGGGTAATGGCATCAAACATCTCAGGACAGTGCCATTCAAGTCGGCCTCCAATGGCCAGGCGGAACATGCGGTCCAAATCATCAAACAAGGCAAGCTCCGGATTCAAGGACCCTTTCTTCAATTCCGCCTATCGCGCCTCCTGCTGGCCTATAGGTCCTGAACGCATTCGCTCACGGGAGTCCCGCCCGCGGAACTACTCATGAAACAAACACTAAAAATTCGGCTGTCCCTCATTCATCCAGTCCTGTCAGACATTGTTGAGGGCAAGCGCCAGTCCCAAAATGAGTGCCATGATCGTAACTGAAAGGGGAGATGTATAGAAATCGATGACCCTGTATTTGTTCTTAATCACGCTTTGGAGCCCAAGTGGCTTGAGGGTACTGTAATTGGCAAAGAGGGGAATAGGGTCATAGTGGTCAGACTTAACAATGGACAGATATGCCACAAGCATCTGGACCAAGTAAAAAAAAGATTCAGCATGGATACTGAGGAACCTGAGGAACATCATGAGATCCTGCCCACACCACCGCCAGTGAATGAGCAACAAGAACCTTCAGCAGCATGCACAGGCCGGACGAGCCGGAATCACCACAGAGGACAGAGACACATGCCAAGGCTCAACAACCAGAGCCCCAACTGCGGCGCTCCACGAGAGAGCGTCGACAGCCCAAAAGACTTAATCTTTGACCCCACAAGACGTGGGGGGGAGGTGATGTCATGTATGTAACCTTCATGTAACAACACTGCAATACTGTATATACTTGAGAAATGCACACCTTGACCACAGGGGCTGAACTTGTGGGAGACACTCCTCACCTGGTTATCCAGGTATATAAAAAGGGAAGTCACACACAGGATCAGCACTTCTTGGTCCTGTGAATTCGCTTTCAATTTTCTCCCGCATCACATACGGCACAGCTCTGGCTTTGTGGTGCACTGGTCTGGTGTCCGGCGTGATGCAAATCACTACTTTGGTACCTTTGAACGTCCCGACGCCAGGTTAGAATAGCGACTCAAATTGCTGTAGGAGCTGTGAGCATGAACTTCGCTCCACAGATGACACTGTGTGCACATCCCCCCATTTCCAGTTCATCTCAACTAACCAGCTCTTCCCCAACAGTGCGGGACCATTGCCCGGAACAATCCAGAGTGGCAGTCGATTCACTGATCCATTGTGTGTGACAGCCAACATTGCACTGCCTAGCACTGGAATGATTTCTTTGGTGTACGTCCGTAATTGAGTCTCAATGTGTTTCAGTTTGGGACTGATGGCTTCGAGTGGCCATAGCTTTTCGAATTGTTGAACGCTCATGAGTGACTAGCTGGCCCCAGTGTCCAGCTCCTTGCGTACCGGGATGCCGTTTAATAGAACCTTCATCATTATAGGTGGCGTTTTTGTATATGAGCTGTGAATGTTTGCTACATGAACCCGCTGAACTTCAGCGTCCATTGATTTGCCCCACGCATCATCCTGCCTCGCAGACCCCTCTTCTGGTCCATCTGCCTCATAAATTAGCCTGGTCGCAGGCTTCCTGCACATTCTGGCTAAATGGCCAGTGAGGTTACAATTTCTGCAGGCGAACTGTTGAAACCTGCAAGTCCTACAGCATGTCTGCCCCCACACCTACAGCATGAACTGAGATTCCCATTGTTCTGAACAGAAGAGCTGTTACCAGGCATTCCTCGCTGATTGTCCCTTTGACTGCTCTTGAGCACCCTGTTAGTGGGTGTCAATGGCCCCATCCCAGAATGCATTGTCCACTGGGATGGCGTAAATGTCCGTTCAGCCTGCCATTGTCTGTGTTGAAAACCTGTTCTGAGGTCTATTGCTGCCTAGGGTGTGTCGAATTGCCCTTGCCTGCCTGCTGGGCTCTGAGTCGCGTTTATGATACTGACCCCCTGATCCATCGCCATGTTGGAGTCAGAGTTGCGCACGTATATTATCTTTGTTTCCTTCTCCCCCGCCATAAAAGTCTGAGCCAGCAACGCCACCGCTTCCAAGGTCAAGTGCTTGGTCTCGATTAACTTTCTGAAAATCCCGGCATGACCGATGCCCTCAATAAATAAATCCCTTAGCATCTCCCCCCTGCAGGCGTCTGTGAACTTACAGAGGCTGGCCAAGCAGCGGAGGTCCGCAACGAAATCCTGTATGCTCTGTCCTTCCCGACGTCGGTAGGTATAAAATCTGTGTCGGGCCATGTGTATTCTGCTCGCCGGTTTGAGGTGCTCACTGATTAGCTTGCTGAGCTCTTCAAAGGTTTTGTCCACTGACTTCTTGGGTGCTAGCAGGTCTTTCATGAGTGCGTAAGTCTTAGATCCACAGCTGGTCAGTAGATGAGCCCTTCACTAGTCGGCCGCTGCATCTCCCAGCCAGTCCTTCGTGACAAAGCTCTGCTGAAGCCTCTCAATGAAATCGTCCCAGTCCTCACCAACAAAGTACCATTCCTCTGTGCCACCGGTGGCCATTCTCGTGGGTCGTTGATTCCCGTTTCTCGTCGCCACTGTAAAGTCCTTACACAATACCACAAATCCACATGAGGCACATTCTATGGACGAGGTCACTCTGTGACCTGCACCTTTATTCACAGGACCAAGAAGTGCTGATCCTGTGTGGGACCTCCCTTTTTATATACCTGGATGACTAGGTGAGGAGTGTCTCCCACAAATTCACCTCCTGTGGTCAAGGTGTGCATTTCTCAAGTATATACAGTATTGCAGTGTTGTTACATGAAGGTTACATACATGACAGTTTATCTGGTCATTAACACATGGCTGTTTGTGGGAGTTGCTGTGCGTAAGTTGGCTGGTACATTTCCTACATTACAACAGTGACTGCACTCCAAAAAGTACTTCATTGTCTGTAAAGTGCTTTGAGACGTCCGGTGGTCATGAAAGGTGCGATATAAATGTAAGTCTTTCTTTCTTTCATCAAAACACTCGATCAAGATGGTTAAACACGATTTGCCTTTAACGAATCTGTGCTGGCTTTCCTTACTTAATCCACCCCTATCCAAGTGACTGTTAATTTTGTCCCTGATTACTGTTTCTTTCATTTCACAACTCGGTAAACATCTCTGAATAATAAATACGATATATTACACTTTGTAACCTCGGAGAAAATACATTTATCTTTCTTGGTCTGATAGTTCTGTGTGCAATGAGAGAAAATATACATAACATAATGAAATTAATACTTTTGCAATTTAGCATTTCCTCAGGCTTTTGTTGACCTTCATCTACTCGTTTTTAATTCTCTATTTTGTAAATGAAAAACTAGAAATAAATGAGATAAATAGACACAAAGACAGTTTGAGTGTGTTTGTAATGTTACTATGGCCCGGTTTTTATGGTGGATAACAATGTCAAACTAACAGCGTTCGCCAATATTACCCCTTTGAAACTGACTGCAACTTCAGGATGTAGCACATGCGCATCCTAACACAAAATACTGAAGTCAGTAATTCACTGATCCGACACTAGCTGCAGGTGTCCCCCCAATAGCCGATAATCAGGGAAATCTGTGAAACTGAAGGAAAATCAAGGCTTTTCTGCAGTAATATTGCGTTAAATACTCCTTTAAAAGTTAGACCTTGTTGGATTAGGTGTAACTGGGGTTTTAATAGCACTAAACAAATGTTATGGCCCTGAAAATCTAATTCTTATTTTGTGGAATGTCAAATTTCTCCGTTATGATAAAAATTATGGGCTGGATTTTAGGCTTTTCTGTTTTCAGAAAATGGCGATAATGGCGGTGGGGCGGGAAAGTTAGCGTCCGGGAGTAGTTTGTGGTTCAGTCTTTAAGTTTGGGCGTCTCGGCCCTGCGTCAGAGCGTGCAGCGCTAAGGGAGGCTTTGTACACTTCTCTTGGCGCAAGGAAGGGAAACTCCCGAGCTAAAGAGCCAGCCAGGGAACTCTCCGAGAAAGGCCTGGGGGTAGGGGGGAAACCGAAAAAAACCCACAAAAACATTCCTAAAACATTGCCCATGCCACTGCAACACAAATCGTACAAAAAATTAAAACAAAATACACTCGCACTTACTTTTGGAGTCTATTACCTTCCTCTCCACCGACGGGATCGCTGAACAGCTCTGATTTCCCAGGCGGTCATAGAGGGTGCACTTCCGGGTGGACGGGTCGGGTAAGGCACAAAACTCACACTGGTGTCGCGACTAAGGTCTAAGCACCCCCGGCGCAATTCTTTCGCGGGGTGCTGCTCAGCACTGCCGCAAAACCCAACCGGAGGATTGCGGTGGGGCACTGGAGACCTCACTGTCGCCTTTCACGCCAGTCCAGGATGAAACCCGGAGCGCGAATGACCAGAAACTCCAGCCCTTTCATTTTTAACAAACTTTAAAAAACATTATATTATTTAAAAGTTTGTTCATATTTATTCAGGTTTACCTTTTCCCCATGTGAAACTCCCAATCTTTGTTTTGCACTCTATAACATTTCTGAAAAGTCAGAATAAAAGCATTTTTAACTTCCTGGTTTCCATTCTGTGAGAATTCTGCATTGTGATTGGGTGTGTAGATAGGTTGTTGATGTCACAGCAGTCAACCCTCTTCTTAATCTCCCTCGCTGCCATGCTCCAGCTCACAGTCAACAAGCTCCCCGCTGGAGTGGAACTAAAGAAAACCAGAGGGAACCTGTTCAACCTTCGCCGTCTCCAGACCAGGTCCAAGACAACCTCAACCTCTGTCGTCGAGCTACAGTACGCGGACCACTCCTGCATCTGCACACATACAGAGGCTGAACTCCAGGACATAGTTGACGTATGAAAGCATGGGCCTTACGCTAAACATCCGTAAGACAAAGGTCCTCCACCAGCCTATCCTTGCCGCACAGCACTGCCCCCTGTTATGTATGTAAACTTTATAATAGTGTAAGACATGCCACCACAGGGAGCACCTGTTGGAGACCCAAGGGTCACCTGCACAACTCATGCAAGCAAATATAAAAGGATGTCTGCCATGCTGCTTCGGCATTCTGGAGTTTGATTAAAGAGACTAAGGTCACATCAGTTTGAGCTTACAGCATACAGTCTTGTGGAGTTATTCTGAACATAACAGTTAACGATGAGTAACAGATCACGAACTTTCACACGGTTATTGCTGCCGTTGGTATTCTTGAGAGATTTGTTGAGGGTGATGATTGGGAAGCTTTTGTTGAGCGTCTTGACCAGTACTTCGTGGCCAACGAGCTGGATACGGTCAGTAACGCGGTCAAGCGCAGGGCGATTCTTCTCACCATTTGTGGGTCCACGATATATGGCCTCACCAAAATTCTGCGAGCACCGACAAAACCAACGGATAAGATATATGCAGAGTTGTGCACACTGGTTTGGGAACACCTCAAGCCTAATGGCCAGGTATCGCTTTTATATGCACCATCGCTCCGAGGGCCAAGACGTGATGAGCTATGTCGCCGACCTAAAACACCTTGCGGGACCGTGTAAATTTGCTGGATTTTTGGGGGAAGTGTTGCGGGACTTTTTCGTGCTTGGAATCGGCCACGAGGTCATTCTTCACAAGCTGCTGTCTGCCGAATCCCTAGATCTGAGCAAGGCCATCATAATAGCCCAGGCTTTCATGTCCACGAATGATAACACTAAGCAGATATCTTCTCAGCATCGAAGCTCACCGGCAAGTACTGTGCATAAAATAACGCCTTCAGTAGGCAGAACTTTACACGGCAGGGCCTATACGCCTACAGAGGCCAGACCTAGTATGACTCAGAGTCCATCGTGGGGCATGAATGCGAATCCATCAACACCCTATTGGTGCTACGGGGGTAATCATCGAGCCCATCAATGTCGATTCAAGCACGACATGTGCAAAGGCTGTGGAACAATAGGGCACCTCCAGCGAGTGTGCAAAAGTGCTGCGACTCACCACATGGCAGAGTCGGCAGAAGATGACCGATCCGGCACAGATCATGCTGAACGGGTAAGAAAGGCAACTCAACCCAAGGCTGAACAGGAAGTGTATGGGGTACACACCTTCACCACCAAAAGCCCTCCGATAATGTTGAAAGTCAAATTAAATGGCATTCCAGTTTCCATGGAATTGGACACGGGGGCGAGTCAGTCAATTATGAGCCAGAAGGCTTTTGAGAAACTGTGGGGCAACAAGGCATAAAGGCCAAAACTAAGCCCGATTCATACAAAGCTACGCACTTACACCAAAGAGCTCATACCAGTCATTGGCAGTGCGGCAGTGAAGGTATCGTACGATGGAGCTGTGCATGATTTATCACTGTGGATTGTACAAGGCAATGGCCCAACGCTGTTCAGCAGTAGCTGGCTAGGAAAGATCCGATGGAACTGGGACGACATCAAAGCGTTGTCTTCGGTGGATGACGCCTCGTGCGCTCAACTGCTAAACAAATTTGCGTCACTATTTGAACCAAGCATCGGCAACTTCACAGGCGCCAAAGTGCAGATCCATCTAGTCCCTGATGCACGGCCCGTTCATCACAAGGCCCAAGCGGTTCCATATATAATATGGGAGAAAGTCAAGATCGAACTGGACAGACTTCAACGCGAGGGAATTATATCGCCAGTCGAATTCAACGAGTGGGCCAGTCCAATTGTTCCGGTGTTGAAAAGCGATGGCACGGTCAGAATCTGCGGAGACTACAAAGTAACGATCAACCGAGTCTCGTTACAAAACCAGTACCCGCTACCCAAAGCGGAGGACCTGTTCGCAACATTAGCAGGGGGGAAGTCGTTCACCAAGCTGGATCTAACGTCTGCTTGGATGACACAGGAGCTGGCTGAATCTTCGAAAAGATTGACATGCATCAACACGCACAAAGGACTGTTCATATACCACCGGTGCCCTTTCGGGATTCGCTCGGCTGCTGCCATCTTCCAGAGGAGCATGGAAAGTCTGCTGAAATCGGTTCCGTGCACCATTGTGTTTCAAGACGACATCCTGATCACTGATCGTGATACCACCGAACACTTGCACAAGCTGGAAGAGGTTTTAAAGCGACTGAGCAGAGTGGAACTCAGGCTGAAACGCTCCAAGTGTGTTTTCCTGGTGCCAGAGGTCGAATTTTTGGGGAGAAAGATTGCGGCAGATGGCATCAGACCTGTCATGTATGTAACCACAATGTAACACCACTGTATTACTGTATACACTCAACCTAGATGAACACCTTGACCACAAGGGGGTGAACTTGTGGGAGACACTCCTTACCTGATCACACAGGTATAAAAAGGGAGGTCCCATGCAGAGTCATTGTCTTTGGAGTCCTGTGAATAAAGAGTTAAGGTCACAGAGTGACCTTGTCCCCAGAATGTGCCTCATGTGGTTTCATACTGTAGAGTAAGGACTTTACATTGGCGACGAGAAATGGGAATTCATGACCCATGAGAATGACCCACCGGTAGCACAGAGGAACGGTACTGTGTTGGGGAAGACTGGGACGATTTTGTTGAGAGGCTTCAGCAAAACCTTCGGTACGAAAAAATGGCTGGGGGATGCAGCGGCCGACAAGCGAAGGGCTCATCTTTTGACCAGCTGCGGTCCAAAGACTTACGCGCTCATGAAGGACTAACTAGCACCCGAAAAGCCGGCGGACAAAACCTTTGAAGAACTTAGCAAATTGATTGGGGAGCACCTCAAACCGGCGAGTAACATACATATGGCCCGACATTGATTCTACACCCACCGACATCGTGAAGGAGAGCGCATACCGGACTTCGTAGCGGACCTCCGACATTTGGCCAGCCTCTGTAAGTTCACAGATGCCTGCAGGGGGGAGATGCTAAGGGACTTCTTTATCGAGGACATTGGTCATGTGGGAATTTTCCGCAAATTAATTGAGACCAAGGATTTGACCTTGGAAGCGGCGGCGTTGATAGCTCAAACTTTCATGGCGGCGGAGGAAGAGACGAAAATAATATACGCGTGTAATTCTGCCTCTAACACGACGATGGATCAAGGAGTCAACATCATCAATGTGACTCAGAGCCCCGCAGACAGGCAGGGGCAGTCCGGCACTCCCCAAGCAGCAATAGACTCCAGAGTAGGACTTCAACAGAGACAAAGGCAGGCTGAACGGACATTCATGCCATCACAGTGGACAATGCGGCCCGGGATGGGGCCATTGACACCCACTAATAGGGTACTTAAGGGCAGTCAAAGTGACAGTCAGCGCGGAATGCCTGGCCATAGTCCCTTTGTTCCCAACAATGGAAACTTTAACTCATGCTGGAGGTGTGGGGGAAAACACTCAGCTAGATCTTGCAGATTTCAAAAGTTTGTCTGCAGGAACTGCAATCTCAGTGGCCACTTAGCTCGAATGTGCAGGAAGTCTGCCACCAGACTAATATGAGGCGGATGGACCAGAAGAGAGTTCTTTGAGGCAGGATGACTTTTGGGGCAAATCGATGGACGCCGACGTTCAACGGGTCCATGTGGCGAATATTCACAGTTCATATACCAAAACGCCACCAATGATGATGAGGGTTTTATTAGACGTTATCCCAGTACACATGGAGCTGGGCACTGAGGTCAGCCAGTCACTCATGGGCATTCAGCAATTTGAGAAGCTATGGCCACTCAAAGCCAATAGACCCAAATTAGCACGTATTGAGACACAATTACGGACTTACACTAAAGAAATCATTCCGGTGCTAGGCAGTGCAATGTTGGCTGTCACACACAACGGGTTAGTGAATCGGCTGCCTCTCTGGATTGTCCCAGGTAATGGTCCCGCACTGTTGGGGAGGAGCTGGTTAGCCGAGATGAACTGGAAATGGCGGGATGGTCACGCAATGTCATCTGTGGAGCGAAGTTCGTGCTCACAAGTCCTACAACAATTCGATTCACTATTCCAACCTGGTATCAGGACTTTCAAAGGCACTAAAGTAGTGATACACATCACCCCGGACCAGTGCACCACAAAGCCAGTGCGGTGCCGTATGTGATGCGGGAAAAGATCGAGAGCGAATTGGACCGGCTGTTGAGAGAGGGCATCATCTCGCCTGTTGAATTCAGCGACTGGGCGAGCCCCATCGTTCCCGTCCTAAAAGCGGATGGCTCTGTCAGGATCTGTGGCGACTACAAGGCCACCATCAATCGAGTGTACCTATAAGATCAATACCCGCTCCCGAGAGCGGAGGACCTCTTCGCCACGCTTGCAGGCGGCAAGCTGTTCACCAAGTTGGACCTCACTTCAGCCTATATGATCCAAGAACTGGCCGCCGAATCTAAACTACTGACCACCATCACCACGCACAAGGGACTGTTCGTTTATAACAGGTGCCCATTTGGCATTCGATCAGCGGCTGCGATTTTTCAACGAAACATGGAAAGCCTGCTTAAATCCATTCCTGGAACGATCATATTCTAGGATGACATCCTCATCACGGGTCGAGACACCGAGGAACACCTCCACAACCTGGAGAAGGTGCTACGCTGACTGGACCGGGTAGGCCTGCGACTCAAGAAGTCTAAATATGTGTCCTTAGCTACTGAGGTTGAGTTTCTGGGCAGGAGGGTTGCTGCAGATGGGATTCGGCCCACCGAATCCAAAATAGAGGTGATTCGACGAGCACCCAGGCCCTGCAACACATCGGAGTTGCGTTCATTCCTGGGACTGTTGAACTATTTCGGGAACTTTCTGCCGAACTTGAGCACGTTGTTGGAGCCGCTACACGTGCTCCTGCGTAAGGGTTGCGATTGGTTTTGGGGGGATGTCAGGAACGGGCTTTTGATCGGGCGCGAAACCTACTTTGTTCAAACAAGTTGTTGACCCTGTACGACCCCTGTAAAAAATTGGTTCTGACATGTAATGCATCTTCCTATGGGGTTGGGTGCGTGTTGCAGCAGGGCAATGCTGAGGGTCAACTACAACATGTGGCTTATGCCTCCAGGTTGCTCTCTCAAGCAGAACAAGGATATGGGATGGTCAAGAAGGAAGTGCTTGCATGTATCTATGGTGTAAAAAAAATGCATCAGTATCTCTTTAGTAGGAAGCTTGAATTAGAGACGGACCACAAGCCATTAACATCCCTGTTGTCAGACAGCAAGGCTATCAATGCCAATGCATCAGCTCGCATACAGCGATGGGCTCTCACGCTGGCTGCTTATGACTACTCCATCCGGCACCGGCCCGGCCCTGAAAATTGCGCTGGCGCGCTCAGCAGGCTTCCACTGGCCACCACTGAGGGGGCAGCGGAGCAAAGCGCCGAGATGGTCATGGCTGTCGATGCCTTTAACAGCACAGGCTCCCCCATCACAGCCCACCAGATCAAAATCTGGACAAATAGAGATCCCCTCCTCTCACTGATTAAGAAATGTGTCCTGACTGGAGATTGGGCACCCGCACACAGAGCATACCCTGAGGAGGTCAGATCGTTCCACAGACGGATGGATGAGCTCTCCATCCAAGCTGACTGCCTACTATGGGGCAGCTGGGTAGTTATGCCCCAGAAGGACAGGGAGGCATTAATCAAGGAACTCCACAGCGAGCACCCAGGCATTGTGCTGATGAAGGCCATTGCCCGGTAACACGTTTGGTGGCCTGGAATTGATTCAGACCTGGAGCACTGTGTTCGCAGGTGCACGACATGTGCCCAGCTGGGTAATGCCCCCAGGGATGCCCCGCTTAGCCCGTGGCCCTGGTCCACCAGGCCATGGTCACGCATTCATGTTGACTACGCGGGCCAGTTCATGGGTAAGATGTTCCTTATTGTGGTAGATGCGTACTCAAAATGGATCGAGTGCATCATTCTGAATTCATGCACGTCATCCACCACCGTGGAAAGCCTACGTGCGATCTTTGCAACCCATGGCTTGCCGGACATCCTGGTTGGTGATAAAAGCCCATGTTTCACAAGCTACGAATTCCGAGAGTTTATGTCGGGCAATGGCATCAACCACGTCAGGACTGCACCGTTCAAGCCGGCATCCAATGGCCAGACGGAACGTGCGGTCCAAATCATTAAGCAAGGGATGCTCAGGATTCAAGGACCCTCCCTACAATGCCGCCTGTCGAGTCTCCTGCTGGCCTATAGATCCCGACCGCACTCGCTCACGGGGGTCCCGCCCGCAGAGCTACTAATGAAACGGACACTCAAAACTCGGTTGTTCCTCATTCACCCAGTCCTGACCGACATAGTTGAGGACAAGCACAAGTCACAAAATGAGTACCATGACCGTAATTCGAGGGGGAGATGTATAGAAATAATTGATCCTATATTCGTCCTCAATCATGCCATGGGGCCCAAATGGCTTGAGGACACTGTAATTGACAAAGAGGGGAATAGGGTCATCGTGGTAAAACTGAACAATGGTCAGATATGCCATAAGCATCTGGGCCAAGTAAAAAAAAAGTTCAGCATCAACATGGAGGAACCTGAAGAAGACCATGAGATGGAGCTCACAACACCGCCAGTGAACAAGCAACAAGAGCAATCAGAAGAATGCACAGTCCCTGCGGTCAGCCTGGACAGGCCGGAATCACCACAGGTCACAAACACTCACGTCAGTGTCCAACAACCAGAGCCCCAACTGCGGCGCTCCACGAGGGAGCGTAGACCACCTGAAAGACTAAACCTATGATCCCAATAAGACTTTGGGGGGGGGGAGGTGATGTCATGTATGTAACCACAATGTAACACCACTGTATTACTGTATACACTCAACCTAGATGCACACCTTGACCACAAGGGGGTGAACTTGTGGGAGACACTCCTTACCTGATCACTCAGGTATAAAAAGGGAGGTCCATGCAGGGTCATTGTCTTTGGAGTCCTGTGAATAAAGAGTTAAGGTCACAGAGTGACCTTGTCCCCAGAATGTGCCTCGTGTGGTTTCATACTGTAGAGTAAGGACTTTACAAGACCCATGGACTCTAAGATGGAGGCCATCAAGAATGCACCCAGACCACAGAATGTGCTGGAACTGCGTTCGTTCCTGGGACTCCTCAACTATTTTGGTAACTTTCTACCCGGGTTGAGCACTTTGCTGGAACCTTTGTATTTATTACTACGTAAGGGTGATGACTGGGGTTGGGATAAATCTCAAGAGACAACCTTCGATAAGGCCAGAAAGCTACTATGTTCTAACAAGTTACTTGTATTGTATGACCTGTGTAAATGTTTAGTACTAGCTTGTGATGCATCTTCGTACAGGGTCGGTTGTGTGCTACAGCAAGCCAATGTGTCAGGCAAACTGCAACCGGTTGCATATGCGTCCATAACTTTATCTAAGACTGAAAGAGCCTACAGTATGGTTGAGAAAGGAGCATTAGCATGTGTATATGGGGTTAATAAAATGCACCAATACCTATTTGGACTCCGGTTCAAGCTCGAAACCGACCACAAACTGGTCATTTCGCTGATCTCAGAAAGCAAAGGTATTAACACCAATGCTTTGTCCCGCATCCAAAGATGGGCACTAACGTTATCTGCATATGATCTGTGTAATCCGCCACAGACCAGCCACTGAGAACTGTGCTGATATCCTCAGTCGGCTACCATTGCCCACCACCGGGGTGGAAGTGACGCTCCCCGCAGACTTGCTTCTTGTAATGGATGTTTTTGAGAGCGAGGGGTCACCTGGCAGATCAGGACCTGGACTAGCCAAGACCCTGTGCTATCACTGGTAAAAAAAACTGCGTCCTAAATGGGAGCTGGTCGGCTGTTCCCGGGGAAATGCAAGACGAAATTAAGCAGTTTTACCGACGCAAGGATGAAATGTCCATCCAATTGGATTGTCTCCTATAGGAGGAATCACGTGGTTTTGCCAATAAAAGACAGGGAAACGTTTAGACGCGACCTAGGCAGAAACCACCCAGACAAAGTCATGATGAAGGCTATCGCCTGGTCGCACATTTGGTGGCCCGGCATTGACTCGGAATTAGAGTCATGTGTACACCAATGTAACACCTGCTCCCAGTTGAGCAATGCACCAAGGGAAGCCCCCACTGAGTCTGTGGTCATGGCCCTCCAAACCATGGTCCAGGGTTCATCTAGATTTCGCTGGCCCCTTTCGAGGAAAAATGTTCGTAGTAGCAGTGGACGCTTACTCTAAATGGATTGAATGTGTAATAATGTCATTATGTACATACACTGCCACCTTGAAAGCCTCCGGGCCATGTTCGCCACCCATGGTTTGTCCAATGTCCTTGTTAGTGACAATGGACCATGTTTCACCAGCTCAGAATTCAACGAGTTCATGACCCGCAATAGCATCAAACATGTCAGGTCTGCCCCGTTTAATCCCACATCTAACGGTCATGCAGAACGGGCAGTCCAAACAATCAAGCAGAGCTTGTAACACATGACGGATGGTTCCGTGCAGAGCCGGTTATCTCGGGTTCTGCTCAGCTACCGGACGCGACCCCACTCACTTACCAGGGTTCTTCCGGCAGAATTGTTAATGAAGAGAGCACTCAAAACCAGGCTCTCCTTAGTCCACCCGGATCTCAATGCTCATGTAGAAACCCGACGTCACCAGCATAATGTGTACCACGATTGCGCAGCTGTATCGTGTGACATTGAGGTTAATGACCCTGTATTTGTCCTTAATTATGGTCATGGTCCCAAATGGGTTGCTGGCACTGTTTTAGCCAAGGAGGGGAATAGAGTGTTTGTTCTCAAACTTCTGAATGCACAAACATGCAGAAAGCATTGGGGTCAGACCAAACTGCGATTCACTGGCAATCAAGAACAGTTTGAAGAGGACATTATCATCATTGATCCACCAGCACACACCCAACCAGCAATCGACCTCACTGTCAACCACGAGGATCAACCCGTCATGCCTGACAGTCCAATCAGACCAGCCGTGCAGCAGTGCAGCAATGATTCAACAAATTCCCCCTCCAAAACAGATACACCACCTTGGGTGCTGTTGGGGGAGATGACTCCTCAGGGGAGGGCAGCAGCAGCCAAGTTCATGGCACCATGGGTGGCTCTGCTACACAGGAGAGCAGGAAAAAGAGTGGGAGAGATATAGTGGTAGGGGCTTCTATTGTAAGGTGAATAAATAGGCGTTTCTGCGGCTGCAATCAAGACTCCAGGATGGTATGTTGCCTCCCTGGTGCAAGGGTCAAGGATGTCTCAGAGCGGCTGCAGGACATTTTGGAGGAGGAGGGCGAACAGCCAGTTGTCGTGGTGCATATAGGTACCAACGATATAGGTAAAAAAACAGGATGAGGTCCTACAAGCTGAATTTAGTGAGCTAGGAGTTAAATTAAAAAGCAGGACCTCAAAGGTAGTAATCTCAGGATTGCTACCCATGCCACGTGCTAGTCAGAGTAGGAATTGCAGGATAGCTAAGATGAATACGTGGCTTGAGGAGTGGTGCAGGAGGGAGAGATTCAAATTCCTGGGACATTGGAACCGGTTCTGGGGGAGCTGGGACCAGTACAAACCGGACGGTCGGCACCTGGGCAGGACGGGAATCAATGTCCTAGGGGGAGTGTTTGCTCGTGCTGTTGGGGAGGGGTTAAGCTAATATGTTAGGGAGATGGGAACCGATGCAGGGAGACAGAGGGAATTAAAATGGGGCAGAAGCAAAAGATAGAAAGAGGAAAAGTAAAAGTGGAGGGCAGAGAAACCCAATGCAAAAATCAAAAAGGGCCACATTACAGTAAAATTCGAAAGAGACAAAGAGTGTTAAAAAGACAAGCCTGAAGGCTCTGTGCTTCAATGCGAGGAGTATTCGTAATAAGGTGGATGAATTAACTGCGCAGGCAGCTATGAACAAATATGATATAATTGCGATTGCGGAGACATGGCTCCAAGGTGACCAAGGCTGGGAACTCAACATCCAGGGGTATTCAACATTCAGGAAGGATAGACAGAAAGGAAAAGGAGGTGGGGTAGCGTTGCTGGTTAAAGAGGAAATTAATGCAATAGTAAGGAAGGACATTAGCTTGGATTATGTGGAATCTGTATGGGTGGAGCTGCGAAATACAAAAGGACAGAAAACACTAGTGGGAGTTGTGTACAGACCACCAAACAGTAGTAGTGAGGTTGGGGACAGCATCAAACAAGAAATTAGGGATGCGTGCAAAGAGGTACAGCAGTTATCATGGGCGACTTTAATCTACATATAGATTGGGCTAACCAAACTGGTAGCAATACGGTGGAGGAGGATTTCCTGGAGTGTATTAGGGATAGTTTTCGAGACCAATATGTCGAGGAACCAACTAGAGGGCTGACCTTCCTTGACTGGGTGGTGTGTAATGAGAAAGGATTAATTAGCAATCTTGTGCATGGCCTCTTGGGGAAGAGTAACCATAATGTGGTCCATAATATTAAGATGGAGAGTGACACAGTTAATTCAGAGACTAGGGTCCTGAACTTAAGGAAAGGTAACTTCGATAGTATGAGATGTGAATTGGCTAGAATAGACGGGCAAATGATACTTAAAGGGTTGACGGTGAATAGACAATGGCAAACATTTAAAGATCACGTGGATGAACTTCAACAATTCTACATCCCTGTCTGGAGTAAAAATAAAATGGGGAAGGTGGCTCAACCGTGGCTAACAAGGGAAATTAGGGATAGTGTTAAATCCGAGGAAGGGGCATATAAATTGGCCAGAAAAAACAGAAAACCTGAGGACTGGGAGAAATTTAGAATTCAGCAGAGGAAGACAAAGGGTTTAATTAGGAGGGGGAAAACAGAGTATGAGAGGCAGCTTGCTGGAAATATAAAAATTGACTGCAAAAGCTTCGGTAGCTATGTGAAGAGAAAAAGATTAGTGAAGTCAAATGTAGGTCCCTTGCAGTCAGAATCAGGAGAATTTATAATGGGGAACAAAGAAATGGCAGACCAATTGAATAAATACTTTGGTTCTGTCTTCACAAAGGAAGACACAAATAACCTTTGGAAATACTAGGGGACCGAGAGTCTAGTGAGAGGGAGGAACTGAAGGAGATCCTTATTAGTGAGGAAATTGTGTTAGGGAAATTGATGGGATTGAAGGACGATAAATCCCTAGGGTCTGATAGTCTGCATCTCAGAGTAAAGGAAGTAGCCCTAGAAATAGTAAATGCATTGGTAATCATTTTCCAATAGTCTATTGACTCTGGATCAGTTCCTATGGACTGGAGGGTAGCTAATGTAACACCACTTTTTAAAAAAGGAGGGAGAGAGAAAACGGGGAATTATAGACCAGTTAGCCTGACATCAGTAGTGGGGAAAATGTTGGAATCAATTATTAAAGATGAAATCGCAGTGCATTTGGAAAGCAGTGACAGGATCAGTCCAAGTCAGCATGGATTTATGAAAGGGAAATCATGCTTGACAAATCTTCGAGAATTTTTTGAGGATGTAACTAATAGAGTGAACAAGGGAGAACCAGTGGATGTGGTGTATTGGACTTTGAAAAGGCTTTTGACAAGACCCCACACAAAAGATTGATGTGCAAAATTAAAGCACATGGTATTGGGGGTAATGTATTGAGGTGGATAGAGAACTGGTTGGCAGACAGGAAGCAGAGAGTCGGGATAAATGGGTCCTTTTCAGAAAGGCAGGCAGTGACTAGTGGGGTGCCGCAGGGCTCAGTGCTGGGACCCCAGCTATTTACAATATACATCAATGATTTAGATGAAAGAATTGAGTGTAATATCTCCAGGTTTGCAGACGACTCTAAGCTGGGTGACGGAGGTTACTAAGAGGCTGCAGGGTGACTTGGACAGGTTAGGTGAGTGGGAAAACGCATGGCAGATGCAGTATAATGTGGATAAATGTGAGGTCATCCACTTTGGTGGCAAAAACATGAAGGCAGAATGTTATCTGAATGGCGGCAGATTAGGAAAAGGGGAGGTGCAACAAGACCTGTGTGTCATGGTACATCAGTTATTGAAAGTTGGCATGCAGGTGCAGCAGGTGGTGAAGAAGGAAAATGGCATGTTGGCCTTCTTAGCTAGGGGATTTGAATATAGGAGCAGTGAGGTCTTACTGCAGTTGTACAGGGCCTTGGTGAGGCCTCACCTGGAATATTGTGTTCAGTTTTGGTGTCCTAATATGAGGTAGGACATTCTTGCTATTGAGGGAGTGCAGCGAAGGTTCACAGACTGATTCCCGGGATGGCAGGACTGACATATGAGGAGAGACTGGATCGACTGGGCCTGTATTCACTGGAGTTTAGAAGAAACAGAGGTGATCTCATAGAAACATATAAAATTCTGCCAGGACTGGACAGGTTAGATGCAGGACAAATGTTCCCGATGTTGTGGAAGTCCAGAACCAAGGGTCACAGTCTAAGGATAAGGGGTAAGCCATTTAGGACCGAGATGAGGAGAAACTTCTTCACTCACAGAGTTGTTGGCCTATGGAATTCTCTACCGCAGAGAGTTGTTGATGCCAGTTCGTTGGATATATTCAAGAGGGAGTTAGATATGACCATTACGGCTAAAGGGATCAAGGGGTATGGAGAGAAAGCAGGAAAGGGGTACTGAGGTGAATGATCAGCCATGATCTTATTGAATGGTGGTACAGGCTTGAAGTGCCGAATGGCCTACTCCTGCACCTATTTTCTATGTTTCTATGTTTCTATGCCAGGACTTCAACTCAGGCGATCAACCCGGGAATGAAGAGCCCCTGATCGCCTCAGCTTGTAAGTAACTTGTATCTAAGAATTTGAGGGGTGCGGGGAGGTGATGTTTTGTATGTAAACGTTATAATAGTGTAACGCTTGCCACCAGGGGTCATACCCGTTGTAGACCCAAGGATCACCTGCACACCTCATGCAAGCAAGTATAAAAGGTTGTCTGCCATGCTGCTTCGGCACTCTGGAGTTTGATTAAAGAGACTAAGGTCACATCAGTTTGAGCTTACAGCATACAGTCTTGTGGTATTATTCTGAACATAACACACCCCAGTCATCAAGATCCATGGCATAGCCCTGGACAATGTTGATCATTTCCCATACCTCGGGAGCCTCTTATCAACAAGAGCAGACATTGACTACGAGATTCAACACCGCCTCCAGTGCGCCAGAACAGCCTTCGGCCGCCTGAGGATAAGAGTGTTTGAAGACCAGGCCCTCAAAACTGTCACCAAGCTCATGGTCTACAGGCCTGTAGTAATCCCAACCCTTCTGTATGGCTCAGAGACATGGACCATGTACAGTGGCCAACTGGAGAAAGTCACTGGAGAAATAATACCAACGATGTCTCCACAAGATCCTACAAATCCCCTGGGAGGACAGACGCACCAACATTAGCGACCTCGAACAGGCCAACATCCCCAGCATTAAAGCACTGACCATACTTGATCAGCTCCGTTGGGCAAGCCACATTGTTCGCATGCAAGACACGAGACTCCCAAAGCAAGCACTTTACTCGGAACTCCTTCATGGCAAACGAGCCAAAGGTGGGCAGCGGAAACATTACAAACTTGTCCCACCCACCCTTTCCCTCAACTACTCTCTGCCCCACCTGTGACAGCGACTGTGGTTCTCTTATTGGACAGTTCAGCCACCTAAGGACTCATTTTAAGAGTGGAAGCAAGTCTTCCTCAATTCCGAGGGACTGCCTATGATGATAACATTCTGAAAAGTCAGAATAAAAGCATTTTTAACTTCCATATTTCCATTCTGTGAGAATTCTGCATTGTGATTGGGTGCGTAGATAACTTGTTGATGTCACAGCAGTTTGCACTAAGAAATTCACACCACACTGCACTGATCTCAATTGAACTTCCTTGGATCCTCTAGGAATGTGTGACCATAACATGGTTTCATTTCAAATTCAGTTGGAGGGCGAGAAAGTTGGTTCTCAAACAAGAGTCCTAAGCTTAAATAAAGGAGACTACAAATGTATAAGAGCAGAGTTAGCTAAAGTGGATTGGGAAAATAGATTAAAGTATGGGACGATTGAGGAGCAGTGGCAGACATTTAAGGAGATATTTCATAACTCGCAGCAAAAATATATCTCACTTAGAAGAAAAGACTGTAAAAGAAGGGATAACCATCCATGGCTAACTAAGCGTCGAGAGAGGCGGGAGTCGGCGAGAGACAGCAGCCTATAAAGGCTCAGCGGTCGGGCAGTCCGGGGAGCGTCGAGAGAGGCGGGAGTCAGCGAGAGGCAGCGGCCTATAAAGGCTCAGCAGTCGGGCAGTCCGGGGAGCGTCGAGAGAGGCGGGAGTCAGCGAGAGGCAGCGGCCTATAAAGGCTCAGCAGTCGGGCAGTCCGGGGAGCGTCGAGAGAGGCGGGAGTCAGCGAGAGGCAGCGGCCTATAAAGGCTCAGCAGTCGGGCAGTCCGGGGAGCGTCGAGAGAGGCGGGAGTCAGCGAGAGGCAGCGGCCTATAAAGGCTCAGCAGTCGGGCAGTCCGGGGAGCGTCGAGAGAGGCGGGAGTCAGCGAGAGGCAGCGGTCTATAAAGGCTCAGCAGTCGGGCAGTCCGGGGAGCGTCGAGGGAGGCGGGAGTCAGCGAGAGGCAGCGGCCTATAAAGGCTCAGCAGTCGGGCAGTCCGGGGAGCGTCGAGGGAGGCGGGAGTCAGCGAGAGGCAGCGGCCTATAAAGGCTCAGCAGTCGGGCAGTCCGGGGAGCGTCGAGAGAGGCGGGAGTCAGCGAGAGGCAGCGGCCTATAAAGGCTCAGCAGTCGGGCAGTCCGGGGAGTGTCGAGAGAGGCGGGAGTCGGCTAGAGGCAGCGGCCTATAAAGGCTCAGCAGTCGGGCAGTCCGGGGAGCGTCGAGGGAGGCGGGAGTCAGCGAGAGGCAGCGGCCTATAAAGGCTCAGCAGTCGGGCAGTCCGGGGAGCGTCGAGAGAGGCGGGAGTCGGTGAGAGGCAGCGGCCTATAAAGGCTCAGCAGTCGGGCAGTCCGGGGAGCGTCGAGAGAGGCGGGAGTCAGCGAGAGGCAGCGGCCTATAAAGGCTCAGCGGTCGGGCAGTCCAGGGAGCGTCGAGAGAGGCGGGAGTCGGCGAGAGACAGCAGCCTATAAAGGCTCAGCGGTCGGGCAGTCCGGGGAGCGTCGAGAGAGGCGGGAGTCAGCGAGAGGCAGCGGCCTATAAAGGCTCAGCAGTCGGGCAGTCCGGGGAGCGTCGAGAGAGGCGGGAGTCAGCGAGAGGCAGCGGCCTATAAAGGCTCAGCAGTCGGGCAGTCCGGGGAGCGTCGAGAGAGGCGGGAGTCAGCGAGAGGCAGCGGCCTATAAAGGCTCAGCAGTCGGGCAGTCCGGGGAGCGTCGAGAGAGGCGGGAGTCAGCGAGAGGCAGCGGCCTATAAAGGCTCAGCAGTCGGGCAGTCCGGGGAGCGTCGAGAGAGGCGGGAGTCAGCGAGAGGCAGCGGCCTATAAAGGCTCAGCAGTCGGGCAGTCCGGGGAGCGTCGAGAGAGGCGGGAGTCAGCGAGAGGCAGCGGCCTATAAAGGCTCAGCAGTCGGGCAGTCCGGGGAGCGTCGAGGGAGGCGGGAGTCAGCGAGAGGCAGCGGCCTATAAAGGCTCAGCAGTCGGGCAGTCCGGGGAGCGTCGAGAGAGGCGGGAGTCAGCGAGAGGCAGCGGCCTATAAAGGCTCAGCAGTCGGGCAGTCCGGGGAGTGTCGAGAGAGGCGGGAGTCGGCTAGAGGCAGCGGCCTATAAAGGCTCAGCAGTCGGGCAGTCCGGGGAGCGTCGAGGGAGGCGGGAGTCAGCGAGAGGCAGCGGCCTATAAAGGCTCAGCAGTCGGGCAGTCCGGGGAGCGTCGAGAGAGGCGGGAGTCGGTGAGAGGCAGCGGCCTATAAAGGCTCAGCAGTCGGGCAGTCCGGGGAGCGTCGAGAGAGGCGGGAGTCAGCGAGAGGCAGCGGCCTATAAAGGCTCAGCGGTCGGGCAGTCCAGGGAGCGTCGAGAGAGGCGGGAGTCGGCGAGAGACAGCAGCCTATAAAGGCTCAGCGGTCGGGCAGTCCGGGGAGCGTCGAGAGAGGCGGGAGTCAGCGAGAGGCAGCAGCCTATAAAGGCTCAGCAGTCGGGCAGTCCGGGGAGCGTCGAGAGAGGCGGGAGTCAGCGAGAGGCAGCGGCCTATAAAGGCTCAGCAGTCGGGCAGTCCGGGGAACGTCGAGAGAGGCGGGAGTCGGCGAGAGGCAGCGGCCTATAAAGGCTCAGCAGTCGGGCAGTCCGGGGAGCGTCGAGAGAGGCGGGAGTCGGCGAGAGACAGCAGCCTATAAAGGCTCAGCAGTCGGACAGTCCGGGGAGCGTCGAGAGAGGCGGGAGTCAGCGAGAGGCAGCGGCCTATAAAGGCTCAGCAGTCGGGCAGTCCGGGGAGAGAGGCGGAGTTTGTACAGCTCCAGCTGTGAGAGAAAGCAAAAAGAAGTAGAAAGAAATCAAAAGGTGACATCACAGCCAAGGGGGTAAGTGATTGGCTGGTGATTGGTGAGTAGTTTTTCTTTGTCTTTTTTATATCAGTCAGTAACTTTTAACATTGTTGTTGTCAATTTAAGGGTATCTAAGGGTTAAGTCATGGCAGGAGAGCTCGGTCACGTGATATGCTCCTCCTGTACCATGTGGGAACTCAGGGACGGCACCAGTGTCCCTGACGACTACATCTGCAGGAAGTATATCCGCCTCCAGCTCCTGACGGACCGCGTTGCGGAGTTGGAGCTGAGGGTGGATTCATTTTGGAGCATCCACGATGCTGAGAATGACATGAGTAGCATGTGTAGCGAGTTGGTCTTACCGCAGGTGAAGGGTCCACAGCCAGATAGGGAATGAAAGACCAGCAGGAAGAGCAGTGCAAGGAAGGTAGTGCAGGGGTCCCCTGCGGTCATCCCCCTGCAAAACAGATACACCGTTTTGAGTACTGTTGAGGGGGATGACTCATCAGGGGAGGGCAGCAGCAGCCAAGTTCATGGCACCATGGCTGGCTCTGTTGCACAGGAGGGCAGGAAAAAGAGTGGGAGAGCGATAGTGATAGGGGATTCAATTGTGAGGGGAATAGATAGGCGTTTCTGCGGCCGCAACCGAGACTCCAGGATGGTATGTTGCCTCCCTGGTGCAAGGGTCAAGGATGTCTCGGAACGGGTGCAGGACATTCCAAAAAGGGATGGAGATCAGCCAGATGTCGTGGTGCACATTGGTACCAACGACATAGGTAAAAAACGAATTTAAGGAGCTAGGAGCTAAATTAAAAAGTAGGACCTCAAAAGTAGTAATCTCGGGATTGCTACCAGTGCCACGTGCTAGTCAGAGTAGGAATCACAGGTAGCACAGATGAATACGTGGCTTGAGCAGTAGTGCAGCAGTGAGAGATTCAAATTCCTGGTGCATTGGAACCGGTTCTGGGGGAGGTGGGACCAATATAAACCGGACGGTCTGCACCTGGGCAGGACCGGAACCAATGTCCTAGGGGGAGTGTTTGCTGGTGCTGTTGGGGAGGAGTTAAACTAATATGGCAGGGGGATGGGAACCAATGCAGGGAGACAGAGCGAAACAAAAAGGAGACAAAAGCAAAAGACAGAAAGGAGATGAGGAAAAGTGGAGGGCAGAGAAACCCAAGGCAAAGAACAAAAAGGGCCACTGTACAGCAAAATTCTAAAAGGAAGAGGGTGTTAAAAAAAACAAGCCTGAAGGCTTTGTGTCTTAATGCAAGGAGTATCCGTAATAAGGTGGATCAATTAACTGTGCAAATAGATGTTAACAAATATGATGTGATCGGGATTATGGAGATGTGGCTCCAGGATGATCAGGGCTGGGAACTCAACATCCAGGGGTATTCAACATTCAGGAAGGATAGACTAAAAGGAAAAGGAGGTGGGGTAGCATTGCTGGATAAAGAGGAGATTAATGCAATAGTTAGGAAGGACATTAGCTTGGATGATGTCGAATCTATATGGGTAGAGCTACAGAACACCAAAGGGCAAAAAACGTCAGTGGGAGTTGTGTACAGACCTCCAAACAGTAGTAGTGATGTTGGGGAGGGCATCAAACAGGAAATTAGGGGTGCATGCAATAAAGGTGCAGCATTTATCATGGGTGACTTTAATATGCACATAGATTGCGCTAGCCAAACTGGAAGCAATACGGTAGAGGAGGATTTCCTGGAGTGCATAAGGGATGGTTTTCTAGACCAATATGTCGAGGAACCAACTAGGGGGCAGGCCATCTTAGACTGGGTGTTGTGTAATGAGAGAGGATTAATTAGCAATCTCATTGTGCGAGGCCCCTTGGGGAAGAGTGACCATAATATGGTGCAATTCTGCATTAGGATGGAGAATGAAACAGTTAATTCAGAGACCATGGTCCAGAACTTAAAGAAGGGTAACTTTGAAGGTATGAGGCGTGAATTGGCTAGGATAGATTGGCGAATGATACTTAAGGGGTTGACTGTGGATGGGCAATGGCAGATATTTAGAGACCGCATGGATGAACGACAACAATTGTACATCCCTGTCTGGCATAAAAATAAAAAAGGGAAGTTGGCTCAACCGTGGCTATCAAGGGAAATCAGGGATAGTATTAAAGCCAAGGAAGTGGCATACAAATTGGCCAGAAATAGCAGCGAACCCGGGGACTGGAAGAAATTTAGAACTCAGCAGAGGAGGACAAAGGGTTTGATTAGGGCAGGGAAAATGGAGTACGAGAAGAAGCTTGCAGGGAACATTAAGACGGATTGCAAAAGTTTCTATAGATATGTAAAGAGAAAAAGGTTAGTAACGACAAACGTAGGTCCCCTGCAGTCATAATCAGGGGAAGTCATAACGGGGAACAAAGAAATGGCAGACCAATTGAACAAGTACTTTGGTTCGGTATTCACTAAGGAGGACACAAACAACCTTCCAGAGATAAAAGGGGTCAGAGGGTCTACTAAGGAGGAGGAACTGAGGGAAATCCTTATTAGTCGGGAAATTGTGTTGGGGAAATTGATGGGACTGAAGGCCGATAAATCCCCAGGGCCTGATGGACTGCATCCCAGAGTACTTAAGGAGGTGGCCTTGGAAATAGTGGATGCATTGACAGTCATTTTCCAACATTCCATTGACTCTGGATCAGTTCCTATTGAGTGGAGGGTAGCCAATGTAACCCCACTTTTTAAAAAAGGAGAGAGAGAGAAAACAGGGAATTATAGACCGGTCAGCCTGACCTCAGTAGTGGGTAAAATGATGGAATCAATTATTAAGGATGTCATAGCAGCGCACTTGGAAAGAGGTGACATGATAGGTCCAAGTCAGCATGGATTTGTGAAAGGGAAATCATGCTTGACAAATCTTCTGGAATTTTTTGAGGATGTTTCCAGTAGAGTGGACAAGGGAGAACCAGTTGATGTGGTATATTTGGACTTTCAGAAGGCTTTCGACAAGGTCCCACACAAGAGATTAATGTGCAAAGTTAAAGCACATGGGATTGGGGGTAGTGTGCTGACATGGATTGAGAACTGGTTGTCAGACAGGAAGCAAAGAGTAGGAGTAAATGGGGACTTTTCAGAATGGCAGGCAGTGACTAGTGGGGTACCACAAGGTTCTGTGCTGGGGCCCCAGCTGTTTACACTGTATATTAATGATTTAGACGAGGGGATTAAATGTAGTATCTCCAAATTTGCGGATGACACTAAGTTGGGTGGCAGTGTGAGCTGCGAGGAGGATGCTATGAGGCTGCAGAGTGACTTGGATAGGTTAGGTGAGTGGGCAAATGCATGGCAGATGAAGTATAATGTGGATAAATATGAGGTTATCCACTTTGGTGGTAAAAACAGAGAGACAGACCATTATCTGAATGGTGACAGATTAGGAAAAGGGAAGGTGCAACGAGACCTGGGTGTCATGGTACATCAGTCATTGAAGGTTGGCATGCAGGTACAGCAGGCGGTTAAGAAAGCAAATGGCATGTTGGCCTTCATAGCGAGGGGATTTGAGTACAGGGGCAGGGAGGTGTTGCTACAGTTGTACAGGGCCTTGGTGAGGCCACACCTGGAGTATTGGGTACAGTTTTTGGTCTCCTAACTTGAGGAAGGACATTCTTGCTATTGAGGGAGTGCAGCGAAGGTTCACCAGACTGATTCCCAGGATGGTGGGACTGACCTATCAAGAAAACTGGATCAACTGAGCTTGTATTCACTGGAGTTCAGAAGAATGAGAGGGGACCTCATAGAAACGTTTAAAATTCTGACGGGTTTAGACAGGTTGGATGCAGGAAGAATGTTCCCAATGTTGGGGAAGTTCAGAACCAGGGGTCATAGTCTAAGGATAAGGGGTAAGCCATTTAGGAGCGAGATGAGGAGAAACTTCTTCACCCAGAGAGTGGTGAACCTGTGGAATTCTCTACCACAGAAAGTTGTTGAGGCCAATTCACTAAATATATTCAAAAAGGAGTTAGATGTCGTCCTTACTACTAGGGGGATCAAGGGGTATGGCGAGAAAGCAGGAATGGGGTACTGAAGTTGCATGTTCAGCCATGAACTCATTGAATGGCGGTGCAGGCTAGAAGGGCTGAATGGGCTACTCCTGTACCTCTTTTCTATGTTTCTATGTTTCTATATTTCTATGTTTCTATGTTTCTAAGGAAATAAGGGATGGTATCAAATTGAAAACAAGGGAATACAATGTAGCCAAGACTAGTGGGAGGCCAGAGGATTGGGAAACTTTTAAAAGCCAGCAAAGAATGTATGAAAAAATGATAAAGAGAGGGAAGATAGATTATGAAAGTAAACTAGCACGAAATATAAAAACAGATCGTAAAAGTTTCTACAGGTACATCAAAAGGAAAAAGGAAAAAGGCTAAAGTAAATGTTGGTCCTCTAAAGGATGAGACTGGGGAATTAATAATGGAGAACAGGGAAATGGCAGAGACGTTGAACAAATATTTTGTATTGGTCTTCAATACCAGACACTAAAAACATCCCAATAGTGTATAATCAAGGGGCTATAGGGAGTGAGGAACTTAATGCAATCACTATCACTATTGAAGTAGTACTCGGTAAAATAATGGAATAAAGGCAGGCAAGTCCCCTGGACCTGATGGCTTACATCCTAGGGTCTTAAAAGAAGTGGCTGCGGATATAAAGGATGCATTGGTTGTAATCTACCAAAATTCCCTGGATTCTGGGATGGTCCCAGCAGATTGGAAAAAACTGCAAATGTAATGCCCCTATTTAAAAAAGGAGGCAGACAAAAAGCAGGAATCTATAGACCAGTTAGCCTAACATCTGTCATTGGGAAAATGCTGGAGTCCATTATTAAGGAAGCATTAGCGGGACATTTGGAAAAGCATAATTCAATCAAGCAGAATCAACATGGTTTTATAAAAGGGAAATCATGTTTGACAAATTTGCTGGAGTTCTTTGAGGGTGTAATGAGCAGGATGGATAAGGGAAAACCAGTGGATGTGATGTAGTTGGATTTCCAGAAGGCATTCGATAAGGCGCCACACAAGAGGTTACTGCACAAGATAAAGGTTCATGGAGTTGGGGGTAATATATTGGCATGGATAGAGGATTGGCGAACTGACAAAAAACAGAGAGTCGGGATAAATAGGTTATTTTCCAGTTGGCAAACAGGGTGAGGTGCCGCAGGGATCGGTGCTGGGTCCTCAACTATTTATAATCTATATTAATGACTTGGATGACGGGACCGAGTGTAATTTAACCAAGTTTGCTGATGATACAAAGATGGGTGGGAAAGCAAATTATGAAGAGGACACAAAAAATCTGCAAAAGGATATAGACAGACTAAGTGAGTGGGCAAAAATTTGGCAGATGGAGTATAATGTTGGAAAATGTGAGGTTATCCACTTTGGCAGAAAAAATTGAAAAGCAAATTATAATTTAAATGGAGAAAAATTACAATGTCCTGCAGTACAGAGACCTGTGTGTCCTTGTGGATGAAACACGAAAAGTTAGTATGCAGGTACATCATGTGATCAGGAAGGCAAATGGAATGTTGGCCTTTATTGCAAGGGGGATAGAGTATAAAAGCAAAGAAGTCCTGCTGCAATTGTACAAGGTATTGGTAAGGCCACACCTTGAGTACTGCGTACAGTTCTGGTCTCTGTATTTAAGGAAGCATATACTTGCATTGGAGGCTGTTCAGAGAAGGTTCACTAGATTGATTCCGGAGACGAGGGAGTTGACTTATGAGGATAGGTTGAGTAGGTTGGGCCTATACACATTGGAGTTCAGAAGAATGAGCGGTGATCTTATTGAAACATCTAAGATAATGAGGGGTCTCGACAAGGTCGATGCAGAGAGGATATTTCCACTCATAGGGGAAACTAAAACTAGGGGACATAGTCTCAGAATAAGGGGCCACACATTTAAAACTAAGATGAGGAGAAATTTCTTCTCTCAGAGGGTTGTAAATCTATGGAATTCTCTGCTCCAGAGAGCTGTGGAGGCTGGGTCATTGAATATATTTAAGGCGGAGATAGACAGATTTTTGAGTGATAAGGGTTATGGGGAGCGGGCAGGGAAGTGGAGCTGAGTCCATGATCAGATCAGCCATGATCTTATTGAATGGCGAAGCAGGCTCAAGGGGTGAAATGGCCTACTCCTGCTCCTATTTCTTATGTTCTTATGAACATCGGAAAAGCTGAACTTCTCAGCACAGAGATCGCGAGAACTCTGTGGGAAGCTTTCTTCAGGGCCAGCAGCGAATGCCTTTGCTTTGCCGTTGTCTGCAAATTACCAGCCACATGGCAGCGGATATTCTAAAATTATGAGCAAAGATACTTTGTCCTCCTAATCCCTAGCCCAGTCCATTACTGCTGCTCTGCCTTCCTACTCTCCTGGCACAATTCCAGACTTGAATTTTCCTTATATAAGCCAACAACTCCTTTCTGTGACTCCCTCAGCATTCTCTGAAAAGCCCTTCAAGGCACCTGTCAGTGCCTCCTTATGAGCAGCATCCCCAATTGCTCCATCCTCCTCTCTTACCAACCTTCCCACCCAGCGGCCCACTGGGGGCTAATCTCACCAACTTCATTCCTCATCCGACTCACCCCTGCCCCATTGGGCTTTGCCAGTGGACCAACAAACACCGCTCCTCTCTGCATTTCCCTCCAGAATGTCCATTTACTTTCAAACAAGGCCTTTGGCATCCACTGGGTTCTTGTGGATCATTGCAGTGACATCATACCTTCAATGGAAACTTAGCTCACTTGTGACGACACCTTTCCCCTTACTGAAGCCTCTCCACCTGCCCCGCCCAAACCGGCGAAGTGGTGTTATCATTCTTATCACCAAATTGCACTTGCTCCCTCCCCATACTCCCCTGGCATTTTCTCCTCCTTCGTGCACCTCACCTTGTTCCACCCCTCACGTATCTCCTTTAAAATTCCATCAAGGCCTCAGCAGAGGGTCCCCCACTGCTTTCCTTCCTCAGCCTCTGCACTGAGCGACTCGTCCTCTGTGTTTCAATCTTACTCTCCTCACCTCTCTGTTCTGATTTCATTGACCACCTGTCCTCCAATACCCTCTCCCTCCATGTAAACTTTCCTCACAAATTCACGGCAACTTCTTTGACCTTGACATGTCATATGATCTCTCTAATCTCATTGTATCGATCACAGACAAGGCCAACTCTGACCACCTCCTTGGATCCCTCATCACCCACATTCTCCTACCCACTTGCAACCCCACTTTCTTTTCATTCTACCACTGGAATAAACTCTCTCAAGTCATGTTCAAACTCCCAACTGTCTAAATTTTGGCCCTTCATTCATAACAATACTCCTGTCAATTTGCTCAATCATTCCCTTACTTACACCTTTGATGCCCTTGTCCCCAATAAAGCTGTTATTCTTTCCCACCCTTGACATTCACCTGATATGTCCCCCATCTTCTTTTGCTCAAGTCCAAGGGGTGCGGTCTTGAGCATATCTGCCGTAGATCTGGTATAGCCATCCATTGTCAGATCTGACTGGATCACATCAGGCACAATCAGGCTTTGCTGTTCTCTGCCAAAACTGCTCACAGCTACAGGATGATTCTGGAGAAAAAAAATGACCCCCAGCTTCCTTCATCCACTGCCAACTGTTGCCTTAACCCCTTTCCCTTATTCCATCCTCACCTCCAACAACAAATGTAAGGAGCTCACAGATTTCACCGTCATTAAGATTTAGACCATCCGTTTAGCTGCCTGTTGCTTCCCCCATTCCCCATTAAGGCAAACCCTCTTCCAGATTCCCTTCTGCCCTAGTCCTGAACCCACAACTTTCTCTCATTGTTCTCCTATCTCCCTTCATGCCCTCTGAGCTTATCTTCGAGACCCATTGCATGCTCTCTTGACCCCATTCTCACTAAACTGGCGACCACACAACTTCCCTTCGTGGCTTCTAGCTGACATTGTCAGTAATTCCCTCATTCTCAGGTGCTGTTCCCCTCCCTTTCAAAACTGCCACCACCAACCTGCTTCTCAAAAAATCATCCCCCTCTCGACTCTCAGCTCAGTGGGACCATCTTCACTCGTTCCTATTCAATCATTGCCAGAAATGGCTTCTCTTCCCACCCCCACAGCGTAGCGAACTGGGCCATTTTAACTTCCCAGCCACCCAGCAATGTTCCCATTTAGCTCCCGCACAGGCCGCTTGCCGGTTTCTCAATGGAAAAGCGTGCATGCACACAAGTTTAAACGGCCGCCGTACCCAGAAGTAAGTTACAGAGAATATCGTCGCCCAGTTTCTTCCAGGCAGGTAGGTATAAAATCGCCTCCATGAACGAAAATGCCTTAAAACTCACAAAAGTAAATAAATGCTAATAAAGCACTCAAATAACAAAACTATTGATCTTTATGTGGAGGGTGTCACATGGGTCTTGTGGACTTTTAATTTTGAACTATTCAGTCCAGTTGGGCAAGTGAAGACAGCTTGGTGAAAAGTACATTAGTCAGGTTCTGTAAATAATATGTTCTGAGCAGGGTTTATCTTGAAATGTTGTAATCTAAAAGCAGTTCGAAATGCTGGGACTCTCAGTGCTCAGTTGTTATTCATGTAATATATTCTAAATCTGATGGTACAAGCCAGATCATTTCATATAATCCAAATAATGGTGAGAAATGAAGGTTGAATAAATAAAGCTTTTTTCCATATGTTGTCTCTGTGGTGCTTTCTAAAGAGAAAGATGTATAAACATATTGGAGATTATCTAAACCCAAACAAATCTGTTTTTTTTAATTTAAAACTCTTTATATTCTATCCATATTTGTGTGTCTTTGCTGAAAATTCATATTTCTTCAACTAGTTTTATTTAATCAAAAACAACATTGCATTGCTGATAACTGTCATCTGCAATATCTTTTAATATTTAATTAGTATATATTTCCTCTGCATCCTCATATTCCTTAGGCTTGAATTTTAATTGGGAGACGAGTTGGGAGCAAGAGCTGGGGGTGGGCGGTTGCTCGGAAGCAGTCAGCAAACCTTGGAAAATTAGATTCACGCAGACCCTGTCGAATTGAATGGCAGGGCCTGATTTGCATGGAAAACCTGCTTCCCACCCGCAGCCGACCGATTGAGAGGCTGGCTGCGGGTGGGTAGGCCTGCAGCACTAGGCCACAGAGAGGGAGGGATTGTGTGGGGGCCAAGGAGTGGCCAGAGGATCGGGCAGAGGGAGAGACCGGGAACGATTGGTAGGCTGGAGGATGTCATGTATGTACATGCTGTTTGTAGCCACCAGGTGGTGTCATTGTTGGAGGTCACTGAGAAGCATGCACACCGTGCTGCTCTGGTATAAAAGGCCAGCCATTTTGTGAGTCAAGCACTTTGGGCCATAATAAAGCAGAAACAAGGTTGTACCTTGTTCAGTTAAACAGTACTCAGTTTGTACCCTGATTGCATACATAACATTTGGCGACGAGAATACAAGAACCTTTGTTTGCAAAATGAGCATGATTGGATTTTTAGAGTGATTTGTGGAGGGAGCAGATTGGGCAGACTTTGTGAGCCGTTTGAACTAGTACTTCGTGGCCAACAAAATGAAGGGGGTCGACAATGCAGATCGGCGCCAGGCTGTGTTCCTCACTGTGTGCGGTTCAAAGATCTACGGTCTGATAAAGAATCTACTCATGTCTAGTGATCCAACAGAGAAAAAGTACAAAGAGTTGTGTACATTGGTACGGGAGCACCTCAAGCCAGACAATGGCATCATCATCTCGAGATACAGGTTTTATACACACGTTCGATTGGAGGGCCAGAGCGCAGCAGAATTCGTTGCCGACATGAGACGTCTAGTGGGACCTTGCAAGTTCGGGACGGTGTTGGCAAACATGCTGTGGTTGTTATCAGTATCAACCACGAGGTGATCCTGTGCAAACTTCTGGCGGTGGAGGAGTTGGATTTTAAAAGGGCCATTCAGATCGCTCAATCATGTATGACAACGACAGGAGTTGAAAGGAAATATCGGTGAAGAACCGAACCTCGGCAAGTACTGTAAATGCGATTGATTCGGCGTTCGGCAGAGCGGCACATGGCAGAGCCTATCCGGCTGCCTTCGCGAAACCTGTAGCTGCCCAAAGTCCGCCAGTGGGAATGTATCCGACTTCTCTGTGTTGGCATTGTGAGGGAGTGCCGATTTAAGCAATATAGTTGCAAAGGCTATCTGAGAGTGGGGCATCTCCAGCGCAAGTGTCCGCAGATGAGCAAGCGAGCTGCGACACACCACGTGGAGGATGAGAGTCAGACTAGCGCGGATTCAGATACGTAATCCAAGATGCCAGAGGAGGAAGTGCATGGACTGTACTCTTTCATAACCAAGAGTAAACCAATTTTGATTAATGTGAAGTTTAACGGGATACCGGTATCGATGGAACTGGACACAGGGCGAGTCAATCGATCATGAACAAGAGGGCATTTAATAAGCTGTGGGATACTAAGACTGTGAGGCCCAGGCTGAGTCCTGTTAATGCCAAGCTGTGCACGTACACCAAAGAACTGATAAAGGTGATTGGCAATGCACAAGTTAATGTGTCGTATAACGGTGCGGTTCACGAGTTACCGCTGTGGATTGTTCCAGGCAATGGCCCAACGCTGCTCGGCAGGAGCTGGTTGGAGAAAATCAGAATCGACTGGAACAACATAAAGGCGTTGTCGTCGGAGGAAGATACATGTGCCCAAGTATTGAGCAAGTTCCCCTTGCTGTTCAAACCGGGTATCGGCAATTTCACGGAACCTAGGTGCAGATTTATGTGGACTCAGATGCAAGACCCGTCCATCATAAAGCTCGGGCAGTGCCATATATGATGAGGGAGAAGGTCGAAATTGAACTGGACAGACTCCAACATGAAGGGATCATATCACCGGTTGAATTTAATGAATGGGCCAGCCCCATTGTTCCTGTGCTGAAAAGTGACGGCACAGTCAGAATCTGTGGAGACTACAAGGCTATGATCAACAGGGTTTCGAAACAAGATCAATACCCGTTACCGAAGGCTGTTGATTTGTTTGCGACGCTAACCAGAGGGAAGTCATTCACAAAACTGGACTTGATGTTGGCCTACATGATGCAGGAGTTGGTCGAGATGTCGAAGAGATTTACGTGCATTAACATGCGCAAAGGACTGTTTATCTACCACAGGTGCCCATTTGGAATTCGCTCGGCTGCAGCAATATTCCAGAGGAATATGGAAAGTCTACTGAAGTCCGTTCCCAGAACCGTCGTGTTCCAAGATGACATCCTGATCATCGGTTGTGACTCCAAGGAACATCTGAACAACCTGGAAGAGGTTCTACTGCATTTGGACAGAGTGGGACTCAGACTTAAATGCTCGAAGTGCGTCTTCATGGCACCGGAGGTCGAATTCCTTGGGAGGAAAATTGCCGCTGATAGCATCAGACCTACTGACATGAAAACCAAGGCCATCAAGAATGCACTCAAGCCGCAGAACGTGACGGAGCTGCATTCGTTCCTGGGTCTACTCAACTACTTTGGTAACTTCCTACCTAAATTGAGCACCTTACTTGAACCACGGCACATGCTATTGAGAAAAGGCAACAACTGGGTGTGGGGCGCATTACAAGACAGAGATTTCGAGAAAGCCACCAATCTGCTTTGCTCGAACAAGCTGCTGGTACATTGTGACCCATGTAAACTTTTAGTTTTGGCCTGTGATGCATCGTCATATGGAATTGGTTGTGTATTACAACAAGCCACTGAGTCGGGGAAACTTCAACCTGTCGTGTACGCATCCAAAAGTTTGTCTAAAGCAGAAAGAGCTTGCAGTATGGTAGAAAAAGAAGCCTTAGCGTGTGTGTATGGTGTTAAAAGGATGCATCAATACCTGTTCGGTCTGAGCTTTGAATTAGAGACCGATCACAAGCCGCTCATTTCGTTGTTTTCCGAGAGCAAAGGTATCAATACCGACGCTTCATCACGTATCCAAAGGTGGGCGCTGACATTATCTGCCTATGATTATGTCATTCGCCACAGATCTGGCACAGAGAATTGAGCCGATGCTTTCAGCCCGTTGCCGTTGTCCACACCGGAGGTGAAAACACCACAACCGGCAGATTTAATGTTAATCATGGATGCTTTTGAGAGTGAAGGTACCCCTGTCTCGGCTCAACAAGTTAAGACCTGGACCAGCCAGGACCCGATATTATCGGTGGTAAAGGGTTGCATCCTCAAAGAGGCTTGGTCTGCCATACCTAAGCAAATGTGCGAGGAGGCCAAACCGTACATTCGTCGCAAAGACAAACTGTCTATTCAAGCAGATTGCATATTGTGGGGCAATCGAGTTGTAATGCCTAAGAAAGGGAGAGAGAAGTTTGTGCGTGAGTTACACAGCACACATCCTGGTATAGTGATGATGAAGGCCATCGCCAGGTCCCACATATGGTGGCCAGGAATTGATTCTGAGCTAGAAGTATGCGTGCATCAGTGCAACACCTGCATGCAGCTCAGCAAAACACCAGCGAAATCGTCGCTGAGTCTGTGGTCATGGCCATCCAAACCTTGGTCCAGGATCCATGTAGATTTTGCAGGTCCCTTCCTAGGCAAGATACTTTTAGTGGTTGTGGATGCTTATTCGAAGTGAATAGAATGCATAATCGTGTCATCCAGTATGTCCACGGCAACCATAGAGAAGTGATATGTCATGTTCCCGACACATGGTCTGCCTGACATAGTGGTGAGTTACAATGGGTCGTGCTTCACCAGTCAGAGTTTCAGGCGTTTGTAAAACTTAACGGCATAAAACATGTAGGATCAGCACCATTCAAGCCTGCATCCAATGGGCAAGCAGAACGTGCAGTACAAATAATCAAGCAAAGCATGAGGAGAGTAACCCAAGGGTCATTGCAGACCCGCTTGTCTTGCATACTGCTGAGTTACAGGACAAGAGCCCACACACTCACAGGGGTCTCGCCTGCTGAACTCATGATGAAAAGAGGTCTTAAGACAAATTATCTCTTGTACACCCAGATTTAAATAATCATGTTGAAAACAGAAGACAGAGTCAACAAGGGTACCACGATCACGCAAATGTGTCACACGAGATTTCAGTTAATGATCCTGTATCTGTGTTGAATTATGGTCAGGGTCCCAAATGGATTGCTGGTATGGTCATGGCCAAGGAGGGCAACAGAGTATTTGTTATTAAGCTCAAGAATGAGCAAACTTGCAGGAAACACACGGATCAAACAAAGCTGAGGCACACAGATGAGCCAGAGCAGTCGGACGAAGAAACCATCGACGACCAACCAACCTACCAGCAGCCTTCAGTGGACTCAAGGGTCATCAGTGAACCCGGAATTTCCATCACGGACTTGTTCAATAAAAATGGACTTGCAATTCCTGACATGGCCACTACCACCCCCAACAAGTCGGCCATCCAGCCACCAGCCACAACAGACTCCACACATTCACCCAAGGCCGGAATCGAACTGAGACGGTCAACCCGGGAGCGTAAAGCACCGGACCGTCTCAACCTGTGAAAGACTGTGATAAGATCTCAGAGGAAGGTATTGTTATGTATGTACATGCTGCTTGTAGCCACCAGATGGTGTCATTGTTGGAGGCCACTGAGCAGCACGCACATGGTGCTGCTCTGGTATAAAAGGCCAGGCACTTTGGGCCGTAATAAAGCAGAAAAAAGGTTGTACTTTGTTCAGTTAAACAGTACTCATTTTTTACCCTTATTGCATACATAACAGAGGAGCAGGGTGGAGGGGGGGGGATTGGGCACTATCGACGGGCGGAGGAGCGGGGCAGGGAGGGCGGTGACAGGAACGACCGGAGGGTTTGGGGGGCTGGAGAAGCAGGGGGGAGCTGGGGGTGTGATCATCAGAGAGCTGGAGGATCATGTGGGGGCCAGGGCTAATCATTGGAGTACCGGAGGATCGTGTGGGGGTGATCATCAGAGGGTCAGGAGCGGCTGATGATCGGGGACTAAGAGCTGCACGTGGGGTCAGGAGCAGCACAGGATTGGGGGCCAGGAACATAGCAACAGGAGTAGGCCACTGAGCCCCTCAAACCTGGTCTGCCATTCAATGAGACCATGCAACCTAACTCCATACCTTACTATCTTTGGTTAACAAAAATCTATCACTCAGATTTAAAATTAACAATTGATCTCGCATCAATTGCCATTTGCGGAAGTGTGTTCCAAGCTCTACCATCCTTCATATATATAGAAGTGTTTCCTAATTTCACTCCTGAAATTTCTGGCTCTAACCTTTAGGCCTTCTAGTCCTAGACTCCCCAACCAGCGGAAATAGTTTCTCTCTATCTACCCTATCTGTTCCTCTTAATATCCTGACAACCTCGATCAGATCACTCCTTAACCTTCTAAATTCTAGGGAATACAGCCCTAATTTGTGTAATATTTCCTTGTAACTTAACCCTTGGAGTCCAGGTAACATTCTGGTAAACGTACGCTGCAAGGCCAATATATCCTTCCGAAGGTGTGGTGCTCACTGTACTCCAGCTGTGGTCCAACCAGGGTTTTGTACACTACAGCAAAAGCAGCAAGTTGAAGGCAGGATCTGGTCTGGATTCAGACTTTTAACACTTTAACCTGACCCCAATCCACCCGTTATTTGAAAGAATAAAGACTTGCACTTTTCACAACCACCAGACATCTCAATGCACTTTACAACCTTTGAAGTACTTTTGGAGTGTAGTCACTGTTGTAATTTGGGTTAATGTGTTTACATGGAATACTCCAATTTTCTCAAGAGTAGCCTAATAGAGAGGTGAAACTGCTTACAAATTTCACATGGTCAAACTGGCATTTTTTAAGAACTGAAACAAGTTCCTCTGTGCTGTGGATGTCAGTTCTTCAGGCTTTGTTTGAGTTTCCGTTTAGATTTTTACTAATTTGATCCTAACATTAAATGGCATAAAATAGAATTTGCCGCATAACATTGAGGGTAATGTCTCTGAGGCTCTGTTCCTGATTCTCCACAGGAACAAAGATGACACCTCCAAAAGTTAGATACTTTTGTTTCAAAACTACATCAAATCCAAAGCTTAATTTTGGCCACAAATTTGTGTAATTAACACATATTTATAACATTATTGATGTACATTGTCATAAAGGAATCAACAATTTTAAATAAAATGTACTTTTTATTGTAGGTGAAAATTTAATTTTTACTGCAAGTGCTTTCCTATGCGAAACTGATGGTGCAAGGCCTCAATAGTGAAATAGTTTAATGGGATTAAACATTTTCTTGTAGATACTAATTATTAAATATTCCATACGTTTCTATACTTGAATCCTGCTGGGAGCAGGGATATGTCATCTATGAAATGCAACCAATCACAGTTGAATAAGATAGATTGTGATGTTATATTGATATCCTGGAAACTTCACTTGATTACCTTTGGGGTTTAAGGAGATATATCAGTTTTAGTTTAATTTGGGAGTATTATCTGTGGTTAAACAAGTCCACAATAATGCAAATTGTACGTGGGTTATTGGAAGAAATTAGATTGAAACCAGCATGCTTTTTAAAAATTGTCTATTTGTCTCACTGATACCACATGATTCCCTTGTTACGGTTTTAGTTTTAATCCTTCCCAGAGTTCAGATGGTCCATAGAGGAGTAATGGCATCATCCTTTGCTTGTCATGAGTAGGATTCTTCTGCAATGTATAGCAGGACACCTTGCACCTGGGGTTGGCAGTACATGGCAAATGTCTGTCATTGGTTCTGGGTACATTACTTAGAATTGCCTTCAATAGAGTTTCATCTTCACCAACACAGAAAGTTTCTCACTCTTTTTGGAAATTCTTTCTGAACATTCTAGTACCCTAAACTATACAAAACACTCATTAAACCGCTGTTGAAGATTCCAAACTTTGTCCTCACAGTAAGTCCTTGGTGTCTTCCCAAGCATATCTCTATCCAACACTATTTAATTTCCTAGATGTATCAAATTATCCGCATCTTCTAATTGTAAGTTACCAATTGTATCAGTGTCTTATCAGTAGGTTGCATTCTCATAACCTTAGCCTTTTGATTACAGACAGTTAATCGAATCCTTTTTGTCGTTATATTTAATAAATCAGTTCTTCCATGATTTTCTTCCAGTTTCATTCAAAAGCAGAGATCATTTTCATAATCTAGATAGTGTCATTTTTGCCCATTAATTCATTATAAATAATTTACATTTGTGTCGGTATATTTTGCACAATCCAGTCAAAAGCAAGTGTGAATAAAATGAGGAAAAGTACCTCCTTGATTTACCCAATTCATAGAATCATAGAAACTTACAGCACAGAAGGAGGCCATTTAGCTCATCGTCTCTTTGAAAGAGTGGTCGAGCTTAATCCCATATTATCACTTTTTATCCATAACCCTGGAAGTTCATCATCCTCAAATGCCTGTCCAACTCCCTTTTAAAATTATTTATGGAATCAGCTCCACCAACTTTACAGGCAGAGCAATCCCTTGGGACTCCAACAGGTAGGCCCTCTGGTGGTGGTATGATATAGGTTGCTCAGGGTTACATACATAACATCACTCCCTCCCAAAGTCAACAGTACACTTATTTACAGGGTGAGACGATCTGGGGCTTTTCGCTCCCTTGTCGATCGTCTCGGTACAAATGCAGGTGTGGGTGAGTTGGTTGGTTCTTCGCTGGGATGCTGGGCAGCTGGCCTTGCCAGGCTGCTGGGGATGGTGAGTTCAGCTTCGTGGTCAACCATGATGTCGATTGCCAATTGTGTGTATGTTGGAGGGTCGAAGTTGGTGGTGTCCTCTTCAGGTTGCTCGTGGCTGTTTGTGAATCACAATTTGGTTTGGTCCAAATGATTTCTGCACATTAGTCCATTGGCCAATTTGACCTGAAACACCCTACTCCCTTTTTTGGCTACGACAGTGCCAGCAAGCCATTTGGGACCATGTCCATAGTTGAGTACAAATACAGGGTCATTGACTTCAATATCGCGGGACAAGTTTGCGCGATCATAGTACATGCTTTGTTGATGCCGCCTGCCCTCGATGTGATCATGGAGATCAGGGTGGACAAGAGAGAGCCTTGTTTTGAGTGCCCTTTTCATGAGCAGCTCGACTGGGGGAACCCCGGTGAGCGAGTGGGGTCTGTTGCGGTAGCTGAGCAGGACTCGAGACAGGCGGCTGTGCAGGGAGCCTTCCGATACACGTTTCAAGCTTTGCTTAATGGTTTGGACTGCCCGTTCTGCCTGGCCATTGTTTGCGGGCTTGAATGGGGCAGATGTGATGTGCTTGATCCCATTGCGGGGCAAGAATTCCTTGAATTCAGCACTGGTGAAACACGGCCCATTGTCGCTGACAAGGACATCCGGCAGGCTATGTGTGAGAAACATGGCTCATAGGCTTTCGATAGAGGCAGTGGAAGTGCTTACAGACATTATTACACATTCAATCCATTTTGAATAAGTATCCACAACAACCAAGAACATTTTGCCTAGGAATGGGCCCGCAAAGTCAACATGGATCCTAGACCACGGTTTGGAGGGCCATGACCACAAACTTACCGGTGCCTCTCTGGGTGCATTGCTCAGTTGAGAGCAAGTGTTGCATTGGCGCACGCATGACTCTAAGTTTGAGTCGATGTCGGGCCACCACACATGGGATCTGGCTATAGCTTTCATCATTACTATGCCTGGGTGGGTACTGTGTAGGTCATGTATGAACGTTTCCTTGCCTTTCTTAGGCAAAACCTCGCGATTACCCCACAAAAGACAGTCTGCCTGTATGGACATTTTGTCTTTGTGCCGCTGGAATGGCTTGATCTCTTCATGCATCTCCGTTGGGATGCTGGACCAGTTCCCATGGAGAACACAGTTTTTTACAAGGGAGAGTAAAGGATCCTGGCTGGTCCAGGTCCTGATCTGGCAGGCCATAACGGGCGACTTTTCATTTTCGAATGCATCCATCACCAAGAGCAAGTCTGCAGGCTGTGCCATTTCCACCCCGGTGGTGGTCAATGATAGCCGACTGAGAGCATCAGTTCTCTGTGCCTGGTCTGTGGCGGATTACATAGTTGCATGCAGACAGCATGAGCGCTCATCTTTGGATGTGGGCAGAGGCATTGGTGTTAACCCCTTTGCTCTCTGAGAATAGCAATGTGAGCGGCTTATGGTCAGTTTCTAGCTCAAACTTGAGACCAAACAGATACTGGTGCATTTTTTTCACCCCGTAAATGCATGCCAGAGCTTCTTTTTCAATCATGCTGTAAGCCCTTTCGGCCTTGGACAAACTCCTGGATGCATAGGCGACCGGTTGCAATGTTCCCGATTAGTTAGTTTGTTGTAACACACAACCGACCCCGATTGACGACGCATCGCAAGCTAGCACTAAACGTTTACATGGGTTATACAAAACAAGTAGTTTGTTGGAAAATAACAGATTTCTGGCTTTCTCAAAAGCAGCCTCTTATGATTTCCCCCATACCCAGTTGTCTCCCTTGCGCAGTAGCACATGTCAGGGTTCTAGCAAGGTGCTTAACCCGGGTAGGAAATTACCAAAATAGTTGAGGAGTCCCAGGAACGACCGCAGCTCCATCACGTTCTGTGGTCTCGGCGCATTCTTGATGGCCTCCGTCTTGGCGTCGGTCGGTTTGATGCCGTCTGCCGAGATTCTTCTTCCTAAGAACTCGACCTCTGGGTCCAGGAAAACATATTTTGAGCATTTCAACCTGAGTCCCACGCAATGTAGTTGACTTAGAACCTCTTCCAGGTTCTGCAAGTGTTCGATGGTGTCCCGACCTGTGACCAGTATGTCATCCTGGAAGACTGCAGTGCGCGGAACCGATTTTAGCAGGCTCTCCATGTTCCATTGGAAAATCGCCTTGGCTGAACGACTTCCAAACGGGCAGCTATTGTAGGTGAACAGACCTTTGTGCGTGTTGATGCAGGTGAGGCCTTTCGAAGATTCCTCCAGCTCCTGTGTCATGTAGGCCGAGGTCAGGTCCAACTTGGTGAATGTCTTTCCTCCAGCCAGGGTTGCAAATAGGTCGTCTGCCTTGGGTAGTGGGTACTGGTCCTGTAGCGAAAAATGATTCATCGTTACTTTATCGTCCCCACAAATTCTGACCATGGCGTCGCCTTTGAGAACCGGAACAATTGGATAGGCCCACTCGTTGAACTCCACCGGCGCGATGTTGCCTTCTCGCTGCAGCCTGTCCAGCTCAATTTCCACTTGCTCTTGCATCATATATGGCACCGCCCATGCCTTGTGGTGGATAGGCTGTGCACCATGAACCAAGTGGATCTGCACCTTCACCCCCGAGAAACTTTCAATGCCTGGCTCAAACAACGACAGGAACAAGCTCAGAACCTGGGCACATGAGGCATTGTCGACTGACGAAAACGCTCGGATGTCATCCCAGTTCCAACAAATTTTTCCCAGCCAGCTTCTGCCGAACAGAGTGGGGCCATCTCCTGGCGCAATCCATAGTGGGAGTTCGTGCACTGCTCCATCATAGGAGACTTTTACTTCTGCGCTGCCAATAACAGGGATAAGCTTTTTGGTGTAAGTTCTTAGCTTGGTGTGAATGGGGCTAAGCTTGGGCCTGTGTGCCTTGTTGCACCACAGCCTGTCAAAGGCCTTTTTGTTCATGATAGACTGACTCGCACCCGTGTCCAGTTCCATGGATACTGTAATTCCGTTCAGTTCAACTTTTAACAATGATCGGTGGACATTTCGTGGTGAAGGTGTGTAACCTGTACACCTCTGCCTCCTCAGTTCGAGTCTCGAGTTCAACCTGATCCACCATGGATTGCTCTTCCTCCGCAACATGGTGGTTTGCAGGGTTTGCAGCTCGTCTGCACATTCGCTGGAGGTGTCCCATTGTTCCACAGCCTTTGCACACATAGTGTTTGAAGCGGCATTAATGGGCTCGATGATCACCTCCGTAACGCCAACAAGGTGTTAACTGCCTCGCATTAATGATTGATGGCGGACTCTGGGTCATCTGAGGTCGTGCAGCTGCTGGCGTGTATGCTGTGCCATATGCATTCCTGCCTGAAAATAATGTTACTTTGCAGTACAAGCCGAAACCTCTTTATTGCTGCAAAATGTATTTGGTGTTATCGTTAGTGGACATAAATGCCTGAGCTATCATTATGGCTTTGCTCAGATTCAGTGTTTCAACAGTCAGTAGTTTGCGAAGGATAACCTTATGGCCAATGCCAAGCACAAAAAGGTCTCTTAGCATTTGCTCAAGGAATCCATCGAATTCGCAATGTCCTGCAAGGCGCCTTAGTTCGGCAACGTAGCTCGCCACTTCCTGGCCTTCTGACCGTTGACATGTGTAGAACCGATACCTTGCCATCAAAACTCTTTCCCGGAACAGCGTATACAGTTCTTTATAGGATTTGGTTGTTGGTTTCACCGGAGTTAGAAGATTCTTGTTGCCCCACAGACGATAAGGAAGATCGCCCTTCATTTGGCAGCGTTCTCGTCTACTTCCAGTTCGTTGGCCACGAAGTATTGGTCAAGTCACTCCACGAAGGCCTCCCAATCGTCCCCTTCTGAGAATTTCTCCAGGATACCAACATTGCTTTGCATTTTCGCATGGTTGTTCATTATCTTGTCACCAATTGTTACACTCATAATAAAGTGATATGACTGAGTACTGTATGCAATGAGTAAGTGTGACCTTAGCTCCTTTAATTAAACTCCAGAGTGTTGGTACAGCATGGGAGGCCTGCTTATATATAGTGCTCCCAAGGGATGCTGGGATCCCTTGGGACTCCAACAGGTAGGCCCTCTGGTGGTGGTATGATACAGATTGCCCAGGGTTACATACAAAACACTTTCCATTACCTTCCCCACCACCTGGTTTATTCCTCTCCCCTTTATTGAATAGTGGTATAACATTAGCAGTCCTGCAGTCCTCCGGCATTACTTCTGTATCCAATGAGGATTGAAAGGTTGTGACTAATCCCTCTGGTATTTCTACCTGTGCTTCTTTCAGCAAACTAGGATGCATTCCATCTGGACCAGGTGACTTACCAACTTTCAGTAATGCTAATCTTTTTAGTATGCCTTCTCTATCTATTACTATCCTGTCCATAACTTCCCTCTCCTCTTTTAGTGTAACCTACAGATCATTTTGTTCCTTTGTGGGAACAGGTGCAAAGTACTCATTTAATATTTTAGCCATTTCCTCTACCTCTACATGAAGATTTCCTCTTGGATCTTTAATAGACTCAACTTTTTTCCTAACTAACTTACACATTAAGGCCACAATTTCGCCAACCGTGGCAGGTCCCAGGCGGACGGGGTCGGTGGCAGGTGGCGACCCCGCTCCTAGCTCCAGCCTGCACTGCGAAAACAATCTTCCCTAGATTGGGCTTGTTAAGCCCACCCTGCGAGGTTCCCAGACAATTAACAGGAAGTGATGATGCATCATCAGCAGTTTTCTTTAGAGGGACCATGTCCACATTGATTTTGACTGTTGTTCTGCTACTGTTCTGCAGCATTGAGGTGCAAACACTAACTCAAAGCTGCACAGCTTCACTCAGGCTCTTCCATGACTCCTTTCAGATGCTTATGGAAGGAGTCACAGCACGCAGTGAGGTTCGCTTCCCTTCCAATGGGTGGAAGAGATCTCCCACCAACACAGCCTGGTTGCACATTGCACAGGAGGTCACAAGCAGGGATGTTATCAGGAAGACTTGGCTGCAGTGGCACAAACCTTTCAATGATCTTAGCAGATCACGAAACGTTACTGCAAAGCCACACTCAACCTCATCTTGCAGTGCCACTCATCACATCCCATCACTCTGCCTTCCCTACCTTACTCCTGGTCATCTTTACTCACACCAACTTACCTTGCACCTCCACCCATTATCACTTCCCCATCTCACTAGCCACACCTCACACTCACCCTGATCCTTGTCCAATCATACCAACTAACACACAAGGTAGACACTTGGGTCTATTAGCCAATGTTCATGCAGAGTTTCTGCTAATGTGTTGTCAAACATCGAAATCTTTATTTTGAATACTTTGCATTCTTGGTCAGATTTGTGTGCACTTTTGCAAGTGGCTTAGTGAGTTGTAGTGAATGGTGAGACTTAAGAGTACCCCACACAATGGTGATGAGTGTGAAAGGAATGGCTTTTGCATTGCAGGGATGCTTTAAGGTGCTGCTGTGGAGTGGTGCAACCTGACGCATCATGTGGCAGCCAGGGTGTACAGCGTCAAGTGAAGTAAATCTGACATGGTGAGGCCACCACTTGCCTCCCGGGCAGCAATGTTGTCAGGTGCTGCTGCCCTGTGTCCTGTGCAGCATCAGGTGATTGAGGAGAAGATTGATGTTGTTATTGGTGCTGCTGGTGTGTTTGGTGATGTTGGTGTTGGGGCTGATCGTGGTGGGATTCTGAGGACCAAGGTGAGATTTTGTCAAGGGCACCGATGCTGATGGAATAGGTGGCAGGTGAGGTTGCGATGACAGAAGCGATCTGTGAGAGAGGTTGCTCCAAGGAGGTGACAGTGAATAAAGAGTTCACTGCAAACACTTCCAAAGTGCATTCAGCTCAAAAGTGTCTTCCAAATCCTGAAGGCTTCAGCTCTGCGATTGGAAAGAGAACAGCTGTGAAATGGTGGCTTTTATACCACTTCTGCAGCTGTCAACTCGTCAAACCAATCCAGAAACATTGAGAACCCGACACACTTACCTGACGTGGGCCCTGAAATTCCGGCCTCACCGGGTCCATACGGTGTGTGTATGGACCCGTGAAGGTAATCGCAAAAGCTGGTTTTCAGCATGCAATGCGCATGCACTGAAAACCGGCTTTTCCGATCTGTCAAGTTTCTGGCATCTCAGCAGCAAGGACATTCGCACGGCAAAGTTTGTGCTATTTGCCCATCTCTTGCCCTGCGAATGTCCTTAAAACTCTTGTGCCTGGTACGTAAGAGTTTTAAAACATATCAAAAACATACAAAAATAAAATTTAAAAATACATATTTATGTTAAAAACCCTGCCCGCTCAGGTAATTTTATTTTAAACCATAATTAAAACTTTTTTTAAAAATCGGCAAATATTTTTTATTTTCAAAATCATTTCTATCAACTTTAATTTCTATAATGTATTTATGTGAGGTGTTTTTTTAATGGTTTATGTAGTGTTTGGGTGTTTTGGTATGTTTCTCATTCATAGTAATAGGAGTTTTGGACTTACGAAACTCCTATTACTATGAATGAGAAAATACTTTACCGTGATTGGGTGTCCAGGCCCACATGACTCCTGCGGATGTCCCAACATGAACGCGCTCCGTTGCACAAGAAGAGGAGGCTTGATTCCAGAATCTCTGGTGAGCGTCCGACCAAAAGGCAAGTGCGCATCTTTTCTCCTATTTTTAGTCGAACGCCTGCAGGAAGAAGCAATCGGGATTTCAGACCAGACGTGTTCTCCGAGGGACATGAACCTTGTAAAAAACTTGGAAAAATGGTAAGTACCTGGTAAAATTATTTTCAAATATCTTTAATGTACCTCTTAATTATGTTATTTGGCTGGCACGCCACTTGGTAAGTGCTCTGTCAACCGCAGCCAGACCCGGCACTTTGGAAACTTACAAGGAGGCGGATTCAGGTCGGGGTCCCACCTGGGGCCCCACCCGCTGTCAGTAATGGCTATTTTGACAGTGGGCCTGCCTCCACACCCGCACTTGGAGGGCTGGTAAGATACTGGCCGATAGGTTTATAAAATGTTTTCGGGTTCACATTAAAGTTGCCTGCTAATCTTTTCTTCTAACTTCTTTTTTCCTCCCGTATTATCTTTTTCAATTCCCTCCTGTACTTTCCATAACCTTCCTGGTTATTAACTGAATCTTGCTCCTGACATTTGCCAGAAGCCTCCTTTCTCTGTTTTACTTGAACTTTTATTGCCTTTGTCCTCCAGGGCACATTAGCTTTGGATGTTCTACCTTTTCCCTTCAAAGGAATATACCTAGTTTACACCTGGACTATCTCTTACCTGAATGCCCTCCATTGCTCCGTTACTGCTTTACCCTGCAATCGCCTTTTCCAATCTACCTGTGCTAGGTCCCTTCTTAAATCACTAAAATTAGCTCTTCTCCGGTTGATCATTTTTACCTTCGATATTTTCTGGACTCTTTCCACCATTCCTTAAATCAAATTATGGTATGGTCACTGTTAGCGAGATGTTCTCGACTGTAACACACTCCACTTGCCCTATTTTATTTGCCAGAACCAGATCCAACATTGCTTCCTTCCTTGTTGGACTGGAGACATATTAATCAAGAAAGTTCTCCTGTACACATATCAGAAATCCCTCTCTTTCCCTACCCTTAACGTTATGTTTTTCCATTCTATATTCACTGCTTGCAACCGTGGTGTCATATTTGACCTGAAATTAGCTTTCGATCACATATCCACAACATTACTAAGACCACCTATTTCTACCTCTGTAACATTGCTCATATCTGCTCTTGCCTCAGCTCATCCCCTGCTGAAACTCTCATCCATGCCTTTGTTACCTCTAGACTTGACTATTCCAACATACTCCTGGCTGGCCTTCACGTTCTAGCCTACATAAACTTGAGGTGATCCAAAGCTCGGCTGCCCGTGTCCTAACTCGCACCAAGTCACGCTCATCCATCACCCCTGTGCTCGCTTCCGGTTAAGCAACACCTCGATTTCAAAATTCTCATCCTTGTTTTCAAATCCCTCCATGGCCTCGTCCCTCTTTGTAACCTCCTTCAGCCCCACAACCTCCCGCGTAATCTGCACTCCTCTAATTCTGCTCTCCTGAGCATCCCTGATTATAATCGCTCAACCATTGGTGGCCGTGCCTTTTTTGCCCAGGCCCTAAGCTTGGAGTTCCCTCTCTAAACCTCTCCATCTCGCTTTCCTCCTTTAAGACGCTCCTTAAAATCTACCCCTTTTACCAAACTTTTGGTCATCTGCCCTAATTTCTCCTTATGTGGCTCGGTGACAATTTTTTTTTCTCAGAATACTCCTGTGAAGCACCTTGGGGCATTTTGCTATGTTAAAGATGCTATATAAATACAAGTTGTTGTTATTGGAGTCAAACGTTTTTTCAATGTCCGCAAACAGGTTTCTGTGGTTCATTGCATTGGTCAATGACATGTCTGAGAATAATGATCTGGGTCTGTGACAAAGCTTCCTTATCAAAAGTCTGCTTCTTCCTCTTCATTCTTATGGTAGGAGCAAAGCAAATCAAACATCAATATCCAAGTTAGATATCCACGCCAAAGTTTCCAGTGTAACAGCGCAGATATCTTGTACGCTGCCTGCAAATCTCCTCTGAGGGCAGTGCTCAATGAAGTGCTCCAGAGTCTGATTAGGAGCTCCAAATTTTGCTTATTCCTACTTGTGCACAGCAGATTATTAAGTGTTATTCATAACACTTTTCCCAGGATATATGTCAACATTATGCTGCTTCAATTCTTCCACCTTATGAATCCATTATGAAATACTCCATCAGGCTAAGTGAGTGAGCTAAAATTTGGCAGATGGAGTATAATGTGGGAAAATGTGAGGTTATCCACTTTGGCAGAAAAAATAGAAAAGCAAATTCTAATTTAAATGGAGAAAAATTGCAAAGTGCTGCAGTACAGAGGGACCTGGGGTCCTTGTGCATGAAACACAAAAAGTGAGTTTGTGGGTACAGCAAGTAATCAGGGAGGCAAATGGAATGTTGGCCTTTATTGCAAGTGGGATAGAGTATAAAAGCAGAGAAGTCCTGATACAACTGTACAGGGTATTGGTGAGGCCACACTTGGATAACTGCGTACAGTTTTGGTCTCAGTATTTAAGGAAGGATATACGTGCATTGGAGGCTGTTCAGAGAAGGTTCACTAGGTTGATTCCGGAGATGAAGGAGTTGACTTATGAGGATAGGTTGAGTAGATTGGGCCTATACACATTGGAGTTCAGAAGAATGAGAGGTGATCTTATCAAAACATATAAGATAATGAGTGGGCTAGACAAGATGGATACAGAGAGGGTATTTCCACTCATAGGGGAAACTAAAACGAGGGGATATAGTCTCAGAATAAAGGGCCGCCCATTTAAAACTGAGATGAGGAGGAATTTCTTCTCTCAGAGGGTTGTAAATCTATGGAATTCTCTGCCCCAGAGAGCTGTGGAGGCTGGGTCGTTGAATATATTTGGCGGAGATAGATTTTTGAGCGATAAAGGGAATAAAGGGTTATGGGGAGCGGGCAGGGAAGTGGAACTGAGTCCATGATCAGATTAGCCATGATATTAAATGGTGGTGGAGGCAGAAGGGGCCGGGTAGCCTACTCCTGCTCTTATTTCTTATATTCTTATGTAAATTACTTAAATCAAAACAAAGATTCTAAAAGATTGGGGCCTAAATTCGAGAAGGATGCTAACGTGCCGGTAAGCACCTATCGACCGAGCGCCACATTGCCAGCGCCTCCCGGGAACTTCAGTAGGGGTTCACCGGTGGCGTTAACAACTAGCGCTGCACACTCTACCGCCACCCACTTGGTGATGTAGATGCACGTACAACGCCCCTTAGCACGGTGGTTGCAAACTTAACTGGGTTTGCCTGTCTTAGCGCCTGCCACTAATCGCGACATTGAAAGCAGGCGTTCCCCAACCTCCCGGGGCAAGATGGAGAAGGCTGAGCAGGTGAGTACATAATTTGCTATTTTTTAATTTCCATTTAGTTATTGTGCACTTATGTCACTTTGATTGGTGTGCAACAGTCTTCAAAGGAGCTCCGGTCCATATTTTTCCAATCTTCAGGTAGTTCATCGAACCTCCCCTTTAGGCGCTAGGATATCGGTTTTCTAGCACAAAAACTTCAGTTGCGATGCCGCGCTACTGCCCCAGGAATCAGGTTTAGTGCCCTAAGAAGGATGTGGAACACTTCCCTTAGCGTCCCACTCCCCTCTTGGGGCATTAAAACTGAATGTCCCGTTTGGAGGTGGTAAACATCACCTGGCGCTAAAGTTAGCGATCAGGCGGTGTCACTGCCTCAAACCGGGCTATACTGAGTTTCCACCCACCTTAAACATTTTAAATAAAGGCCTTGAAGTGTTGAAGCTTATGCCTCTTTTCCTCCAGTTCCTCCCATTATGCATTGTCCCCTGGATGCAATGATTGCTATTGTACACTTCCACAATAACTAATATTTAGACCTAAATTAAATAATGTGTCAATGTTATTTTCAAGGAATTATTGTTTTTAGAAAAATTAAATCTCACTTAATGCTACTGTTATTTCCACGTGAAAAGTCACCGCATTTGAATTATATTTGTTTATTTATTTGAGCACTGACATGCTAGTACTTTAATACAAGCATTAGCGTGAACAGTAAAACCTTTATTTCCTGCTTCTTCTAATCAGATTTTCCAGCTCAGTAAGCTATGTAAAGCTGCTTGATGACTTTCCCCAACATTGTGTTCATTGAACGATAAAGAAACTAAATCTACTCAAAAGGATGATTTGATCAGAGATATTACAGGACAGATTTTTAGATTTAAACCACTTTACAAATGAACAAATGGAAATTCTAAAAACATTAAAAGAATATCCTTAAATCAAAACAGAAAATGCTGGAAATACTCAGCAGGTCAAACAGCATCTGTGGAGACAGAAACAGCATCAGAGCTGGAAAAAGTTAGATATGTAACCGATTTTAAGCAAATGCAGAGGCAGGGTAAGGTGAGGTGTAGGGTGGGCAGGAAAGAACAAAGATATGTGTTAGGATGGAGAGCAGGATGATGGTGCAAGGCAAAAGGGGGTGGTAATGGGACAAGTAAAGAATCAAAAGATGGGTCCAGAGGAGGTGTCAATGTTTTCAGCAAAATAGCAGAGAGGGATGGAAGTATGAAAAATATAGCAAAGAGGAGAAGGCTCCAGTGGCCCGAGAATGTGGTAGAGAAAGGTGGGTAGACCCCAGGAGTGTGGACCACCCCACTGGCCATGTACCGATTGGGGTTCCTCACCCCAAGAACTAGCTCACACCTCCTCCAGTCCCAGTGGCTCTGGTACAACTATCCTCCATGACCAGCACATTCTTTCTGAGAAAATGGGACCATTAGTTATGGTCTAAAGTTGTTAAACCCGGAAAGCTGTAAAGTGCCTGATAGAAAGATGAAGTGCTGTTCCTCGAGCCTTCATTGAGCATCAAAAGAACAGTGTAACTATGTTAAAGTCGTTATATGAATACAAGTTGTTGTTGTTGTAGGAAGCCATGGTCAAAGTAGGAGTGGGATAGACAATTAAAGTGGCAAGCACCTGGAATCTCAGGGTCATGCTCGAGGATTGAATGGAGGTGTTCAGCAAATCTGCATTTGGTTTCCCCAATGTAGAGGAAGCCGCAAATAATATCCTCAGTGCCTCTTTTGGCCTCCTTCTTCACTTCTGTTCTTGAAGATTTATGCTGAGGTACAATTCCACAGGGAACAGTAACCCTTTGGTACCTCACTGAAATAGCCAGTCATCATATTTGAATTTGGACAATAATGAAGAAAGCACCACAACTTAGCCAACCATATCCACATAAGCACATTTGTAATAAAAGGTCACTGGATAGTGGTTAGGAGTAGGATGCTATATCCCCCAACTTCTGGACAACAAGATTAGCATGGACCAAGAGTCCAAAGTACCATTGTATTTTGGTGGTAAAATTGGTGTTGATTTGACTTGGTAGTCTGGAGGCGAGGAACGATGTGAGGCCCAGACCATTTTAACACCCAAGTCTCATTTAAATAAGTTAAGGCTGACTCCCGCCTGAAGTCAGCATCAATGATGTGGCACCAGCAGATGAGTATGGCATGAGGACACTGCTGGGGACCAAAAGAAACCTGGGTCTCATAAACCAGCTCCCAGTTTGCTTTTGTAATCTGCCCTCACTGTGGTATATTTTCTGCTTTTCGAAAGGAAGGGGCCAGAATTGAGCTCCCGAATAAGGCCAGAGCTGGATTATGGCGGCCATGCGGCAGAGTTGAGCGGCCGCCGCATTGTGGTGATATGGCCGCCGCAACCGGCATTCAGCTAGGCCTTTGCCTTGGTGGTGCCGACTTCAGCCCCGATCGGCTGTCTTCCGCAGCAGTACTGTGGTTGCAGCAGTGATGACGCAATCATAGTGCGCTCCGCTCCTCGCACCAACTTCAGCATAAAAAGGCCTACCTGATTCCTAGCGGTGCCCCAAACAACTTTTTGTGTCGGAGCACGGAACTGGGCTGCTCAATACACCAGAGCAGGACAATGGAGTTTTGATCGAATCGCCATATTTGTGGCTGAAGATTTTGCGGAGTTGTTGAAACTGCTTTGGGAATTCCAAAAATTGTTGAGGACTTTTGTCAACTTTTGCCGACTTCTAAAAAGTGATGTTTTATACTCACAGTCACTACCAGTGGGGGCCTTATTCACTTCTGCACAGAGGCCTCCGAGTGAGGGTTCAGGCTGCTCTGTGTTGGCAGGGGAACACCTTGTCCACATTGTGCGAGGCAGGGAGGCACGCAGGAGAAGGCAGCGCTGTCAGCAACGGGCCCGGGGCAGCGGGCAAGGGAGGCAGCAGCCATGGCTGCCCAACATGGAGAAGGGGCTGGAGATGGGCGCGGACTTGAATGCAGAGAGCTTGGGCAGGAAAGAGGTGGCATCAGGAGGAGGGTGAGGTACGCTGACCCACCACACCAGGTAGTGGGCGAGGAGCCAGAGGCTTGCCAGCTTTAGACTCCAGAGGCTGAGGAAGAACAAGAGCATGAGGAGGAAGGGAATCAGCCAGATGCCATCGAAGGGGCTGAGCCCAGACCTGGGGCAAGGAGGCACTATCGTGCAAGGGTGTACCGACCTAAGTTTTTCTTCTTGCAGCTCAGCGATGAGTAATGTGTGCGAAAGCTGAGGTTTAGGAAGGACATCCTGAGAGAGTTCTGCAATATCTTGTGGACAGATCAGCAGCCTCAGACAAGGCTGAGGACAGCTCTCAGCGTCGAGACAAAGGTGACCATCGCCCTGAACTTTTACGCGACTGGCTCATTCCAGTATGCAACTGCAGATATAGAAACATAGAAACATAGAAACATAGAAACTAGGTGCAGGAGCAGGCCATTCAGCCCTTCTAGCCTGCACCGCCATTCAATGAGTTCATGGCTGAACATGCAACTTCAGTACCCCATTCCTGCTTTCTCGCCATACCCCTTGATCCCCCGAGTAGTAAGGACATCATCTAACTCCTTTTTGAATATATTTAGTGAATTGGCCTCAACAACTTTCTGTGGTAGAGAATTCCACAGGTTCACCACTCTCTGGGTGAAGAAATTCCTCCTCATCTCGGTCCTAAATGGCTTCCCCCTTATCCTTAGACTGTGTCCCCTGGTTCTGGACTTCCCCAACATTGGGAACATTCTTCCTGCATCTAACCTGTCTAACCCCGTCAGAATTTTAAACGTTTCTATGAGGTCCCCTCTCATTCTTCTGAACTCTAGTGAATACAAGCCCAGTTGATCCAGTCTTTCTTGATAGGTCAGTCCCGCCGTCCCGGGAATCAGTCTGGTGAACCTTCGCTGCACTCCCTCAATAGCAAGAATGTCCTTCCTCAGGTTAGGAGACCAAATATTTTGAATATTTCCCAGTTTGCTGCCCATCGCTCCATCCGGCAAGTGACTAATGCCCTCTATAAAAGAACAGTTGATTGCATCTCCTTCTCCATGACGAGCGAGAAGCAAGTGGAGCGGCAGGCCGGATTTGTCCGCATTGCAGTGTTCCCCAGGGTGTAGGGGGCTATTGACTGCACATATGGCATCTTGAGGGCACCGCAGCACCACCCTGAAATTTACATTAACAGAAAGGGATTCCACTTCCTGAATATGCAGCTGGTGTGCGACCACCAGCGCAGGAATTTGGCAGTTGATGCCCGGTACCCAGGCAGCAGCCACGATTCCTTCATCGTGCGCTCGAGCAGTGTGCCCACCATCTTCTCGGGGCCAAACCAGCATTGTGGATGGCTGCTTGGGGACAAGGGATATGCCCCGTACACATGGCTCATGACTCCCCTACGAAACCTCAGGACTGCTGCCGAACATTCGTACAACGACGCTCAATACGCCACCAGGAGCCTAATTGAGCACTGAATAGACATCCTCAAACTGAGGTTCTGTTGCCTTGAGCGCTCTGGTGATGCATTGCAATACTCGCCTGAGTGGGATTCCATTTTCATCGTGGTCTGCTGCATGCTACATAACCTGGCCATTATGAGGGGCCAGCCGCTGGAGGTGGATTCACTAGTTCCACCTCAGGAGGAGGTGCAGTAACAGGAAGAGGAGGAGGAGGCGCAGAAGGAGGATAAGGACCAGGATGCGCATCAGCAACAACCCAGGAGGCGTCTTCACCATCCCAACCCTGCAAGGGAGGTGCAGAGCCATCTGATTTCTGCTCGTTTTACTTAATTCCAAGCCCTCATCACCCTTCAGCTTCGTCTTTCCATGGCCATCCATCATTGCCCACCGTCAAATGATACACCAGCCCAGATATATTAACACAAAATAAAGATTTATTTCATAATAAACCTGGCCACATATATCAACATAAAATAAAGATTTATTTCATTATAAAAAACAATGCCAAAACACAACAAAGCATCATTTCTCACCCTTGTACATTTCCTTATAACCCCTCTTACGCATGCCTATCTTCCTCCTTTGTCGCAATGTCTCCCCTATGGCTGCCTCATGTGTCTGGGAAGGCTGCTGTGTTTCCTGTGTGGAAGCACAGATGTCCTTCCAAGATGTCATAGACCAGCTCTAGCCCTGGAAGGGCCAGCTGTAGACTGGTCAGCACCCTCCTGGGAGGGTTCAGTCGGCCTTGGCTTGGGCGGCTCCATGCTTGGAGGCAAGAGCGGAGTGACAGGTCTGGGGTCAGGAATGGTGTGAACCTGAGAGAGCACATTATCAGGATCCTGGTCCAAGGAGCCTATGAGACTCCCTGGGGGCGGCACATTACCACCACCACCAATCTGAGGGTGGTGCCACACCGGAAGGTCCCCCATGGCCCGTGGTGGCCCCACTGAGGTGTTGAGTGGCATCCAGCTGAGACTGCATGAGAGCAGCCACAGCCTCCAAGCCACCAGATATGACAGCACTTAGATGCTCCGTCACCTCTTGCAGAGCCACGGTCATCCTCTCCAAAGCAGCACCGATGTGCTTGTTCCCATGTGCCTGTGCTGCAATGGCAGCTGCCAAATCACCCACCAGTTTCTGCATGAAAGCTGGATCCGCACAGTCTCTCTGGGAGTCCACCATCGCCTGCACACTGGCAATGATGGGTTCAAAGAGTGCGCAGAGCTGTCAACAATGCGGGAGGTGAACTCCTCCACGCTCCTCACCACTTCCGACAGCCTGTCCGGCACCCTTGCCACTGCCCCCAACATCTGGGAATGGATGGCCTCCACCATTCTTTTGTAAACCCCAACATCGATGGGCTCATCGGCCTACGAGGCAGAACTCCGGTACGGACGCGCCCCTCGGAAAGATGGCATGTGAGGTTCCCTATGCCCGTCACCATGCTGCAGCCTGCTAGGACCCCGTGCAACACCCAGTGCAGGCCCCTCTGCTATCTCCACTAAACTCGAATGCGTACTCCCATTATCTGAGCTGGTGCGTGTGAGTGGAAGCAGTGACGCGGTGCTGCCAGCCATGTCCTCCTCATCCTCGGCCTCATCGGAGCCAACATTCTCCCCCTCATCCTCTGCCTCATGGGAGTTATCACCAACGGATGGCGGAGGCTCCAGTGTGTCATGTTGGCTGGAGTCCACAATCTCTTCTAGGGTGTCAGTATGCCCATTGCTCTCTCGCCCCTCAAGACTGTCATCCATGCCTTGCCTCTCCTTCTCAGCATCTGCTCCCTAGTCTCGGCTTTCAGCACTGTCCAGGCTGTCGCCGTCATTTCGCTCCCACGCGCACCAGTGCTAGGACCCGCTCGCTCACTGTCAATGGACCTCTCATCTGCAAGAATAAATGGTACATGGGATGCTGTGTGGGGGAGGTAGGAGATTGCTGCATGAAGGCTGCAATCAGCACACTCAGAAGGAAAGGCACACTAGGTGCTTTCAGGGAGAAATAGCATTAATAAAGGACCTCACTTACCCATGCTGCCCACAGGGGGATCGGCATCGCCAGTACCAGTGGCCACAGGGAAGGCAGCATGTCTGCCCACTAGCGCCTCTACCCTCTCCTCTAAAGGGGTCAGTATTTGAAGGTCAGCCTTGCCACCACCAGTCCTCCGTTCCTCCATGCGGTTGTGCTCACGCCCTGCAAAAACAAAGAATGGTTGCTGAGTAGCAGTGTCACCAGGCCTCAGAAATGAGTGCCCCTGATAGGCAGCTGTAACTGTTGGCTGAAAGGGATCCTCCATTGCGAGAACGCACACATTTATATATACAGGCCTCAACAATGAAATGCTGCTTCTGTGACTATATAGTGAAGGTGGTAGATAAGAGAAGGATGAAGGACAGGCTTACTGATTGAAGGTGAGCAGTTGGTGGTACTTACTTTCATCAGCCGTATGATGTCGTTCATCCTTTTTCTGCACGGGGTAGCAGTGCGCTCATGAATGAAGGTCCCCGAGACCTCCACAATAATCTGTCTCCAAGCATTGCTGAAAGCGTGCCGAGTAGGACTTCCTGCATCTGGATAGAGTATTCACCTCCTTCACAGCCTGCATGAGTGTCTCCAGCTCGGCATCGGAGAAGCGGATTGCCCTCCTCACAGCAGCTCCAACACCTCCAGCAGGTCCAGCAGCCATGCTGGATTCAAACGACTTCCCTCTTCAGGGTCTAGCTGCAAACCTTGATCTTGAAGAAGGCCAGGGAGCAGGTGGCTCATTAAGGGATGATTAAGACCAGCTGAATTTTGTGGGGAAAATGCAGTGCAATCCACTCAGCAACACCGCTACAAACCCCGATTACCACCAGCCAATACCACCAGCTGCCATTTAAAAAAAAAATGTGGTGAATTTCAGTCACATTTCTGACTCCAATGTTGCGGTGGTAATAGCAGGAAAAAAGCGGTCGGGGCGTCACGTTTCCGGCGGACCTGAATTTTGGCCCTGAAGATTTGAATCTCCTCAATTTTTTGTAGAATTAAACCATAGCAAATTGAAATAATCAGGTAAATTTTCTGAGATTGTCCTCCCAATGTAAAATCTCATTCAAAGGGGGAGAAATTCAACATTGTTTTGCCCATTTTTGGGGGCAAGACAGTAAGGTTGGAGAGATGAACTTCAGATCATGATCTTTCGAATGGGTCTCAATCTAATGTCTTCGGATTCTCGTGTGCATCACGCCATCCATTTCTCTCCAATGAGAGCATATATCAGAAAACTGGCCAGAGACATCAGCAGCTTCAATCCACTGTGTTGTTAATTTATTTGGAAGAAGTTTGGAAAATGTTTCAAGCAGAGCACCAATGTAAAATGATGACCATGTGCAGAAAGTTAATTATAAAATTATTTCTAGAAAAAGATGGGAAATTATGAATGAATAAGTAATTGTTGCAGTAGCCTTTCCAAAAATGTTGGGTGAAAGGTACATGTAGGGAGAAAATTGAGATAAATGAGATAAATCTCTGTACAGACACTGACCTGCTGAGTGTTTGCCAGCATTTTCTGTTTTTCTTTCAGATTTCCAGCATTTGCAGTATTTTGCTTTTGAGATAAACGATCCTTTGCATAATTGAAACTGATTTTTAATGCAGGAAAGGTTGTATTTGTGGAGCAAATTTAAATGGCTTTGTTTTTCACACAAATGAAAGGGGAAAAGTATGAATGATTATCCGGTACTAAAAGGCCACTTTCTTCAATTATGGTAAAGGTCTGGTATGGAGACAGAGCTAAAACAATCACATGTTACTTTGTTCTACAAATGAAATATTTATGAATGAATTTATAGTCAAAATCCTCAATGTTCTTATGTCCTAGACAAAATTGGCATACAATGCCAGAGCAAGCACAACAACAACTGGCAAACCTAACTAAAAAAATTGTTACTTCCATGGGAAATCTGGCTCATGCAATTTATTGGCAGCGAGACATTCCTAGGTACTGAGCTTCTTGAGATTGAAGGGCTGTGCATACTTGCCAATGTATCCATTAATAAATATGTTGTGATGGGCATGCTAATTCTCAGCAAACTTTTCATGCATACAGATAGAACCTAACCACATAGTAGTGCAATATAGTACACAAAACAACAGCACAAACAAATGGAAATGTACATTTATAAATGATTATATCTCATCCACTCTTTGCACAGATTAAGGGGAGTTAAGTGTATTGCAGGACATTGTGGGATTGGAGGGGTTTGTGAGGCATGTCTGTGGACAGGAGGTGGTTCCAGATCTGGGACCGAGAAGATTCTTCCAGCTCCCGTGTCCTGTCCACTTCCATTTGGATCATACTCTATCTGATTAGGTGGGGATATCCCAATAGGCACCCCTTCTTCCTCATCCCACTGGAGAGGACGAATCTGGCTCACCATGCTCATAATCGTTTCTTCTTGTCTCGCTGACCTACCAGTGGACTAAAAAAAACCTAATCTGGTTAATATAAAACTATTTAATTCTCTTAGGTAACCAGACTGCGTAAACCATGGGACTAGCTTTATCAACGATATTATACAGTTCCGTGTACCAGGGTTCAAACACTTCCACCTTTGTATAGTTTTGTTCCATTACCTGGCCTCCCACCTCCCACTCCTGAGGTTTACTCAGGGCCAGTTGTAGTCAATTACAATGGCGTGCCCTCCCAATATCCTTCAGGCACAATCCACCAACCCCTTTAAACAGCATCGTCAATTCCACCCCTTCTTCTTGATGGTCACCTACTTAAAACAAAAAAAACAGAGAACCCATTGTGACTCTACTTAAGAGCCCAATGGGTTAATTAGTAACATGATCATAACATTCCTTCTTCCCCAGGAGCAAAAATTCTCTTCAAATTAAAAAAAAATTACCAATCTTTAAAAGGTGTCACCTACTGAATTAAAACAGAGTTCACAGCTGCTTGTGAAAAGAGTTAATGTTTTTTTCAAAAGCTGACAAACACAGACACCATCAATCAATACCAACTTTAGTCACACAACTTGCAGCCTTTCCAGGTAAAAAAAACTTTTACTTTTGCAAAGTCTCTACTTTTAAAATAAATATTCAGCAAAACAACTTCACACACAACAATAACACTTCATCCTTGATCAGGAATTTTTTATTTAAACAATACCAATTATTGATGTGATTGCCTCATGTCCTGAACTAAAGGCTTTTCACACAATTTACACCAACAAGAATTTCACCATGGCCATAATATAAAGTTTTATTTTTAACAGGATAATTAACCTCAATAACTCCAATCTTAAACTAACCAATGCCACCTGGAAAAAGGGGTAGGAGCCACAGCCACACAAAGGAACAGTGCAGATGCTTTTCAAAAACTTTAACATTCACACTGAAACATCGTGGGCGTAGTCTATAGGCCCGCTAACAGTAACAACTCTGTTGGTCGGCGCATAAACCAGGAAATAGTGGGGGCTTGTAAAAAGGGAACAGCAATAATCATGGGTGATTTTAAGTTCCATGTTGATTGGACAAATCAAATTGGTCAGTGTAGCCTTGAGGAACAGTTCATAGAGTGCATAAGGGATGGGTTTCTTGAGAAGTATGTAACAGAACCAGCCAGGGGGCAGGCTATCTTAGATCTGGTCCTGTGTAATGAGACAGGATTACTAAACAATCTCCTAATAAAGGATCCCCCTGGAATGAGTGATCATAGCATGATTGAATTTCAAATTCAGATGGAGAGTGAGAAAGTTGAATCTCTAACCAGCGTACTAAGCTTAAATAAAGGAGACTGTGAAGGTATGAGGGCAGAGTTGGCTGAAGTGGACTTGGAAAATAGATTAAAGTGTAGGACGGTTGATGAACAGTGGTGTACATTTAAGGAGACATTTCACAACTCTCAAGAAAAATATATTCCGGTGAGGAGGAAAGAGTGTAAGAGAAAAGATAGCCATCCGTGGCTAACTAAAGAAATAAAGGACGGTATCCAACTAAAAGCAAGGGCATACAAAGTGGCCAAAACTAGTGGGAGGACAGAAGACTGGAAAGCTTTTAAAAGCCAGCAAAGAATGACTAAAAAAAATGATTAAGAAAGGGAAGATAGACGATGAAAGTAAACTAGCACAAAATATAAAAACAGATAGCAAGTGTTTCTATAGGTGTATAAAAAGGGAAAGAGCGGCTAAAGTAAATGTGAGTCCCTTAGAGGACCAGACCGGGGAATTAGTAATGGGGAGCATGGAGATGGCTGAAATTCTGAACACATTTTTTGCATCAGTCTTTACGGTAGAGGATACTAACAATATTCCAACAGTGGATAGTCAAGGGGCTATAGGGGGGGGAGGAACTTAACACAATCACAATCACTAAGGTGGTGATACTCAGTAAGATAATGGGATTAAATGGGATAAAGGCAGATAAATCCCCTGGACCTGAGTCTTAAGACAAGTAACGGCAGGGATTGTGGATGCATTGGTTGTAATTTACCAAAATTCCCTGGATTCTGGGGAGGTCCCAGCAGATTGGAAAACTGCAAATGTAACGCCCCTATTTAAAAAAGGAGGCAGACAAAAAGCAGGACACTATAGACCAGTTAGCCTAACATCTGTGGTTGGGAAAATGTTGCAGTCCATTATTAAAGAAGCAGTAGCAGGACATTTGGAAAAGCAAAATTCAGTCAGGCAGAGTCAGCATGGATTTATGAAGGAGAAGTCATGTTTGACAAACTTGCTGGAATTTTTTGAGGATGTAACGAACAGGGTGGATAAAGGGGAATCAGTGGATGTGGTGTATTTGGACTTCCAGAAGGCATTTGACAAGGTGCCACATAAGAGGTTACTGCACAAGATAAAAATTCACGGGATTGGGGGTAATATATTAGCATGGATAGAGGATTGGCTAACTAACACAAAACAGAGAGTTGGGATAAATGGTTCATTCTCGGGTTGGCAATCAGAAACAAGTGGGGTGCCGCAGGAATCAGTGCTGGGACCCAACTATTTACAAACTATATTAACGACTTCGAAGAAAGGACAGAGTGTAACATAGCCAAGTTTGCTGAGGATAGAAAGATGGGAGGATAAGCAATGTGTGAGGAGGACACAAAAAATCTGTAAAGGACATAGACAAGCTAGGTGAGTGGGCAAAAATTTGCCAGATGGAGTATAATGTTGGAAAGTGTGAGGTCATGCAGTTTGGCAGAAAAAAATCAAAGAGCAAGTTATTATTTAAATGGAGCAAGATTGCAAAGTTCTGCAGTACAGCAGGACCTGGGGTACTTGTGCATGAAATACAAAAGGATAGTATGCAGGTATAGCAAGTGATCAGGAGGTAAATGGAATATTGGCCTTTATTGCAAAGGGAATGGAGTATAAAAGCAGGGAAGTCTTGTTACAGATATACAGCATATTGGTGAAGCCACATCTGGAATACTGCGTGCAGTTTTGGTTTCCATATTTACGAAAGGATATGCTTGCTTTGGAGGCAGTTCATAGAAGGTTCACTAGGTTGATTCCGGGGATGAGGGGGTTGACTTATGAAGAAAGGTTGAGTAGGTTGGGCCTCTACTCATTGGAATTCAGAAGAATGAGAGGTGATCTTATCGAAACGTATAAGATTATGAGGGAGCTTGACAAGGTGGATGCAGAGAGGATGTTTCCACTGATGGGGGAGACTAGAACTAGAGGGCATAATCTTCGAATAAGGGTCCGCCCATTTAAAACAGAGATGAGGAGAAATTTCTTCTATCAGAGGGTTGTATCTCTGTGGAATTTGCTGCCTCAGAGAGCTGTGGAAGCTGGAACATCGAATAAATTTAAGACAGAAATTGACAGTTTCTTAAACAGTAAGGGGATAAGGGGTTATGGGGAGCGAGCAGGGAAATGGAGCTGAGTCCATGATCAGATCAGTCATGATATTAAATGGCGGAGCAGGCTCGAGAGGCCATATGGCCTACTCCTGTTACTATTTCTTATGTTCTTATGTTCTTAAAAACACTAGAACAGTAGAAAAGAAACATGATCTTCCCTTTTCTCCATATGTTTCAGCCATAACTAATTATCCATTTTTCCATAAACCAATTTTAAATTTCTTATGATTTCTACTGAATACCATTCTGTTGTGGCGTCTTTATCTTAAAACTCATAATCCGTATCTGCAACCAAATCTGTTGCCCCTGCAGTTTTTACACTTTTCCCTGCTATATGCTTACAATTTCCCACAGTGTGCGTTTCCATTGAACATCTCAATTTTGAAAACTTTCTTTCTGCTTTTTTTTTAGCTGTCACCATAGCAACTAACTTCAAACCTTATCTCTTCCAGCACAAAGGGGCACAACTACATTCTATACACCACTTTTGCCTGGGAAGCAAAATGGGTGGAGCTAAAACAAACAGAACAAACTTTCTTTGAAAGTCATCATCATCATCATCATTGGCAGTCCCTCGGAATCGAGGAAGACTTGCTTCCACTCTTAACATGAGTTCTTAGGTAGCTGTACAGTCCAAATCGAGAACCACAGTCTCTGTCACAGGTGGGACAGATAGTTGTTGAGGGAAGGGGTGGGTGGGACTGGTTTGCCACACGCTCTTTCCACAGCCTGTGCTTGATTTCTGCATGCTCTCGGCAACGAGACTCGGGGTGCTCAGCGCCCTCCCGGATGCACTTCCTCCACTTAGGGCGGTCTTTGGCCAGGGACTCCCAGGTGTCAGTGGGGATGTTGCACTTTATCAGGGAGGCTTTGAGGGTATCCTTGTAACGTTTCCGCTGTCCACCTTTGGCTCGTTTGTCTTGAAGGAGGTACGAGTAGAGCGCTTGCTTTGGGAGTCTCGTGTCTGGCGAGCTGATCAAGTGTGGTCAGTGCTTCAATGCTGGGGATGTTGGCCTGGTTGAGGACGTTAACGTTAGTGCATCTGTCTTCCCAGAGGATTTGTAGAATCTTGCGCAGACATCGTTGGTGGTATTTCTCCAGTGTACATGGTCCATGTTTCTGAGCCATACAGGAGGGCGGATATTAGTATAGGCCTGTAGACCCTGAACTTGGTGACAGTTTTGAGGACCTGGTCTTCAAACACTCTTTTCCTCAGGCGGCCGAAGGCTGCACTGGTGCACTGGAGACGGTGTTGGATCTCATCGTCAATGCCTGCTCTTGTTGATAGCAGGCTCCCGAGATAAGGGAAGTGGTCCACGTTGTCCAGGGCTGCGCCATGGATCTTGATGACTGGGGGGCAGTGCTGTGTGATGAGGACAGGCTGGTGGAGGACCTATGTCTTACTGATGTTTAGCGTAAGGTCCATGCTTTTGTACGCCTCAGTAAATACATCGACCAAGTTCTGGAGTTCAGCCTCTGTATGTGCGCAGATGCAGGCATCATCTGCTGACTGTAGCTCGACGACAGAGGTTGAGGTGGTCTTGGACCTGGCCTGGCGACGGCGAAGGTTGAACAGGTTCTCACTGGTTTTGTAGTTTAGTTCCACTTCAGCGGGGAGCTTGTCGACTCTGAGGTGGGACATGGCAGCGAGGAAGATTGAGAAGATGGTTGGGGCGATGACGCAGCCCTGCTTGACCTTGGTCTGGACGTGTGTGATATATTCAGAAAGTACAGCACACACAGCTCCTAACATGGCAGTCGGAAGCCTGGTTCTGTTTATTATTAACTCTGCAGTTGCAGTACACAATACGTCCACATCCACAGTGTGGAGCTACAAACATTACAAGCTTACAGACATTACACTTCTCCCTCCTTAATGAAGAAGTTATTCTAACAAAGATCATACATAACTTACATTTTTATACATTACACAGGATATAGATTTTCTTTTTCCATATTTACAAATTTAACTTTACCACTTGTTTTCTGTTTCGAAGAGGATACCTTCGCTCTCGACAGAACCTTCCAAACATGGTGTCGATTTCACACTCATTCGAGGCTCATCCTGAGGAACGTTTTCCTCCACGGAATTTGCTTGATTTTCATTTAAACTCACTCTAACTTCAGGCTCTTTGTTTTCCTGACTAGGACTCAGACTTTCATTCTGATTCTCTCCTGGATTTGTTTCCAGTACATTGGATTTAGGATTTGCTACTGGTGTATCAAAACTATCTGACGAGTCAGAAATAATTGAATCATTCCCACCTTCAACTCCTTTCAATTCTGTAGGTAAATATGATCAATATGAACAAACTTAATCTGTCCATTATCAAACATCTTTACCAAATATGTGCGAGGACCACATATCTTCACCACTCTTCCTAGCAACCACCTTAACCACTTGTGGTGATGGTTCTTCACTCTCAAATTCTGGTTTAAGTTCACTCTTCTCTCTTTTACTCTACCTCTATCATGATTCTCTTTCTGTCTTAATTGTTTCTCTTCTACGGACTGTGCCAAATTTGATTTTAACAACGAGAATCTGGTTCGTGGCTGTCATTTGAGAAACAACTCTGCTGGTGTTCTACCAGTAGTTGTGTGAGGAGTATTTCGATATGTAATCAAAAAATTAGCCAATTTGTGATCCAGCGACAACTTTCATTTCCTTGGATTTGGATCTCACATTTATTTTATGAGGGCACGTTTTACAATTTGTACAGTGCACTCTGCTACACCATTCGCAGCAGGATGGTATGATGGAACCTTGGTATGTTCCACACCATTTTTGCTCGTGAATTGTGCAAATTCTTCTGAATGAAATTGTAGTCCATTATCCGAAACAATTTCTTCAGGGAAGCCAAATGAAGAAAATAATCTTGCTAAAATGTCCAATGTTTTACTTGTTATTTTCCACATTGGGAACACCTCAACCACTTCGAATGGCTATCAATCACAATGAACAATTGTTGTTATTCTAACTCAACAAAATCAATATGTAGCCTTTGCCATACCCTGGGAGGCCATATCCATGGCTGCAATGGTACTGATGGTGGTTGCTTGCTTACCGATTGACATGTCGTACACTGACTCACAATGTACTCTATATCTTTATCAAGACCTGGCCACCATAAATAACTGCATGCAAAACTCTTGGTCAAGGACAATCCCAGGTGCTGGTCATGGAGGTCTCCTAATAATTTGGACCTGAATTTATTTGGTAAAACCACTCTTGCACCCCACATGATACAATCTTTATCTACTGATAATTCATTCCTACGAATGAAGAATGGATGTGTATCTTTTTCTGTTACCTGGTTTGGCCACCCATTTGCAATATAATCATACACCTTTGACATCACTTGGTCACGTTTGGTTGCTCTAACAATCACTTCAGCTGTGACTGGCAGTTCATCAATTTATGAAAAATTAAACACTTCTTCCCTATCGGGTGTAACTTGTGATGGGGAAGGCAATCTAGACATTGCATCAGCATTACTGTGATCAGCTGATTGTCTATATTCAATATTATATGTATATGCTGATAAAATCAAAGGCCATCTCTGCATTTAGGCTGCAGCTAATGTTGGAATTGGGGACTTTGGATGGAGGATTGCTAATGGGGCTTATGGTCCGTAACGATGGTAAACTTATGACCATACAAGTATTTGTGAAACTTCTTGACCCAAAAAATTAATGCCAAAGCTTCCCTTTCAATTTGCGCATAATTACTCTCACTGGCACTGAGAGTGCGTGAAGCAAAAGCAATTGGTCTCTCCTCCCCACTACTTAATATATGAGAGATCACTGCCCCAACTCCAAATGGAGAAGCATCACATGCTAGCTTAATCTCCTTAGATATGTCATAGTGAACTAACATGGTGCTCTCTACCAATTTGCTTTTACACTCCTTGAATGCTGTATCGCATTCTTTTGACCACTTCCAATGGACCTGTTTTTTCAAAAGTTATTTCAGTGGATGTAATACTGTAGCCAAATTTTGTAGGAACTTCCCATAATAGTTCAAAAGACCCAAGAATGAACGAAGTTCAGTGACATTCCTGGGCGTGGGTGCATTTCTGATTGCATCCAGTTTTTCCTTGGTCGGATGTAAACCATCTTTGCCTAGTCTGTACCCTGAGTGCTCCTCTGAGTTTTGAAATAACTCACACTTACGAGCAGATACTCGTACTCTGTGCTTCTCTAGCCGTTTGAGGACTTCATTCAATATGTTATTATGAATTTGCCTATTTGGTGTTGAAATTAGTATGTCATCCAAATAACATACTACCCCTTCAATACCTTGCAAAATCTGGTTCATTACCCCTTGGAATATGGCAGGGGCAGAAGACATGCCAAACGGTAGCCTATTAAATTGATATAGGCCTAGATGATTATTTATAGTCTCATCTAGTTCCTCATCTAGACTCCTCATCTAGTTCAAGCTGTAAGTAGGTATTCGTAAGATCCAGTTTTGAGAAGACCTGACCACCTGTCAGTGTTGTGAACAAATCTTCTATATTCAGCAATGTATTGGGGACATTACCCTCTAGAACTTGGTTTATGGTTACTTTATAATCACCACACAATCTTACCTTACCATCGGACTTAGGTACAACAACAATGGGTGTAGCCCAATTATGTCGCTCTTATCTTACAAACAATGTTCTCAGTCTCTAGTCTTTTGAGATCTTGCTTAACTTTCTCTTTTAGTGCATATGGTACAGAACGTGGCTTGTAGTAAATCGATCTAGCATCCTTCTGTACCTTGACACTCACCTTGAAGCCTTGGATTAGACTGCCCGTTTCGCAGAACACCTTCGGATACTTCTTGATAACCTCATCCGTTGATGAAAATCTCGCTTCCACACAGAAAATCTCACTCCACTCCAGCTTCAGTGAGCTCAACCAATTTCTTCCTAGTAAAGCAGGCTTGTCTCCTTTCACTATTATTAGAGGCAAGATCTGAAATTGATCTTTATATTTCACCAGTACGATGATATAACCTACCACAGGAATTTTCTCTCCCGAGTAGCCTCGCAGCTCTATCTTGGATTTCTCCAGTTGGAAATCATGCAATTTATCGAGGTACAGTGACTCTGGTACTACACTCACGGATGCATCCGTGTCAATTTCCATTGGTATTTTGAATCCCGCAACAGCTATTTGGATTTTGATACTTTCTGAATCGCTGTCCGTTAACCTCGTGCTCCTGATGACATGTAACTCTAACATCTCCTCGTCCTGATGTTGTTCTTTCATGCTATGTAGTCTCTTTGGATTTCTATTCATAGTTTGAACACTGGACTCATAGCTTTGAATGCTGATTTACCCTTCAGTCGGCATGCCTTCGCAAGATGCCCAGTATTTCTGCAGAAGAAACACTCTGCCTTCATGTATAGACAACTTTGAGTAGGTCCCAGGCACCTATAGCAAGACTTCGATGCTCTTTTAGAATTTCCAGTTTTTGAGACTTTGGGCTCCCACCGTCTTTTACTTTGAACCTGCAGGTAATTTACCTCAGTTGACTGACGACCGTAATTATTATTTAATTCTCTGGAATATTGTTCGGCCATGTCCATCGACCTCGCTGTCTGACAAGCAATCTCAAAAGTCAAGTCATCCATTGTCAATAACTTCCTTCTGATTGTATCATTTTTCACCCCACAAACAAAACAATCCCGTAATACTTGGTTTTGAAAGTTTCCAAAATTACAGTGCATCGATAGCTTTTTTAACGCTACGATGTAATCACTGATACGTTCATCAGCCTTTTGATTCCGAATCCCGAAACGATAGCTTTCAGCAATTTCTAATGGTTTGGGATTATAGTGCTGCTCCAGCTTCGTTAAAATCTCTTTAAGCGTTGTGTCCTTTGGCTCATCAGGCACAAGCAGATTTACAAGGGTTTCGTACAATGCCGGACCTGCCTCCGATAAGATCACTCTCTTACGTTCCAACACAGCCCGGTTCTGGACTGCATTCTCTGGAACTTCGATTAAGTTATTTGCAGTGAAATACATTTCTAGCCAATCCACATACGCTTTAAAACGTTCCCGGTTGTGTCTATATTCACCCCAATGTCCCATTACACCTGCCATTTTAATCTCTAGCTGTTCACACCATGTGCTGTATTTTACCTCAGATTTTTGTAGCTTTTTCCAAAGTCAGAAACTTCCAAAGTCTCTCTGTCAGCTGGCTGAATCCTTCACCAACAAAATTTAAGCTTTAAATCATTCGAAAAATCCCATCCCATCGCCAAATGTGATATATTCACAGAGCACAGCACACACAGATCCTAACAAGGCAGGCAGCTCTGTCGGAAGCCTCCGCAACAGCCTGGTTCTGTTTATTATTAACTTTGCAGTTGCAGTACACAATACGTCCACATCCACAGTGTGGAGCTACAAACATTACAAGCTTACAGACATTACAATGTGGACTGGGTCTGTGATGGATCCATTGGTAAGGATCACGGCCTGCATGTCGTCGTGGAGCAGGCGAAGGATGGTGACGTACTTTTGGGGGCATTCGAAACGGAGGAGGACGATCCATAGACCCTCGTGGTTGACAGTGTCAAAGTCCTTTGTAAGTTCGAAGAAGGCCATGTATAACGACTGGCGCTGTTCCCTGCATTTTTCCTGCAGTTGTCGCGCTGCAAAAAGCATGTTCGTTGTGCCCCGTAGGGGACAAAATCCGCACTGCGACTCCGGGAGGAACTCCTCGGCCACAGGGAGAAGAAGGTTGAGGAGGATTCTAGCGATGACTTTCCCAGTGGCTGATAGCAGCGAGATTCTTCTGTAGTTTCCGCAGTCGGACTTGTCCCCTTTTTTAAAGATGGTCACGATCACTACATCTCTAAGATTTCCCAGCATGCTCTCCTCCCTCCAGATGAGAGAGATGAGGTCATGTATTCGCGCCAACAATGCCTCTCCATTATACTTCAGTTCCTCAGCAGGGATTCCTCCGCTCCTGTAGCCTTGTTGTTTTTTAGCTGTCTTATGGCTTTTTCTACCTCGTGCAGTGTTGGGGTCATACTGAGGTGGTGGCAGGTAGCACGCTGTAGAATGGAGTCGAGAACACTCCAGTCAAAGGCAGAGTCTCGATTGAGGAGATCTTCGAAGTGCTCCTTCCAGCAGGCCCTGACTGCCTCTGTGTCCTTGATTGTTTCCCCATTCTTGGCCAGCAGCGGGGTGGGGCCTTGGGTATTTGGACCGTAGGTGGCCTTGACTGCAATGAAGAATCCTCGCACATCATGGCTTTCGGCCAGTTACTGTATCTCCTGTGCTTTCTCCATCCACCACCTGTTCTTTAGGTCTCGGGTTTTTTGTTGGATCTCAGCCTTGAGCCGTCTGTAATGCTGCTTTGCTGCTCCCGAGTTGGGTTGTTGTTTAAGGTTCAGAAGGCTGGGTTGTAAGATGGCCGCCAAGGTGGCAGCTCCCGAGGGAGCGCCCCTGCTAAACAACTCCCACCTTCTACCCTCGGCAACTTTCCACCCTCAACCTCCCCCCTCCAACTGTCTAAACTTTGCCTAGCCCAAATCGACCCTAATAGGGGGTCTTAAACACTTAAATCCCTTCTCTAAACCCAACCCTGCGAATCTCACAAGTTCGGGCCTACCTCAGGCTTCCCATCACACCACCCATCGGTGACGGCGGCTGGGCATCCTGTGGTGATTGGGCGACTCTTTGCAAGACAGACTTTCAAACAAACGAAAATTGTTCCACTCCCCAAACATCTGCTTTTTTTCCCGCCTTTTAAACAATTGTGTAAGATATTTCTGGACCATAAAGATACAGCAAACACAATTCTTCTCTGAATCCCTATCATATTCAAACCCTTTGAAATTCTTTTTGGATTCCGCATGGTCCTTCTGCCAATTCTGTTTCACAATATTTCTCTGCATCGCCTAAAATTGTTATTACACTCCCCATTATATTCATCGCACCCCCTTGAGCACTCTGTAACCTGGCACTGCACGGATTCTATTGTGTCCTCCAGCCACAGCTTTGGCCTCTCTGCCATTCCGTGACTCTCTCAAGATTATTATCTGACCCCTCTCATCAGCCACACTGCCTTGTGCCACAGTGGTTTAGTGAGTGGACTCTCTGTCCACTCTTTTGCTTTCTGGACGGGGTCTTCCCCTTCCCTTATATCCTGCAGCCATGGGTCAGTTGGTCTGATTCTACTGTGAATATATTTCACTATCAACTCATCCATAGACATCCCTTTCTTTTTAGTCTCCCCTAGTCAGTGTTCTTAGCTTAATGTCCCATCGCGGTCGCCATTCTGTAAGACGTTTTCCTACAGGTTTCGAACATCAAGACTTATAAGAACACTGAGATTTTCCAATTCAATGGACTTTCTTAAAAAGATTAACATGACTCTAAGTTCCGAGTTCAACGCTACCGCATACAGATTTAAAATCAAAAACCGAAACTACAAAGCCTCCAGCTTACCGATTTTAGATTCACACTTCGCAACATCTATGCCCCAATTCCCCCAGTTACGTACAATTAAAAACAACCTTAAACTTTGCAACGTATATGCTCCTATGTTAACTGGTCATACACAATGCCTCTCGCAATGTATATATACAAGTGTTTACAGTTATCCTGTTCAATAGGTGATCAGTCCATCCGAATATACCTTCCACATGTTCCCTTCCACGTGTTCCCTTCCACATGTTCGACAGCCGTCTTGCAACGCCTTCCTTCTGGTGTCCTTTTCCAAGCTCAAGAGAAAGATTTTCCTTTGTCACCTGTGTTTTATAGCAGAGGAAAAATTGCAGCAACTAGATGTCCAGTTCTGTTTGGTCAGAGATAACTTGACCATTTCGCTGATTGGTCAACTCGAATGTCACTCAATGTCCCTTTCTGTTTGATGCCTCTTCCTGTTTGATTCAAACATTTCCATCCCCCAAGGCTACTTTTAAACAGCTTGTTTACAGATTAATTTCTTCTCCCAGAAGCGTTCAAGACAGATTTTAGGGAACTAGGAAAGAGATTAAAAAGCAGGACCTCAAAGTTAGTAATCTCTGGATTACTCCCGGTGCTACACGTGGCTGGAGAGATGGTGCAGGAGGGAGGACTTCAGATTCCTGGGGCATTGGGGCCAGTTCTGGGTGAGTTGGTACCTGAACAGGCCGGATGGGTTGCACATCAACAGAGCCAGTACCAATATCCTTTTGAGGATGTTTGCTAGTGCTGTTGGGGAGGGTTTAAACTAAGTTGACAGAGGGATGGGCACCAGGATGTAGCAGTAGAAAGGAGAAACAAAGGGCACAAAGGATTGGGAGAGATGGATAGCACTAAAGCAAGAAATAGTAAGATATTAGGTGGGGTCAGATGAAGAGAACACACAGGGTGGTCTACAGTGTATGTATTTGAACACACGAAGCATAGTAAACAAGGTTAGTGAGCTGAAGGCCCAAATAGCCACATGGAAATATGATGTCATGGCAATAACTGATACCTGATTCAAAAAGGGGCAGGATTGGGTATTAAATATTCCTGGTCATAAAGTGTTCAGGAAAGATAGGGAAGGAAAGATAGAAGGTGTGGCAGTATTGGTTAAGGAGAATGTTACAGTGCTGGAGAGAGAGGATGTACTGTTGGTGTCAAGGACAGAATTTGTATGGCTAGAATTAAGAAATAATAAAGGTGCCATTACACTACTAAGTGTATTCAATAGGCCATCAACTATTGGTAAAAATATGGAGGAGCAAATGTGCAGAGAAATTACAGAGAGATGCAAGAACTATAGTGTAGTGATAATGGGGGACTTCAACTATCCTAATATAGACTGGGATAGTAATAGTGTAAAGAGCAGAGAAGGGGAAGAATTTCTGAAGTGTGTTCAGGAGAACTTTCTTGCTCAGTGTGTTTCCGGCCCAATGAGGAACGAGGCATTACTGGATCTGATTCTGAGGAATGAGGTAGGTCAAGTGGAGCAAATATCAGTAGGTGATACTCCCCTGGCTGGTGAGTCGAGAACTAGGGGTCACAGCCTCAGAATAAGGTGTTGTCCATTTAGGACTGAGATGAGGAGAAATTTCTTCACTCAGAGGGTGGTGAATCTTTGGAATTCTCTACCCCAGAGGGCTGCGAAAGCTCAATCATTGAGCATATTCAAGACAGAGATCAATAGATTTTTGGATATTAAGGGAATCAAGGGATGTGGGGATTGTGCAAGCAAATGGAGTTGAGGTAGATCAGCCATGATCTCATTGAATGGCAGAGCAGGCTTGAGGAGCCAAATGACCTACTCCTGCTCCTATTTCTTATATTCTTGTGTGAACATTTAGGAAACAGCGATCATAGGGGGAGAAATTCGGGACTTTTGCGACACCCATTAGTGCCACTGGGGAGCGCTAATGGGGAGCAAATGACTTTTCGCTCGGAAGCAGCACAGCTAACCACTTCCGTGAAATTCCGCGGGAGTTTAGCGCGGTGGTAACTGGTAGCGCTCCACGGCAACCGGTAGTGCCCCACTGACGTCATCACCTTGTGCAGCGACTCGTTTTCACCATGAAGCAAAAATTTCGGTAGCGCTCCCTGAAGCTGCGCCGTGCGATGCCAGCGACAGCTTCAGGGGCTATAGGCCACTCGAAATTTAAAGGGGAGGTAGGGATTTCAAACTAAAAAAACGTGGCCGACTTATCAGTTGCGGCCTTCTTCCTCTTGCATTGCGGAGTCCGTGCCGCGATCTTGCAGCCCAGCACTTCGCTTGTGTGCTGGGCTGATGCCATGGCACCCTCCTCCTTGGTAGTCCAGGAAGGGAACCGTTTCTCAGCCGCAGAGTCGGCAGCTTGGCCCTTCCCTTTAATGATGGGGAGGGCCCTGTCTATGCGGCAGCACTATGCGTCCCACCTTGTAGTGCTGCATCCCTCTCAGAATCTTTCCGTCCCACTCTATGCCCTGCTCACACCCCACAGAGCAAGTGGAGCATGATATTTTGTGCTCCACTTGCTCTCAGGGGCGGTAACCCGAATATAGCTCGTGGGGCGGGACTTCCGTGCCTGCCAGCTCGCAGCTGTTACTGCCCCCAAGCGGGGCAGTATGCAATTTCACCCCCATAGTATCATAAGGTTTAGATTAGCTATGGAAAAGGACAGGGAGCAATCTAGATTAAAAATACTTAATTGGAGGAAGGCAAATTTCAGTGCGATGAGACTGTATCTGGCCTGGGTAAATTGGAATCAAAGATTGGCAGGCAAAACTGTAATGGAACAATGGGCTGCTGTTAAAGAGGAAATAGTTCAGGTACAGTCGAGGTACATTCCCACTAGGGGGGAAGAAAGTGCAACTAAAGCCAGAGCTCCATGGATGATGAAAGAGATAGAGAGAAAGGTGAAACAGAAAAAGAGCGCTTATGACAGATGTCAGGCTGAGAATACATCTGAGAATCAGGCTAAATATAGAACGTTCAGAGGAGGTGAAAAAGAAAATAAGAGGGGCAAAGAGCGGGTATGAGAATAGAATGACAGCAAACATAAATGTCTTCGAAAGGCATATAAATAGTAAATGGGTAGTAAGAGGAGAAGAGGGGCCGTTTAGGGACCAAAAAAGAGACCTACGCATGGAGGCAGAGGATATGGCTGAGGTACTAAATGAGTACTTTACATCTGTCTTTGCCAAGGACATAGTGAAGGAGGAGGTAGTGGAGATACTGGACGGCATAAGAATTGATAAAACAAGGTACTAAAAGTAGCTGCACTTAAAGTAGATAACTCACAAGGACCAGATGGGATGCATCTTAGGATGCTGGGGGAAGTGAAGGACGAAACTGTGGAGTTATTGGCCATAATCTTCTAGTCCTTCTTAGAAACTGGGGTGGTGCCAGAGGACTGGAGAATTGCAAATGTTACACCCTTGTTCAAAAAATGGTGCAAAGATAAACCCAGCAACTATAGGCCGGTTAGTTTAACCTCAGTAATGGGGAAGCTTTTAGAAACAATAATCAGGGATAAAATTAACAGTCACTTGGATAAATGTGGATTAATTAAAGAAAGCCAGCATGGATTTTTTAAAGGCAAATCATGTTTAACCAACCTGATTTAGTTTTTTGATGTAGTTGCAGAGGGTTGATGAGGGCAATGTAGTTGATGTAATGTACATGGATTTCCAAAAGGCGTTCGACAAAGTGCCATGTAATAGGCTTGCCAGCAAAATTGAAGCCCATGGACTACAAGTGACAGTGGCAGCATGGATACAGATGGCTAAGTGTCAGCAAACAGAGAATAGTGGTGAATGGTTGTTTTTCGGACTGGAGGAAGGTATACAATGGTGTTCCTCAAAATTTAGAGATGACGAAAAACTTGGAAGTATACTGAACAGTAAGGAGGATAGTGATAGACTTCATGAGGACATTGACAGGCTGGTGGAAGGGCAGACATGTGGCAGATGAAATTTAATGCAGAAAAGTGTGAAGTGATATATTTTATTCGAAAGAATGAGAGGAAATATAAACTTAAGGGTACAATCCTAAAGTGGGTGCATGAACAGAAAGACCTAGGGTTATATGTACACAAATCGTTGAAGGTGGCAGGGCAGGTTGAGAAAGCAGCTAAAAAAGCTTACGGGATCCTGGACTTCATGAATAGAGGTATAGAGTACCTCAAGGAGTTAACCAGGAGGATCGATGAAGGCAGATCATATGATGTAGTGTTGTGGATTTTAGCAAAACATTTGATAAGGTCCCACATGGCAGACTGATCACAAAACTAAAAGCCCATGGGATCCAGGGCAAAGTGGCAAGTTGGATCCAAAATTGGCTCAGAGGCAGGAAGCAAAGGCTGATGGGTGTATTTGTAACCGGAAGGCTGTATCCAGTGGGGTTCCGCAAGGTTCAGTGCTGGGTCCCTTGCTTTTTGTGGTATATATCAATGACTTGGACTTGAATGTTGGGGGTAAGATTAAGAAGTTTGCAGATGACACTAAAATAGGCTGTGTGGTTGGTAATGAAGAAGAAAGCTGCGGATTGCAGGAAGATATCAATATATTGGTCAGGTGGGCAGAACAGTGGCAAATAGAATTAAATCCGGATAAGTGTGAGTTAATGCATTTGGGGAGGTCTAACAAGGCAAGGGAATACACATTAAATGGTACAACACTGAAAAGTGTAGAGGAACAAAGGTGTTGTGTATGCAATAACTCAATAGACTGAATACTGTAAACTCCGAACAGGTAGAAACCTGGATCTACTTTATAAGGGCCCAAAGTAATTACATTACAAGATGGCTGCCCTTTTATACCTGGGACACACACACATGCGCACAGTCCAATGACCTCCGACAGTGGTGCTACCTGGTGGCTAGTACATGACAATATCCCCCTTTAAGATATTAGTAACGGTCTTTTAACAAATTGAGATGGTCCGGGGCTTTCCTCTCCAGAGTTGAACGTCTCAGTTCAACTCCAGCCTTGGGTGTGCGTTCTGAGACTGTTATGACTGGGGGCTGGGTAGTCGATCTCATGGGAGTGGCAATGACCACGTCAGGGATTGAAAGTCCAGATTCATTGACCATGTCAGTGATTGAAAGTCCAGATTCATTGATGACAGCGGAGTCCTCTGATGACTGAGGGTAGGTTGGTTGGTCACTGATTGTGTCTTCCACAGACTGTTCCAGTTCATCCGTGTGCCGTAGCTTTATCTGATCGACATGTTTCCTGCATGTCTGCCCATTCTTGAGCTTAACAATAAAGACTCTGTTACCCTCCTTGGCCGTAACAGTACCGTCAATCCATTTGGGACCTGAACCATAATTCAGTACATACACAGGATCATTGATAGAAATGTCGCATGACACAGTGGCATGATCATGATATCCTTGCTTCTTTGACATCTGTATTCGACACCATTATTCAAGTCAAGGTGGAAAAGAGAGAGCCTGGTCTTGAGACTTCTCTCCTTCAATAGTTCAGCAGGGGAGACCCCGGTAAGCGTATGGGGTCTTGTCCTGTAACTGAGCAATATGCGTGACAAGCGAGTTCGCAGTGAACCTTGAGTTACACGTTTCATACTCTGCTTGATGGTTTGAAACAGACGCTCTGCTTGTCCATTGGATATGGGTTTGAATGGCGCTGACCTCACATTGAGTTTCATGAACTCTTGAAACTCCATACTGGTGAAGCAAGATCCGTTGTCACTTACAATGATGTTAGGCAGACCATGCATAGCAAACATGACACGAAGGATCTCAATGATAGCTGTGGATGTGCTGGATGACATGATTGTACACTCTATCCACATGGAATAAGCATCCACCACAACTAAGAACATCTTTCCCAGGAAGGGACCTGCAAAGTTGCTGTGGATCCTGGACCATGGTTTAGATGGCCACGACCACAGACTCAGCGGCGATTCCGCTGGTGCTTTACTAAGCTGCATGCAAATGTTGCACTGATGCACACATGATTTCAGATCCAGGCCACGATACATGAGACCTGGCAATGGCTTTCATCATGACAATACTGGGATGCGTGCGATGTAGATCATGCACAAATTTCTCTCTGCCTTTCTTGGGCATCAAAACACGATTACCCCACAGTGTACAATCTGATTGAATGGATAGTTTGTCTTTGCGACAGATGTAAGGTTGGTCTCCTCACATATTTGCTTGGGTGTGGCCACTAAGGATACAACATGTCACAACCGATAATATCGGGTCCTGGCTGATCCAGTTCTTAATTTGTTAGACCATAACAGGGGGCCCTTCACTTTCAAAAGCATCCATGACTAATAGTAGGTCTGCTGGTTGTGGCGTTTCCACCTTCAGTGTGGGCAACGACAGACGGCTCAATACATCGGCACAATTCTCAGCGCCAGGTCTATGGCGAATGACATAATCATAGGCAGATACTGACAGCGCCTACCTCTGGATGCGGGATGATGCAGTGGTATTGATACCTTTGTTTTCCGAAAACAATTAAATTAATGGCTTGTGATCTGTTTCCAGTTCAAACCAAAGACCAAACAGGTGCTGATGCATCTTTTTAACCCCACACACACAGGCTAGTGCTTCTTTCTCTACCATGCTGTAGGCTTTTTCTGCCTTTGACAAACTTTTTGAAGCATATGCAACAGGTTGTAATTTGCCCAACTCATTAGATTGTTGGAGCACGCAACCAACTCCATATGACGAAGCATCACAGGCCAATACTAGACACTTACACAGATCATAATGTACCAGCAACTTGTTGGAGCAAAGCAAATTAGTAGCTTTCTCAAAAGCTCTATCTTGAGATGCACCCCAAACCCAGTTGTTGCCTTTTCTTAGCAACATGTGCAGTGGCTCTAATAAGGTGCTCAATCTAGGTAAGAAATTACCGAAGTAGTTGAGTAGACCAAGGAACAAACGCAGCTCCATCATATTCTGATGCTTGGATGCATTTTTGATGGACTTGGTTTTCGAGTCCATAGGCCTGATACAGTCAGAAGCAATTTTCTTCCCCAGGAATTCAAATTCCGGTGTCATGAAGATGCACTTCGAGCATTTCAGTCTGAGTTCCACTTTGTCCAGATGAGGTAGAACCTCTTCCAGGTTGTTCAGATGTTCAGCGGAGTCACAACCTGAGACCAGTATGTCATCTTGGAACACGATGGTTCTGGGGACGGACTTCAATAGATTCTCCATGTACCTCTGAAATATGGCTACAGCCGAGCGAATTCCAAAAGGGCACCTGTTGTAGATAAACAGACCTTTATGAGTGTTGATGCCTGTAAGTTTCTTCGACGTGTCGACCAGCTCCTGTGTTATGTAGGCCAACGTCAGATCCAGTTTTGTGAACAATTTCCCCCCGGCTAGCATTGCAAATAGGTCATCAGCCTTCGGTAACGGGTATTGATCCTGTTTCAAAACTCGATTGATCGTAACCTTGTAGTCTCCACAAATCCTGACAGTGCCATCACTTTTAAACACGGGAACAATGGGGCTGGCCCTTCGTTAAATTCGACCGGTGATATGATCCATTCACACTGGAGTCTGTCCAGTTCGATTTAAACCTTCTCCCTCATCATGTACAGAACTGCCCAAGCTTTATGATGGACGGGTCTTGCATCCGAGTCCACGTGGATCTGTACCTTGGCTCCCGTGAAATTGCCGATGCCTGGTTCAAACAGCGAGGGGAACTTGCTCAGCACTTGAGCACATGGAGTATCCTCCGATGACGACAATGCTTTGATCTCGTTCCAGTTCCATTTGATTTTTTCTCACCAATTCCTGCCGAGCAGTGTTGGACCATTGCCTGGAACAATCCACAATGGGTAAATCGTGAACCGCATCCTCATACGACACCTTGATTACTGCACTGCCAATCACCGTTATGAGTTCTTTAGTGTACGTACTCAACTTGGCATTGACTGGACTCAGCTCAGGCCTCACAGTCTTTGTATCCCACAACCTGTCGAATGTCCTCTGGTTCATTATTGATTGACTCGCACCCGTGTCCAATTCCATCGATACCGGCACACCATTAAGTTTTACATGAATCATTATCAGTTGGCTCTTTGTTAGGAATGAATACAGTCCATACACTTCCTCGGATTGCATATCCGGATCCGCGCTAGACTGATCATCATCCTCCACATGGTGTGTCGCAGCACGCTTGCTCAGTTGTGGACACATGCGCTGGAGATCCATCACTCTCGAACAGCCTTTACAAATATACTTTTCAAACTGACACTGATGATGCCGATGATTTCTCCCTCAACGCCATCATGGTGATATCGAATTCATTCCCATTGACAGACTTGGAGTAGCCACAGGTTTCGCGTACGTAGTCGGGTAGGCCTTGCCATATGCAGCTCTGCCAAACCATGATACTATCTTGTTTACAGTACTTGCCGAGTCCTGATTTTTCAATGATAGCTGCTTTTGGCTTTTGTCATGCATGATTGGGCAATCGTAATGGCCTTGCTCAAATCCAGCATCTCCGCCGCCAGTAGCTTACGCAGGATCACCTCGTGGTTGATGCCGATTACAAAGAAGTCCCGCAGCATGTCTGCCAATGCAGTTTGGAACTTGCACGGCCAGCTAGATGACTTAGGTCAGCAACGAATTCCGATACATCCTGGCCCTCAGAACGAACGTGCGTATGGAATCGATATCTTGAGATAATGATGCCTTCATCTGGTTTGAGATGGTCAATGTTTCATAGTCCTCGTCGGTTGGACTTAAGGGCGAGAGGAGATTCTTTATGAGTCCATAGATTTTCGGACCGCAAACCATGAGGAGGACCACCTGGCGCCGAACTGCATCTGCCTCTTTCTTCATTTTGTTGGCCACGAAGTACTGGTTCAAGCGGGCTGCTCAATCTTCTCCCTCCACGAATCGCTCCAGAATTCCAATTGTGCTCATTTTTGCATGTGAAGGTTCTTGTTACCTCGTCGCCAAATGTGTATGTAATAACTCGATAGACTGAATATTGTAAACTCCAAACAGGTACAAACCTGGTTCTACTTTATTAGGACCCAAAGTGATTACATTACAAGATGGCTGGCCTTTTATACCTGGGCCACACACATGTGCGCACAGCCCAATGACCTCTGACAGTGGCGCCACCTGGTGGCTAGTAAAACCAAGCATACATATATACATGACAATAGGGACATTGGAGTGCAGGTCCACGGATCCCTAAAGGTAGCAGCCCAGGTAGATAAGGTGGTTAAGAAGGCATATGGAATACTTACCTTTATTAGTCGAGGCATGGAATACAAGAGCAAGGAGGTTATGCTTGAAATGTATTCTGAGTATCATGGTTCATCACTGAAAGTTGGCATGCAGGTACAGCAGGCGGTGAAGAAGGCAAATAGTTTGTTGGCCTTCATAGCTAGGGGATTTGAATATAGGAGCAGGGAGGTCTTACTGCAGTTGTACAGGGCCTTAGTGAGGCCTCACCTGGAATATTGTGTTCAGTTTTGGTCTCCTAATCTGAGGAAGGACGTTCTTGCTATTGAGGGAGTGCAGCGAAGGTTCACCAGACTGATTCTAGGGATCATGAAGGGGAAATCATGTTTAACTAATTTACTGGAATTCTTTGAGGATATAACGAGCATGGTGGATAGAGGTGTACCGATGGATGTGGTGTATTTAGATTTCCAAAAGACATTCGATAAGGTGCCACACAAAAGGTTACTGCAAAAGATAAAGGTACGCGGAGTCAGAGGAAATGTATTAGCATGGATAGAGAATTGGCTGGCGAACAGAAAGCAGAGAGTCGGGATAAATGGGTCCTTTTCGGGTTGGAAATCGGTGGTTAGTGGTGTGCCACAGGGATCGGTGCTGGGACCACAACTGTTTACAATATACATAGATGACCTGGAAGAGGGGACAGAGTGTAGTGTAACAAAATTTGCAGATGACACAAAGATTAGTGGGAAAGCGGGTTGTGTAGAGGACACAGAGAGGCTGCAAAGAGATTTAGATAGGTTAAGCGAATGGGCTAAGGTTTGGCAGATGGAATACAATGTCGGAAAATGTGAGGTCATCCACCTTGGAAAAAAAAACAGTAAAAGGGAATATTATTTGAATGGGGAGAAATTACAACATGCTGCGGTGCAGAGGGACCTGGGGGGTCTTTGTGCATGAATCCCAAAAAGTTAGTTTGCAGGTGCAGCAGGTAATCAGGAAGGCGAATGGAATGTTGGCCTTCATTGCGAGAGGGATGGAATACAAAAGCAGGAAGGTCCTGCTGCAACTGTACAGGGTATTGGTGAGGCCGCACCTGGAGTACTGCATGCAGTTTTGGTCACCTTACTTAAGGAAGGATATACTAGCTTTGGAGGGGGTACAGAGACGATTCACTCGGCTGATTCCGGAGATTAGGGGGTTACCTTATGATGATAGATTGAGTAGACTGGGTCTTTACTCGTTGGAGTTCAGAAGGATGAGGGGTGATCTTATAGAAATATTTAAAATAATGAAAGGGATAGACAAGATAGAGGCAGAGAGGTTGTTTCCACTGGTCGGGGAGACTAGAACTAGGGGACACAGCCTCAAAATACGGGGGAGCCAATTTAAAACCGAGTTGAGAAGGAATTTCTTCTCCCAGAGGGTTGTGAATCTGTGGAATTCTCTGCCCAGGGAAGCAGTTGAGGCTAGCTCATTGAATGTATTCAAGTCACAGATAGATAGATTTTTAACCAATAAGGGAATTAAGGGTTATGGGGAGCGGGCGGGTAAATGGAGCTGAGTCCACGGCCAGATCAGCCATGATCTTGTTGAATGGCGGAGCAGGCTCGAGTGGCTAGATGGCCTACTCCTGTTCCTAATTCTTATGTTCTTATGTTCTTATGTCATATGAGGAGAGACTGGATCAACTGGGCCTTTATTCACTGAGGTTAGAAAGATGAGAGGGGATCTCATAGAAATGTATCAGATTCTGACGGGCTGGACAGGTTAGATGCGGGAAGAATGTTCCCGATGTTGGGGAAGTCCAGAACCAGGAGACATAGTCTTAGGATAAGGGCCATTTAGGACTGAGATGAGGAGAAACTTCTTCACTCAGAGAGTTGTTAACCTATGGAATTCCCTGCCGCAGAGAGTTGTTGATGCCAGTTCATTGGATATATCCATGAGGGAGTTAGATATGGCCCTTACGGCTAAGGGGATCAAGGGGTATGGAGAGAAAGCAGGAAAGGGGTACTGAGGGAATGATCAGCCATTACCTTATTGAATGGCGGTACAGGCTCGAAGGGCCGAATGGCCGACTCCTGCACCTATTTTCTATGTTTCTATGTTTCTATGTATGTAACACTGGTTAGGCCATAACTGAAATACTGTGTGCAGTTCTGGTCACCACATTACAGGAAAGATATGATTGCACTGGAAAAGGTGCAGAGGAGATTTACAAGAATGTTGCCTGGAGTGGAGAATTTTGGCTATGAGGAAAGATTGGAGATACTGGGTCGGTTTTCTTTGGAACAGAGGAGGCTGAGGGGAAACCTGATTGAGGTGTATAAAATTATGAGGGTCCTGGATAGAGTGGATAGAAAGGACCTGTTTCGAAAGGTCAACAACCAAGGGACATGGATTTAAAGTAATTAGTGGGAGGGGGAGAGTTTAAAGCAGATATGAGGAGAAATTTCTTCACCCAGAGGGTGGTGGGGTTTGGAACTCACTGCCTGAAAGGGTGGTAGAGGCAGAAACCCTCACCACATTTAAAAAAATACTTGGATATGCACTTAAAGTGCCGTGACCTACAGGGCTACGGATCAAGAGCTCGAAAGTGGGATTAGGCTGGATAGCTCTTGGTCGGCCAGCGCGGACACGATGGGGTGAAATGGCCTCCTTCCATGCTGTAAATTTCTATAATTGATTCTATGAAAAGCGTGCAAATTATGATGAACTTGTATAAATCACTGGTTCGGCCTCAACTGGAGTATTGTTTCCAAATCTGGGCCCCACATGTTAGGAAGGATGTGAAGGCCTTCGCAAGGATACAGAACAGATTTACAAGAATGATATCAGGGATGAGGGACTTCAGTTACCTGGACAGAATGGAGAAGCTGGGGTTGTTCTCCTTTGAGCAGAGAACATTGAGAGGAGATTTGATCGGTGTTCAAAATCATGAGGGGTCTGGACAGAGTAGATAGAAACTGTTCCCATTGGCAGAATGGTCGAGAACCAGAGGACACAGGTGATTGGTAAAAGAACCAAAGACAACATCAGAAAGAGCTTTTTTTACACAGCGAGTGGTTGGGATCTGGAATGCATTGCCTGAAAAGATGGTGGAGGCAGACTCAATCATGGCTTTCAAAAGAGAGTTGAAAAAGTACCTGAAAGAAAAAATTTGCAGGGCTATGGGGAAAGGGCGGGGTTGTGGGATGAATGGAGGTGCTCTTGCAGAGAGCTGGCATGGGCACGACAGGCTGAATGGCTTTCTTCCATGCTGTATCCATTCTATGATTCTATGGTTGCTGTTGATGAGACACTAGATTCCATTAACAGGATTTTGGAAGATGATTTAGGCAGTTGATGGAGTCTTGTAATTATTTCTCCATACAATTAACATAGAAACATAGAAAATAGGTGCAGGAGTAGGCCATTCGGCCCATCGAGCTTGCACCACCATTCAATAAGATCAAGCTGATCATTCACCTCAGTACCCCTTTCCTGCTTTCTCTCCATACCCCTTGATCCCTTTAGCCATAAGGGCCATATCTATCTCCCTCTTGAATATATCAAAGGAACTGGCCTCAAAAACTTTCTGCGGCAGAGAATTCCACAAGTTAACAACTCTGAGTGAAAAAGTTTCTCCTCATCTCGGTCCTAAATGGCTTACCCCTTATCCTTAGACTGTGACCCCCTGGTTCTGGACTTCCCCAACATCAGGAACATTCTTCCTGCATCTAACCTGTCCAATCCCGTCAGAATTTTATATGTTTCTATGAGATCCCCTCTCATTCTTCTAAACTCCAGTGAATACAGGCCCAGTCGATCCAGACTCTCCTCATATGTCAGTCCTGCCATCCCAGGAATCAGTCTGGTGAACCTTTGCTGCACTCACTCAATAGCAATTGTAGTCATCTGCCCCATAAATCAACAGTGCAGCAGCACCCACCACCACCTTCACTAGCACCAAGCAATGGCACTGCAGCAATTATCTAGCACTGCAGGACACTTTGGTAGTGATGATTTAGTTACTCAGAGCTCTCCTTCTGTAGATACTTTCAAATTTTGCTTTCCATCGTTACAATTACACCCAGCTCAACATGTGACCATTTATATGTTTTGCCAATGGGAAGTTGCAACATTTCTTTGTGATAAGTTGTTAATGATCCCTTAATACGTTTTAACAAGTAAGTGTTTTGCTCTTCATTAATACATATATTTTTTAGAATGGATGGAAATCTCTGAACATGAGTCATAATGGCAGGAGTGATCATTCCCACTTCTCACCCAGTTTATTTAAAGTTGTGAAATTTAACCAGCAAAAAATATACCCCATTATCTCTTATCATGGAGAACATCCATGGCACTTAAATCTACTGGCAGTTATGTAGCCTTATGGATTAAATGCATAAGATCAGTCTTCTGCAACAAGCTTTTTTAATGTGATGAGTGATTAATGGTTTGGCTGCTTTACTGTAACATTATAAGCAGCCTGGCCTGCTGAGTATTTCCAGCATCTTTTCTTTTTATTTACAATTTCCATACTATGTTTGAATAAAAATAGAAATGCTGTTGTTCTTTGTAGCTCAAAATATCTTGAAAAAGAACATTTCCATTTTCTGAAACAGTCAACCATCAACTTAAAATGAATTAATAAAAAGGAAACTGTTCACCAATAATTGAATCTGCATTTGCTGTTGCTTCAAGAGATTACTCTGAAGGAAGGAATTAGAGTGAATAAATACTAGCCATAGAAATTGCCAGTCTTCAGCTGTAAATTATTTCTTAACTTACTTGCAGTAATGATTCAGTAATGCTATGGTACGAACATCATCCTCACACATCAGCAACAAAGGGTACATTGGCAGTCAGCTTCAGCACAGGCAGTGCTGTTACAGAAATGGTCACAAATGTGAATACAACCATCTCTTAAATGAATTATGAAGAGATAATAGATATTCTGGAGTAATTTCAAAGTAGTAATCAAACCTTGGGTTCACAAGCTAGTTATAAACCACTCAAGCCTTGCTCTCACGGTCTATGATTTCATCTGAACGCTTGATTAGATTACTCACACTACACATTTAACTAATACAAAAACAGAAAATGCTGGAAATACTCAGCAGATCAGGCAGCATCTGTGGAGAGAGGTGACCTTTCATCAGAATTGGAAGTCGTCACAGATGAACAGCTTTTAAGCAAATACAGAGCCAGGGCAAAGGGGGCAGGAAAAGAACAAAAGAGAAAGGTCTGTGATAGGTTGAGTGATTAAATGACAAAAGGGATGATGGTGCAAGGCAAAATGAGGTAATAATAGGATAAGTATAGAAACGAAAGATGCGTCCAGAGAAGGTGTAAATGGCAGTGTGTATTTGCAACACCAAAGATTTGATTGGTCCCCTTGGATAACAAGGCCAGATTTCTGATTGGTCCCCTTGGAGGACAAGACACTCCCAGCAGTTTGTTTGGAATGTGTAATGCCTGCTTGCCGGAGTAATCAAGTACTTTGCAATGTGTAACTTGATCCATTCATTCTGACTGCCAGGCTCCAGACAGAGCTCACAGAACTACTTTCAGAGAACAAACAGAGATCATTTTTGTGAAAATCCCGACGCAGGTTACGACCTTCTCTCCCCATTACTCCAAGTTCCTGACCTCCACGCCCCCAAGTTCCTGACCTTCTCCACAATAGATTCCTGACATTCTCCAAAGTTTTAACCTTTCCCCCTCAGTTTTTAACCTCTCAACATATTCCGAACCTTCCCCCCTCAGTTCTTGACTCCCCAACATATTACTGACCTTCCCCCCTCAGTTCTTGACCCCCCAACATATTCCTAACCTTCCCCCCTCAGTTCCTGGCCCCGCAACATGTTCTTGACCTTCCCCCCAGTTCCTGACCACCCATCCCTGCCCAAGTTCCTAAACTTACCCCCCACCCCTGAGTTCCTGACATTCTCCCCCCAACAAGTTCCTGACCTTCGCCCCACCACACACCCCCTCCCCACCCCCCATAGATAGGACATTGTGCATGGGTCATGGATTGTTAACAGGTTTATTCAGTATGAAATGAATAGTGACGGTATCAAAGCTTCCGGAGTTCGTCCGGTCCAATGATATCACTTACCGCTCATGCGCGAGATTTTCGCGAAATTGACCAGGTCTGAGGGGAGGAAAGTGGGAACCTGGTGTGGGTATAAAGATGTGGGGTGAGGGTTTGAAGAACATGATCCACGTCTAACAGAAGGAGGAGAACATGATCCGTCTTCCCATCTGGATCACATTCTTGCTCTCATCCACCCCCTTCTTTTGACTTGAATCACGATTTTCCCCAATCCCCACTGTTCTCTCCATGCTCTCCATCCCGTCCGCCCCCCCCCTCCCCACCGCCCTCCCATTGAATTCCTGACCTTCTCTCCCCCCCGAGCTCCTGACCTCCTCGTCCTCCTCCAAGTTCCTCTCCTCTTCCCCTTCATTCCTCTCTCCTCTCTCTCCCTCCCATCCCTTCCCATCCGATCCACTCTCGGCCCCCCCAACCCTCCAATCCCCTGACATTCTCCGCATGAAGCCGAGGAAGTGTGGTGGTGCACTGTTGGGTACTGCGCATGTACAACTGGATCGAGTGCGCAAGCGCGGTACCAAATGGGCATGCGTGTGCAGAGAGTCAAAAAAGTGGTGCAAATAACTACTCCAGCTGTACATGGTTTTCTGCTGTCTCAGATTTCCAGCATCCACAGAAGTTTGCTGTTTTTTTCACATTTAACTGTTGTTTTTCAGGATAACTCATTTATCAGGCTTGAATGAAGTACTGGGTTCGTTTCTAGAAATCAAACCAATTTATTAGCACATTGCCAAGCAGTCAATTTGCAGTTTGCACAATGCTGTGCATGCTAATTTCAAGCAATTGTCTCTTTCCACAATTTGACTTGCACATGCCCTAGCCAGTAAATCTTCTCAAACCTTGACTGTCCTGCATCATAAGAATATAAGAAACATGAGCAGGAATAGGCCAGAAGGCCCCTCGAGCCTGCTCCACCATTCAATAAGATCATAGCTCATCATCAACCTCAACTCCACTTTCCCGCCCGATCTCCATTTCCTTTGATTCCCCCAAACTCCAAAAATCTATTTATCTCAGCCTTGAATATATACAAAGACTCAACATCCACAGCCCTCACGGGCAGAGAATTCCAAAGATTCACAACACTCTGAATGAAGAAATTCCTCCTCATCTCTGTCTTAAATGGCCTACCCCTTACTCTGAGACTTTGCCCAGTAGTTCTAGACACTCCAGCCAGGGGAAACAACCTCTCTACCCTGTCAATTCCCTTCAGAAACTTGTATGTTTCAATGAGATCACCTCTCATTCTTTTAAACTCTAGAGAGTATAGGCCCATTCTACACAATCTCTCATCATAAGACAGCCCTCTCATCCCAGGAATCAATCTAGTGAATTTTGTTGCACCGCCTCCAGGGCAAGTATATCCTTCCTTAGATAAGGAGACCAAAACTGTGCACAGTGCTCCAGGTGTGGTCTCACCAAGGCCCTGTACAATGGTAGCAAGACTTCCTTACTCTTATACTCCACCCCCCTTGCAATAAAGGACAACATACATTTGCCTTCCTCATTGCTTGCTGTACCTACATGCTAGCTTTCTGGGTTTCTTGCACAGGATATCCAAATCTCCCTGAACACCAACATTTAAACCTTTCTCACCATTTAAAAAAAATTCTGTTTTTCTATTCTTCCTACCAAAGTGAATAACCTCACGTTTCCCTACATTATACTTCATCTGCCATCTTACTGCCCATCCCTTTGCAGACGCTTTGTGTTCTCCTCACAGCTTCCTGTCAACCTAGCTTTGCATCATCAGCAAACTTGGATACATTACACTTGGTCCCTTCATCTAGGTCATTAATATAGATTGTAAATAGCTGAGGCCCCAGCACTGATCCTTGCAGCACCCCACTAGTTATTAAACCTAAACCTAAACCCCACAACCTAAAAAAGACCCATTTATCCCTACTCTGTTTTCTGTCCGTTAACCAATCCTTTATCCATGCTAATACATTACCTCCAATCCTGTGATCCCTTATCTTATGTAATAACTTTTTATGGGGCACCTATCGAATGCATTTTAGAGATCCAAATATACTATATCCACTGGTTCTCCTTTAACTACCCTGCTCGTTACATCCTCAAAAAACTCTAATAAATTTGTCAAACACAATTTCCCTTTCATAAAACCATGTTTACTCTGCAAAGATAGCAAATGTAACAGCGCAATTCAGTGAAAGAAGGGAGAGAGAAAACAGGGAACTATAGGCCAGTTAGCCTGGCATCAGTCATCAGGAAAATGCTGGAATCTATGGTTAAGGAAGTGGTATCAGGGCACTTATAAAATCATAACATGATTAGACAGAGTAAACATGGTTCTATGAAAGGGAAATTGTATTTGACAAGTTTATTAGAGTTTTTAAAGGATGTAACTAGCAGGGTAGCTAAAGGGGAACCGTTCCACATAAGATTGCCAACCCTCCAAGATTGTGTTGGGGTCTTCTAGAATTAAAATAATTAGAGGGAGAGATTCCGTTCATTTTCTTAATTTTGGAGGAAATGACCGAACCAACGTAAAAGATCGGGGCATTTTAAACATGACTTATACTCAAAAGCATTTACGTTCGTGTTTTCCATGATCTTTTACATTGGTTTCGGATAAAATTTGTGAGACCAGGCCCTGCCCACAAAACTGCCCACACCCTCAGGTCAACATTGTGAGTTTCCACGATTGCGCTGGTTAGGGAAGGCACTTCAAATTGTGCTTTTTTTCTTGGGCGCACAGGCAATAGTCGGCATGTTTTTAAATATTTAATTTACTAAAACGCTGACTAATGTACACCAATGAAAGTGGTATATGGTTCAGTATAGTGTTTTTATGTCATTTTCAGTGGTGTTAAATCAGGTTACTCACAGGTAGAAGAGTAGACACTATTAAAAATGCTTATTTTTTTGATAAACCCATTTTCAGCAGTATTAATAAAACTGCAGCAGGTTACCACTCTTAAATACATTAATAAATACTTTTTTTAATGGAAAGAAAAAATAAACAATTATATTCTATTACACTACCCAATTGAGCTAGTTCATGGGGGCTGGATTTTCGGCTCTTTTGTGCCTCTTTTTGCGCCCCAGCAGGGCGGTAAATGCTATTTTTGGGCGTTATGTTGGGCATCCAGCTTTTAGCACCTGGCTTGCAAATTCAGCTCATGATTTGCGGTGGCACAAAAACTTACTGCCACGCCCTCTAGTTTCACTGAGTTAATTGAGATTCAGATCACCCATGATCTTATTGAATGGTGGAGTAAGCTCGAGGGGCCAAATGGTCTACTCCTGCTCCTATTTCGTACGTTCTTATCATGACATCAATCACCATGCAATGTTCCGCTCGCGCCCCGGATGCAAAATGCAGCCCTAACGCCTTATTTAACGCCCGCTTCAGGAAAAGTCTGAAAAACCAGGCGATCCCAAGGTGCAGCAGGCGGTATTGACAGAATTTTTAAATGGAGGGATGAGGATCCTACACCGCAGATCACGTTGACTGCAACAGTTGTGCACATCACACTGCATGAAGCGCCGACTTGCAAACAGCACTTTTATCTGCCATTACAGTGCCCTTACAAGGTGAGTGAGAATATTTAATGTGGGCATTATTAGTTCGCCAGCGTATCATGCTCCATGCTATTGCCAGGCAGCATCAAGCTAGAAGAAGAGCTCTTGGCTATATTGGCCCACGGATGTGGAGAAGTCGAAGTTGTCTGGGGAGGAGGGCTTACCCCGCTCCCCCCAGCCCCCCCCGCCCCCCCCACGGGTTTACACACACCAACGCTCATACCTCCAGCTCTCTGAGGAGCAGTGTGTGAGAAAGCTGCGCTTCTGAAAGGAAGTGCTGACAGAGATATGCCATCTCCTACAGGCAGACCGAAGCCTGGACCGCTCTAGAGGCAGCCTTCAATACTCCCCTCAACAGGTATCTGAATTCTTTGTGGTTTGCTGCATTTTGCACAACTTGGCCATCGTGAGGGGTCAGGCATTGCCAGTGGGGATTGCAGGCCCACCTCAGGAGGAGGAGAATGACGAAGAGGAGCCTGACGAGGCCCCATTGGATAGCCACACCATCCATGGGGGAGGCAGTATGGAGTCACAAGTCACTAGCTCATAATGGACCGGCTCTCCTAAATGAGGGATGGAGGTAATACTGGACACGCTATGTGCCCCCATAAAGGCACATCTCTGGTAAACATTGGAATGATGCACATGAAACCAATGGCAAATGATGAATCATAAGTTTTATTGCAACAAAGTCACAAGAACTCCCCCACCCACCAAAATAAAACTATACAATATACAAGGTTATGTTGCAGGACCCTAAATAACAAAAAAACATTTTTAACGCCAAATTTTCGGTCCGTTGTGTAATACCTAATTTAGTGCCCCCGATCATGGATCCGCATTTTTTGCCGAATTTCCCAGTCGAGGGTACAAATTTTTTTCAGGCAGTATCGCGTTTAATGCCTGAAATTGGGAAAGCCGAAAATCCAGCCCTTTTTGTCCAGCTGCAGCTCCTATTGGCTGAGAGGCAAAAATCTTGGAGAAAAAAACATGGAAAACCTTACAAATTAGATCAGCTGCCTCCAGACTTAAGGTAGATAGAAATAATGGAAAAAGCATTGATGGAAGAAGTTACAACAGGGTGAATTATTATTTAAACGAAAATCAATAGACTATTCCTAGCCGATACAGAAAGGAATCCTGTTGTACTAGAGCAAAATAAAAGCTCTGGTTGATTAGTAATGCATATAATCCTGTCATTAATGTTTTGAACATATTAAGAAATGGTGTCTCAGAGGACTTGCTAGAACTATATGATTAACTTGCCGATGTGCAATGTGGAACTATAGAAATAACACTGACATTAGAAATAGTTGCATTTTTTTTGTGTCCAAAAACAAAACAAATTTTGTAAATCAGAGGTTGAAAAATACAATCATGTAAGGATTGCATATTAACGATTGTGTTATAATTGGGGTTACAGAGACATGGCTCCAGGATGACCAAGGCTAGGAACTCAATATCCAGGATTATTCAACATTCAGGAAGGATAGACAGAAAGGAAAAGGAAGTGGGGGAGCATTGCTAGTTAAAAAGGAAATTAACACAATAGTAAGAAAGGACATTAGCTTGGATGATGTGGAATCTGTATGGGTAGAGCTGCGAAATACCAAACGGCAGAAAACGCTAGTGGGAGTTGTGCACAGACCACCAATCAGTAGTAGTGAGGTTGGGGATGGCATCAAAGAAGAAATTAGGGATGTGTTCAATAAAGGTACAGCAGTTATCATGGGTGACTTTAATCTACATATAGATTGGGCTAACCAAACTGGCAGTAAAGCGGTGGAGGAGGATTTCCTGGAGTGTATTAGGGATGGTTTTCTAGACCCAATATGTCGAGGAACCAACTAGAGAGCTGGCCATCCGAGACTGGGTGTTGTGTAATGAGAGAGGACTAATTAGCAATCTTGGTGTGCGAAGCCCCCTGGGGAAGAGTGACCATAATATGGTAGAATCCTTTATTAAGATGGAGAGTGACAGTGTTAATTCAGAGACTAGGGTCCTGAACTTAAGGAAAGGTAACTTCGATGGTATGAGACGTGAATTGGCTAGAATAGACTGGCAAATGATACTTAAAGGGTTGAAAGTTGATAGGCAATGGCAGACATTTATAGATTACATAGATAAACTTCAACAATTGTACATCCCTGTCTGTAGTAAAAATAAAACAGGGAAGGTAGCTCAACCGTGGCTAACAAGGGAAATTAGGGATAGTGTTAAATCCAAGGAAGAGGCATATAAATTAGCCAGAAAAAGCAGCAAACCTGAGGACTGGGAGAAATTTAGAATTCAGCAGAGGAGGACAAAGGGTCTAATTGGAGGGGGAAAATAGAATATCAGAGGAAGCTTTCAGGGAACATAAAAACTGACTGCAAAACCTTCTATAGATATGCGAAGAGAAACAAATTAGTGAAGATCAACATAGGTCCTTTGCAGTCAGAATCAGGTGAATTTATAATGGGGAACAAAGAAATGGCAGACCAATTGAACAAATACTTTGGATCTGTCTTCACTAAGGAAGACACAAATAACCTTCCGGAAATACTAAGGGTTCGAGGGTCTAGTGAAAAGGAAGAACTGAAGGCAATCCTTATTAGTCAGGAAATTGTGTTCGGGAAATTGATGGGATTGAAGGCCGATAAATCCCCAAGGCAGGATAGGCTGCATCCCAGAGTACTTAAGGAAGTGGCCCTAGAAATAGTGGATGCATTGTTCATCATTTTCCACCATTCTATTGACTCTGGATCAGTTCCTATGGACTGGAGGGTAGCTAATGTAACCCCACTTTTTAAAAAAGGAGGGAAAGAGAAAACAGGGAATTATAGACCAGATAGCCTGACATCGGTGGTGGGGAAAACGTTGGAATCAATTATTAAAGATGAAATAGCAGCACATTTGGAAATCAGTGACAGGATCGGTCCAAGTCAGCATGGATCTATGAAAGGGAAATCATGCTTGACAAATCGTCTAGAATTTTTTGAGGATGTAACTAGTAGAGTGGACAAGGGAGAACCAGTGGATGTGGTGTATTTGGACTTTCAAAAGGCTTTTGACAAGGTCCCACACAAGAGATTAATGTGCAAAATTAAAGCACATGGTATTGGGGGTAATGTGGATAGAAAACTGGTTGGCAGACAGGAAGCAGAGACTGGGAATAAATGGGTTCTTTTCAGAATGGCAGGCAGTGACCAGTGGGGTGCCGCAAGGTTCAGTGCTGGGACCCCATCTATTTACAATATACATCAATGATTTAGATGAAAGAAGTTAATGTAATATCTCCAAGTTTGCAGATTACACATAAACTGGGTGGCAGTGTGAGCTGTGAGGAGGATGCTAAGAGGCTGCAGGGTGACTTGGACAGGTTAGGTGAGTGGGTAAATGCATGGCAGATGCAGTATAATCTGGATAAATGTGAGGTTATCCACTTTGGTGGCAAAAACAGGAAGACAGAATATTATCTGAATGGTGACAGATTAGGAAAAGGGGAGGTGCAACGAGACCTGGGTGTCATGGTACATCAGTCATTGAAAGTTGGCATGCAGGTACAGCAGGTGGTGAAGAAGGCAAATGGCATGTTGGCCTTCATAGCTAGAGGATTTGAGTATAGGAACAGGGAGGTCTTACTACAGTTGTACATTGCCTTGGTGAGGCCACTCCTAGAATATTGTGTTCAGTTTTGGTCTAATCTGAGGAAGGACGTTCTTGCTATTGAGGGAGTACAGCGAAGGTTCACCAGACTGATTCCTGGGATGGCAGGACTGACATATGAGGAGAGACTGGATCAACTGGGCTTGTATCCACTGGAGTTTAGAAGAATGAGAGGGGATTTCATAGAAACATATAAAATTCTGACGGGATTGGACAGGTTAGAGGCAGGAAGAATGTTCCCGTTGCTGTGGAGTTCCAGAACCAGGGGTCCCAGTCTAAGAATCAGGGGTAAGCCATTTAGGACTGACATGAGGAGAAACGTCTTCACTCAGAGTGTAGTTAACCTGTGGAATTCTCTACCGCAGAAAGTTGTTGAGGCCAGTTTGCTTGATATATTCAAAAGGGAGTTAGATATGGCCTTTACGGCCAAAGGGATCAAGGAGTGTGGAGAGAAAGCAGGAAAGGGATACTGAGGTTGCATGATCAGCCATGATCTTATTGAATGGTGGTGCAGACGCGAAGGGCTGAATGGCCTGCTCCTGCACCTAATTGCTATGTTTCTATGTCTATGTTTCTATGATGAATCAATGCTGAAGATTCTGAAAATAATATTTAATAGACCAGGCCTGATTTTCAGGAGAGTTTTTTCTCCAGTCTTCTCTACTCTTGAAGATTGTGACTCATACTAAGGTACGGAACTAAAGTGCTGACAGCATTCTAATACCTCAACGCAGTTAGCATTCCTAAAATATAAGCCGAGATAATGAATGTGTGGATTATTTGATTTATCACAACCGAACCCAATCTTCTCCTTGCTGGATGTCCACACATGCACTTTCAGGCAGGAGTTGATGATAATCAGGAGCAGGAAATCTGGGCAATTATTTCCCCTTACTAACCCAGGACACTGAAGTCAAGTGCTGACCCTTTACCATTGCCACAACTGAGATCAAGTAACTGATTCCAGGCTAAAAGTTGCACCTCAAAGCTTTTGGTTTAGTAGAACACTGGATAGTGCATTTACAAATAAGCAATATAAACTACACTTCAAAAATTATTTCATTGACTGTGAAGCACTCTAGAATGTCCTAAGATCAAGAAAGACACTATAAAATTGCATGGCCACAATGGGCTGAATGGCCTCCTGTGCTGTATCATTCCATGATTTTGTTTACCCCATGTCACAGATGTTTGATTTTAACCACATATAACATGCTTTTCTCATGTAAAAGGACACAAGTAATAACTGTGGTGTTACCTTCCTCCTGTCTTCTCTCCTTTTCTCGTCCAAAAAAAAACAATTATAATCATATCCCTTGTTGTCTCTCAGTCTTAATCCATCCATCATAGTATTCAAATGGATAGTATTGCTGCATATGTTATGGTACTGCAAATTGTAGGTTAGTAGCACCTCCTTTTGTTCTCCTATAGAAGGAAGGGAAATTGATTTATTTGGTAGGGCCATATACTAGGAGGTTTCATCACATGACCTCCTGTCTTCAACTGCCCCATCACATGCTCCTGCCATTGGTCATCTCACAGCAATCAGTCAATACTGGCATCTTCAATACCCACAAAGCTATGTGCTGTGAAAACTGATCTATCCGTTGTGTGGTTTTGATAGTTAGAACAGTGCACATATCAGGGCTGCATTACACCCAAAGCGCATTGCTGCCCTGCTATTTGTGAGTCTGGCCAGAGCAAAACGAGAGCAAAAAATACAGCTTAAGCTCCCGGGTTGTTCTCAGCAGCATCTAGGAGATTAAGGGGTAGAGTTTCCGATTTAGGCGCAATTGGAAAATTGCCAAAAAATTCTGCTGGTTAGGTTACAGTTCATGTTTCTGATAAAAAATCATTTGCATAACCACAAACATAAACGGCTAGATTTTCAGCTTTGCTCAGTTCAGGGCGGGAATGGTGGCGGGACAGTAAAGTTTGCGCCTGGGAAAAATTTGCACCTCAGTCAGCAAAATTCGGCAGCGGGGCCCTGAGTGTGAGGCGGAGCGCTAATGGGGGCATTGCACACCTCTCTTAGGACATTAGGCCGGCTGAGCTAAATAGCCAGCCTCGGAGCGCTTTAAGAGAGGCCTGGGGAGAAAAGAAAAAACCTGAAAAAAAACATTCCCAATAAATAACTCACATCACCACAACATAAATTGCAAAAAAAACCAATCACACTTACTTGACGTAATCATTACTTACCTCACTGCAGCCGCTATGGGTTGGACCGCCCGCTTTCACAGCACGTTGCTCTACGGAGTGCTACGGATCGGGCGGGAGCCAAAAATCAAGCCGGTGTCACAACCAGGGGTGTTGCACACCGGTTCGCCTCTTCCAGGCGGTAATGCTCCACGACCCGCCAAAACCAGCCCGGGAAACCCCGGTTGAGTGCTGGAAACTGGCCATCAGCCGGAAGAGCTTACCGCCACCATTGTCAACCCTCCTGGGTGAATACAGAGGCAGCAATAAGCCGAAAATGCAACCCTATATTTTTAACTGTTTCTTATAATTTTTTTACAATCAATCTCCTGTGCCATTGCAGTTGGGGAGTCCAGACCACGTATAGTCTTCAGGTAAAGGTTAGAGCATGGGGAATAATTGCGTTAGGGTGTGCAGACATAATTCAATCTCCATTTTAAAGTTATACATTCTGTCTTATTTTAACATAACATTTTGGTTCAGTAACATTGGAGCAGGAGTAGGCCATTCAGGCCCTCGAGCCTCTTCCACCATTCAGTGAGATCATGGTCGATCTGAATCTGAACTCCATCCCCTGTCTTGGTTCCATATCATAACATAGAACAAAAGAAATAGGAGGAGTAGACCATTTGGCCCCTCGAGCCTGCGCTGCCATTGAAAAAGATCATGGCTGATCTGACCTTGGCCTCAACTCCACTTCCCTGCCCGCTCCCCATAACCCTTGACTCCCTATATCTTATATACCTTCGTGGGAACATAGGAACAGGAGACTCCCCCAGCAGCAGAAAAAGGTTTTCTCTATCTACCTATCAATTCATTTCAAAATCAAATAAACTTCAGTCAAATCACCAGTTAGCCTTCTATATTCCAGGGAATACAAGCCTTGTTTATGTAATCCATCCTCATAATCTAGCCCTGGTAATATTCTGTGAATCTGCGCTGCACTTCATCCAATGTTAGTTATTAACTACAGAAAATTAGGAAAATTTAATGACAATTTGGGAAGCGGAGAAGTAGAGTTGGTTGTATCATTGTAGTTTCTCTGAAGTATAGGCTGAGGAGCAGAGCAACCCAAAACTGAAACTCTACAGCACCTCCACTGGTGGGAAGGTTTAATTGCAGCATGACAAATTTAGATCAGCAGCTTACATTAGAAAACAAAAGCAAAATACTGTGGATGCTGAAAAGCTTTCATTATAAAATGATAACAAAACTTATATTTATTTTGGCCTTTAATGTAATAAAACATCCCAAAGCGCTTCACAAGAGCATTATCAAAAAAAAAGCAAAACATTGACAAAATATGTATGGCAAAAGTATTCGGGTAGATTTTCATGTGGCCGCTTCCATCGGGCAATAGGTGGTCAGGGTGAGCCCACCCTGCCCACTGAAAGTGATACGAGACTCAAATGATTTTCATGGTCTAGCCTCATTATCATTAGAGCTGATTAGAGGGGGATGAAAATCTGCCAGCTGTACCACGCAGCCCTGCTGGTCATGGTAAGGTAAGAGGAGGGAAGGCGATCCCAGGGAGGACTCTGGCGGGTCAGGCATCAAAGGGGAAGATTGTTATGGGGCTTGAAGGAAAACTAATGCTGCTCATGACCTCACAAAATTCATTTGCAAACTTTGTTTTCAACTTTTCTGAGTGGCTGACAGCAGTCTCTTTAAGCACTATTGGTAAGGGTACTCAACGCCAAGTGCCAATAGGCTAATGAGGCTGCCAACTGTTTCCAGTAGGCACCAGGGTACCCATTTCAAGACCCCAACCAAAATGGTGACGAAGCGGACGTAGGTGGGACTGGAGCGATAACTGCTGTACTGCAATTTTAATGGTGGTACCACCTTGATCCCACCCAGCAAAGGAGTATCAGCCCTGTGAAAACAGGAAATACGGTTTCGTAGACAGAAAGTGCATGTACACTTAAGAGTTCTAATATATCATAAATATATCAGTATATATTTTCCCTTCAAATTTTTTAACTGTCTCTTACATGCCATTCTTTGACCAAGAGGACAATCAAGCAACTGCTCTCAATGCCACTCCCTCACTGGCTATTAGAAGGACACCACCGCAGGTTAGGAGTACAAAGAGCTGGAGCGCCGGGCCCCTGCAACAGCGTGGGCCATCTCGACCTGCGAGAGGACACGACCGCAGGTTGGGAGTATAAAGAGCTGGAGCATGCCACTACAGCTTCCAGCGCGAGTCATCCCAAATGTGCGACGACTTTGAGGTGGGCGACTGGGTGACGTCATCAAGGCCCCGGTCGCCAGTTAGAGCGTACGGCAAATGAGTGTACGGGGCCCAGAAGAGCCCAGGGCCCAGGTGCAGCACGGCCAGCCCACACTACGATTTGTGTGCGTATTCGGTCCGTGCAGCAGAGCAGGTCTCCAGTCGTCCTGATTAACCCTTGCCACTGGATAAAGACCTAGCTCTGTCAAGCCTGCGTGGTGGCTGATGTACAAAGGTCACCACATGTTAAAAAAATCCATGCACAAGCATCTTCCTCCCCTGGAATTCAGGACTGGAATATCTGATCCTTCATTGAAACATCTATGAACTCATCCTTTTTGGTGTGGAAGCAAGACATCCTCGTTCGAGGGACCGCCTGTGATGATGATGATGATGATTAGAAGGTATAAAAGAGCAGGCAAAAATTGATCCTCTCTCTTGCTACGAACTCATCTGGAGAGTGAATTTCCATGGGAATTCTGTCCATTGTCTGCCATAACCTTGGCGGAAAAGCCACAAAACTCTTGGGAAAACCATTTGCAGTTTTTCCAGGATTTCCACAGCTCTTCCGCAGGAGGTATGGTGGATGAGTAGGAGAATCTCCCCCCACCCCGCCTCTGTTCACTACCTCCCTGATAGCAGGGCTGAAATTAGAAACTTAAATAAAATATAATTTTACCAACCATACAGAAGTAAATAAAACTAGATGAACTGTCATCATTCTGAAGCATTAATCCTGTTTCTCTCTGCACAGATGCTGCCTGACATGCCAGCATTTTCTGTTTTTATTTCAGATTTCCAGCATCTGCAGTATTTTGCTTTTGGGATAAATGATCCTTTGCAAAATTGAAAAAAAAAATTTTAATGCAGGAAAGGTTGTATTTAAGAACATCAGACCATAAGAATTAGGAACAGGAGTAGGCCATCTAGCCCTTCGAGCCTGCTCCGCCATTCAAAACGATCATGGCTGATCTGGCCGTGGACTCAGCTCCACTTACCCGCCCGCTCCCCATAACCCTCATATCCCTTATTGGTTAAAAATCTATCTATCTGTGATTTGAATACATTCAATGAGCTCGCCTCAACTGCTTCCTTGGGCAGAGAATTCCACAGATTCACAACCCTCTGGGAGAAGATATTCCTTCTCAACTCGGTTTTAAATTGGCTACCCCGTATTTTGAGGCTGTGCCCCTTGGTTCTAGTCTCCCCGACCAGTGGAAACAACCTCTCTGCCTCTATCTTGTCTATCCCTTTCATTATTTTAAATGTTTCTATAAGATCACCCCTCATCCGTCTGAACTCCAACGAGTAAAGACCCAGTCTACTTAATCTATCATCATAGGGTAACCCCCTCATCTCCAGAATCAGCCGAGTGAATTGTCTCTGTACCCCCCCCAAGGCTAGTATATCGTTCCTTAAGTAAGTTAACCAAAACTGCACGCAGTACTCCAGGTGCGGCCTCACCAATACCCTATACAGTTGCAGCAGGACTTCCCTGCTTTTGCACTCCATCCCACTCGCAATGAAGGCCAACATTCCATTTGCCTTCCTGATTACCTGCTGCACCTGCAAACTAACTTTTTGGGATTCATGCACAAGGATCCCCAGGTCCCTCTGCACCGCAGCATGTTGTAATTTCTCCCCATTCAAATAATATTCCCTTTTACTGTTTTTTTTCCCAAGGTGGATGACCTCACATTTTCAGACATTGTATTCCATCTACCAAACCTTAGCCCATTCGCTTAACCTATCTAAATCTCTTTGCATCCTCTCTGTGTCCTCTACACAACCCGCTTTCCCACTAATCTTTGTGTCATCTGCAAATTTTGTTACACTACACTCTGTCCCCTCTTCCAGGTCATCTATGTATATTACAAACAGTTGTTGGTCCCAGCACCAATCCCTGTGGCACACCACTAACCACTGATTTCCAACCCGAAAAGGACCCATTTACCCCGACTCTCTGCTTTCTGTTCACCAGCTAATTCTCTATCCATGCTAATACATTTCCTCTGACTCCTTGTACCTTTATCTTTTGCAGTAACCTTTTGTGTGGCACCTTATTGAATGCCTTTTGGAAATCTCAATACACCACATCCATCGGTACACCTCTATCCACCATGCCCGTTATATCCTCAAAGAATTCCAGTAAATTCGTTAAACATGATTTCCCCTTCATGAATCCATGTTGCGTCTGCTTGATTGCACTATTCCTATCTAGATCTCGACTACGTGAGCGGGAAGTGTGTTAAAAAAACAAGCCTGAAGGCTTTGTGTCTTAATGCAAGGAGTATCTGTAATGAGGTGGATGAATTAACTGTGCAAATAGATGTTAACAAATATGATGAGATTGGGATTACAGAGACGTGGCTCCAGGATGATCAGGACTGGGAACTCAACATCCAGGGGTATTCAACATTCAGGAAGAATAGAATAAAAGGAAAAGGAGATGGGGTAGCATTGCTGGTTAAGGAGGAGATTAATGCAATAGTTGGAACGACATTAGCTTGGATGATGTGGAATCTATATGGGTAGAGCTGCAGAACACCAAAGGGCAAAAAACGTTAGTGGGAGTTGTGTACAGACCTCCAAACATAGTAGTGATGTTGGGGAGGGCATCAAACAGGAAATTAGGGGTGCATGCAATAAGAGTGCAGCACTTATAATGGGTGACTTTAATATGCACATAGATTGGGCTAACCAAACTGGAAGCAATACGGTGGAGGAGGATTTCCTGGAGTGCATAACGGATGGTTTTCTAGACCAATATGTCAAGGAACCAACTAGGGGGGAGGCCATCTTGGACTGGGTGTTGTGTAATGAGAGAGGATTAATTAGCAATCTCGTTGTGCGAGGCCCCTTGGGGAAGAGTGACCATAATATGGTGGAATTCTGCAATAGGATGGAGAATGAAACAGTTAATTCAGAGACCATGGTCCAGAACTTAAAGAAAGGTAACTTTGAAGGTATGAGGCGTGAATTGGCTAGGATAGATTGGCGAATGATACTTAAGGGGTTGACTGTGGATGGGCAATGGCAGACATTTAGAGACCGCATGGATGAACTACAATAATTGTACATCCCTGTCTGGCGTAAAAATAAAAAAGGGAAGGTGGCTCAACCGTGGCTATCAAGGGAAATCAGGGATAGTATTAAAGCCAAGGAAGTGGCATATAAATTGGCCAGAAATAGCAGCGAACCCAGGGACTGGGAGAAATTTAGAACTCAGCAGGGGAGGACAAAGGGTTTGATTAGGGCAGGGAAAATGGAGTCCGAGAAGAAGCTTGCAGGGAACATTAAGACGGATTGCAAATGTTTCTATCGATATGTAAAGAGAAAAAGGTTAGTAAAGACAAACGTAGGTCCCCTGCAGTCAGAATCAGGGGAAGTCATAACGGGGAACAAAGAAATAGCAGACCAATTGAACAAGTACTTTGGTTCGGTATTCACTAAGGAGGACACAAACAACCTTCCGGATATAAAAAGGGGTCAGAGGGTCTAGTAAGGAGGAGGAACTGAGGGAAATCCTTATTAGTCGGGAAATTGTGTTGGGGAAATTGATGGGATTGAAGGCCGATAAATCCCAGGGCCTGATGGACTGCATCCCAGAGTACTTAAGGAGGTGGCCTTGGAAATAGCGGATGCATTGACAGTCATTTTCCAACATTCCATTGACTCTGGATCAGTTCCTATCGAGTGAAGGGTAGCCAATGTAACCCCACTTTTTAAAAAAGGAGGGAGAGAGAAAACAGGGAATTATAGACCGGTCAGCCTGACATCAGTAGTGGGTAAAATGATGGAATCAATTATTAAGGATATCATAGCAGCGCATTTGGAAAGAGGTGACATGATAGGTCCAAGTCAGCATGGATTTGTGAAAGGGAAATCATGCTTGACAAATCTTCTGGAATTTTTTGAGGATGTTTCCAGTAAAGTGGACAAGGGAGAACCAGTTGATGTGGTATATTTGGACTTTCAGAAGGCTTTCGACAAGGTCCCACACAAGAGATTAATGTGCAAAGTTAAAGCACATGGGATTGGGGGTAGTGTGCTGACATGGATTGAGGACTGGTTGTCAGACAGGAAGCAAAGAGTAGGAGTAAATGGGGACTTTTCAGAATGGCAGGCAGTGACTAGTGGGGTACCGCAAGGTTCTGTGCTGGGGCCCCAGCTGTTAACACTGTACATTAATGATTTAGACGAGGGGATTAAATGTAGTATCTCCAAATTTGCGGATGACACAAAGTTGGGTGGCAGGGTGAGCTGCGAGGAGGATGCTATGAGGCTGCAGAGCGACTTGGATAGGTTAGGTGAGTGGGCAAATGCATGGCAGATGAAGTATAATGTGGATAAATGTGAGGTTATCCACTTTGGTGGTAAAAACAGAGAGACAGACTATTATCTGAATGGTGACAGATTAGGAAAAGGGGAGGTGCAACGAGACCTGGGTGCCATGGTACATCAGTCATTAAAGGTTGGCATGCAGGTACAGCAGGCGGTTAGCAAAGCAAATGGCATGTTGGCCTTCATAGCGAGGGGATTTGAGTACAGGGGCAGGGAGGTGTTGCTACAGTTGTACAGGGCCTTGGTGAGGCCACACCTGGAGTATTGTGTACAGTTTTGGTCTCCTAACCTGAGGAAGGACATTCTTGCTATTGAGGGAGTGCAGCAAAGGTTCACCAGACTGATTCCTGGGATGGCGGGACTGATCTATCAAGAAAGACTGGATCAACTGGGCTTGTATTCACTGGAGTTCAGAAGAATGAGAGGGGACCTCATAGAAACGTTTAAAATTCTGATGGGTTTAGACATGTTAGATGCAGGAAGAATGTTCCCAATGTTGGGGAAGTCCAGAACCAGGGGTCACAGTCTGAGGATAAGGGGTAAGCCATTTAGGACCGAGACGAGGAGAAACTTCTTCACCCAGAGAGTGGTGAACCTGTGGAATTCTCTACCACAGAAAGTTGTTGAGGCCAATTCACTAAATATATTCAAAAAGGAGTTAGATTAAGTCCTTACTACTAGTGGGATCAAGGGGTATGGCGGGAAAGCAGGAATGGGGTACTGAAGTTGCATGTTCAGCCATGAACTCATTGAATGGCGGTGCAGGCTAGAAGGGCCGAAAGGCCTACTCCTGCACCTATTTTCTATGTTTCTATGTTTCTCTGTCCCACTATTTCTTCCTTAATGATAGCTGCAAGCATTTTCCCTACTACAGATGTTAAACTAACCGGCCTATAGTTACCTGCCTTTTGTCTGCCCCCTTTTTCCAATCCGCTGGTACCTCCCCAGAGTCCAGAGAATTTTGGTAGATTATAACTATAACTGCTATAACTTCCGCCATCTCTTTTAATACCCTGGGATGCATTTCATCAGGACCAGGGGACTTGTCTACCTTGAGTCCCATTAGCCTGTCTAGCACTACCTCCCTAGTGATAGTGATTGTCTCAAGCTCCTCCCTTCCCACATTCCCGTAACCCGCAATTTTTGGCATGGTTTTTGTGTCTACCACTGTGAAGACCGAAGCAAAATAATTGTTTAAAGTCTCAGCCATTTCCACATTTCCCATTATTAAATCCCGCTTCTCATCTTCTAAGGGACCAACATTTACTTTCGTCACTCTCTTCCGTTTTATATATCTGTAAAAGCTTTTACTATCTGTTTTTATGTTTTGCGCAAGTTTGCTTTCGTAATCTATCTTTCCTTTCTTTATTGCTTTCTTAGTCATTCTTTGCTGTCGTTTAAAATTTTCCCAATCTTCTAGTTTCCCACTAACCTTGGCCACCTTATACGCATTGGTTTTTAATTTGATACTCTCCTTTATTTCCTTGGTTATCCACGGCTGGTTATCCCTTTACCGCTCTTCTTTTTCACTGGAATATATTTTTGTTGAGCATGATGAAAGAGCTCCTTAAAAGTCCTCCACTGTTCCTCAATTGTACCACCGTTTAGTCTGTGTTCCCAGTCTACTTTAGCTAACTCTGCCCTCATCCCACTGTAGTCCCCTTTGTTTAAGCATAGTACGCTCGTTTGAGACACTACTTCCTCACCCTCAATCTGTATTACAAATTCAACCATACTGTGATCACTCATTCCGAGAGGATCTTTTACTAAGAGATCGTTTATTATTCCTGTCTCATTGCACAGGACCAGATCCAAGATAGCTTGCTCCCTTGTAGGTTCTGTAACATACTGTTCTAAGAAACAATCCCGTATGCATTCTATGGATTCCTCCTCCACGCTACTCCCTGCGATTTGATTTGACCAATCGATATGTAGGTTAAAATCCCCCATGATTACTGCCGTTCCTTTTTCACATGCCTCTATTATTCCCTTGATTATTGTCCGCCCCACCGTGAAGTTATTATTTGGGGGCCTTTAAACTACGCCCACCAGTGACTTTTTCCCCTTACTATCTCTAATCTCCACCCACAATGATTCAAGATTTTGTTCATTAGAGCCAATATCATCTCTCACAACTGCCCTGATATCATTCTTTATTACCAGAGCTACCCCACGTCCTTTCCCTTCTTCTCTATCCTTCCGAATTGTCAGATTCCCCTGTATGTTTAATTCCCAGTCTTGGCCACCCTGCAACCAAGTTTCTGCAATGGCCACCAAATCATACCCATTTGTAATGATTTGTGCCGTCAACTCATTTACTTTATTTCGAATGCTGCGTGCGTTTAATAGAGTGTTTTAATACTAGTTTTTAAACCATGATTTTTAGTTTTGACCTCTCCTGCAGCCCCTTTATATTCATACATATTGTCCCTTTCTATCATCTTGTGGTTTACACTTACCCCAGTGCTACTCTGCACTGTTGCCTCCTGCCTTTTGCATTCTTTCTTGGGGTCCTGTTCATCAGAGCTCTCACCCACTCTAACTAGCTCAGAGCCCTCTCCTGGGTTCCGAATACTCCTCGCATTGAGGCACCGAGCTTTCATGCTTGCCTTTTTATTGCACTTTGACCCTTTAGAATTTTGCTGTACATTGGCCCTTTTTGTTTTTTGCCTTGGGTTTCTCTTCCCTCCACTTTTACTCATCTCCTTTCTGTCTTTTGCTTCTGTCTCCATTTTGTTTCCCTCTGTCTCTCTGCATTAGTTCCCATCCCCCTGCCATATTAGTTTAACTCCTCCCCAACAGCACTGGCAAACACTCCCCCTAGGACATTGATTCCGGTCCTGCCTCGGTGCAGACCGTCTGGTTTGTACTGGTCCCACCTCCTCTAGAACCGGTTCCAATGCCCTAGGAATTTGAATCCCTCCCTGCTGCACCACTGCTCAAGCCACGTATTCATCTGCGCTATCCTGCGATTCCTACTCTGACTAGCACTCTGACTGGTAGCAATTCCGAGATTACTACTTTTGAGGTCCTACTTATTAATTTAGCTCCAAGCTCCTTAAATTCGTCTTGTAGGACCTCATCCCTTTTTTTACCAATGTGCACCACGACAACTGGCTGTTCTCCCTCCCTTTTCAGAATGTCCTGCACCCGTTCCGAGACATCCTTGACCCTTGCACCAGGGAGGCAACATACCATCCTGGAGTCTCGGTTGTGGCCGCAGAAACGCCTATCAATTCCCCTTCCAATTGAATCCCCTATCACTATCGCTCTCCCACTCTTTTTCCTGCACTCCTGTGCAACAGAGCCAGCCATGGTGCCATGAACTTGGCTGCTGCTGCCTTCCCCTGATAAGTCATCCCCCTCAACAGTACCCAAAGCAGTGTATCTGTTTTACAGGGGGATGACCACAGGGGACCCCTGCACTACCTTCCTTGCACTGCTCTTCCTGCTGGTCTTCCATTCCCTAGCTGGCTGTGGACCCTTCACCTGCGGTAAGACCAACTCGCTACACGTGCTACTCACGTCATTCTCAGCATCGTGGATGCTCCAGAGTGAACCCACCCTCAGCTCCAAATCCGCAACGTGGTCCATCAGGAGCTGGAGGCAGATACACTTCCCACACACGTAGTCGTCAGGGACACCGGAAGTGTCCCTGAGTTCCCACATGGTACAGGAGGAGCATATCACATGACCGAGCTCTCCTGTCATGACTTAACCCTTCGATTAAACTTAAATTGGCGATAACAATGTTAACAGGTTACTTACTGATATAAAAAAAAAGCTACTCACCAATCACCAGCCAATCACTTACCACCTTTGGCTGTGACGTCACCTTTTGATTTTTTCCTCCTTCTTTTTTGCTTTTTCTCCTGGCTGGAGCAACACAAGCTTAGCCTTTTTAGGCCTCACCACGCACCCCGGACTCGCGCTGCTCGAACTGCCGCTCCTCCTCCGACGTTGGGCCTTTATAGGCCTCTCCACACACCCCAGACTCGCGCTGCTCCAACATTTGTGGAGCAAATTTAAATGGCTGTTTTTTTGCACAAATGAAAGAGGAAAAGTATGAATAATTATCCAATACTAAAAGGTCTCTCTTTTCAATTATGGTAAAGGTCTTGTATGGAGACAGAGCTAAAACAGTTACTTTGTTCTACAAATAAAATATCTATGAATGAATTTATAGAACATTAGCACTCAGTCAAAATCCTCAATGTTATGCCCTAGACAAAATTGGCTTACAATGCCAGAACAAGCACTACAACAGCTGGCAAACCTAACAAAAAAATTGTTGCTTTCATGGGAAATCTGGCTCATGCAATTTATCGGCAGCGAGACTTATAGATCTGATGAAAGGTCATCGAGCTAAAATGTTAATCCTGTATTTCTCTCTCCACAGATGCTGCCTGACTATAAACTATAAAAAGATTTAATACCTTTAATGTGTTTGAATAGCAGCAAAAAAAAAGAGATTTTTTCTGTGCAACTTACTAGAGAATCAATCATAGGCTATTGGACTAAAGGGCTTGATATGGTATTTTTGTTCCTTCCGTTGAATATGTTGTGCGCAGCTTCCTGCGGCAGTGTACTGGTTGGTCGTCCATTATTGCTTTAATTTTAAATGGGATCAATAGTGTGATTTTTTAAAAATATATTTAAGTGAGGATTATGGACGACTCAATCCATTTTCCCCCATATACCATTCTTAATAAAATACCACTTGCACAACAAGTATTTTAGCTGCAGGGTAGTTTTTACAAGTATATTTGTTGCAGGCAAAAACATGGAGAAGTGACCTATAGGGCTGGATTTTCGAGGGGTTTGCGACCGGGTTTTGATCCTCCGCAGCAAAGATCCAGTCGCAAAGCTTGGGCGCGATCTTCAGTTCCTTGTTTGCGGCGGCGATGGGAAGTACCGCTGGGAAGAGCTGCGGCGGACGTGTAATGACGCGGATTGCGTTACCGTCCAAGTTTCAACATTCTCCCGACCCGCACGCCGAGCCCACAACAGCCACAGCTAAAACCTGTCAGTGCAGCTCTGTCAGCAGCAGTAAGTTAGAAAACCTGCAAAAAAGGTAAGTTAAAGTTTTAATTTTTTTGCAGCGATTTATTAGGCAAGGGTCTTGGTAATGTTTTATGAATGTTTTTTTGAATTTTCTTTCCCCCTCCCAAGGCCTCTTTCGCAGCGCTCCCAGCCCCGCACTAAAGTTGGCGAGGATCGCGTTTTGCGTCGTGAATAATTGTGTAACGCCTCCCTTTGCGATTCTGGCGCAGACACCAAACCCGAAAGTTCCATCTAAAATCGGTAACGCAGCGACAACGGTAATTTTCGCGTATCGCTTATGTTTTCCCCCAAAAACGCCAAAACCTGAAAATCCAGCCCTTTGATTCATATTGTGATAAATATCTTTGTAATTATCATAGCAGAGAGTGAGCTGACCTTGTATTTACATATTTTTAATTGTGACAGGAATGGATACTGTTTCATTCTCAGTGTTGGCGCTGAGTTCAGAAGCACTTGTCCGAATTACTTCTACACCTTTATTGAATATCATTGACCTGAAACATTACCTGTTTCTCTCTCCACAGATGCAGCCTGACCTGCTGAATGTTCCCAGCATTTTCTGTTTTTATTTCAGATTTCCAGCATCTGCAGTATTTTGCTTTTGCATAAAGCTATGCATTTGTGTTGGTGGGCTATCCGTCAGGAGTTTTGTCTGTTCTTTGGTGTACCTTACTAAAACGAACAGCCGAGGTTCAGAAAAGATAAAAATACATGTGGCTTATTCATAGTAGTAGAATGGCTGATAACGGGCTAATGATGGAATAGATCTCACAGTGGGCCAAGAGACATTTTTAGCCTCAAGACATGAATTGGTGCAATCAATATGGAATCTAAATGATGACTAAAAGTCTAAACATAAAAATACATTAAGTAAATATCAAATTGTAATATCTTTGCCAATGCGATCCATTATACCCTTATTTACGTTTATTAGGGCCACATGCTATGCTGCACTAGTCTAAACATCTGATATTTTAATCAAACTTATTTGCTTAAATTAACTGTTTAGTACAATTTTGTTCAGTTCAGTATAGCCCATACCGACCTCTCATTCCATCTTCTGAAGCTGTTGACTCACCCTGTAAGTAGTCATTTTTAATATGATGTAACTATTTGTACTGTACTTATCTTTGACAGACAGCCGTTCATCCAGCCCCATGCCCCACTGCCCGTACTGTACTTTTTTGACCAACAGGCGACAGGCACCTCCCCTCAGCCCACACACTGCCCGCACTTGGCCCATACACTGGCCGCACTCCATCCCCCTCCCGGCCAAATCATTCCATGCTCGTGGTGCCGTGAAGCAGGACCTGAGGCTCCGATTCTCTCCCCACTGGCCAGCGTGGCCCCGATAGCGGCCGGTGTGTGGGCCCGAGTGCGGCCGGTGTGAGGGGCCAAGAGCGGCCACTATGTGGGCCCAAGTGTGTGGGCCCGAGTGTGGGGGCCCAAGTGTGGGGGCCTGAGTGTGGCCGGTGTGTGGGCCCGAGTGTGGGGGCCCAAGTGTGGGGGCCTGAGTGTGGCCGGTGTGTGGGCCCGAGTGTGGGGGCCCAAGTGTGGGGGCCCGTGTGGCCGGTGTGTGGACCCAAGTGTGGGGACCCAAGTGTGGGGGCCCGAGTGTGGCCGGTGTGTGGGCCCGAGTGTGGGGGCCCAAGTGTGGGGGCCCGAGTGTGGCCGGTGTGTGGGCCCGAGTGTGGGGGCCCAAATGTGGGGGCCCGAGTGTGGCCGGTGTGTGGGCCTGAGTGTGGGGGTCCAAGTG